>NW_011494832.1:10391415-10417230 GCF_000754665.1 Bison bison bison
CTTGATTCCAGCTTGTGCTTCTTCCAGCCCAGCGTTTTTCATGATGTACTCTGCATATAAGTTAAATAAACAGGGTGACAATATACAGCCTTGATGTACTTCTTTTCCTATTTGGAACCAGTCTGTTGTTCCATGTCCAGTTCTAACTGTTGCTTCCTGACCTGCATATAGGTTTCTCATGAGGCAGGTCAGGTGGTCTGATATTCTCATCTCTTTCAGAATTTTCCACAGTTTATTGTGATCCACACAGTCAAAGGCTTTGGCATAGTCAATAAACCAGAAATAGATGTTTTTTTCTGGAACTCTCTTGCGTTCTCGATGATCCAGCGAATGTTGACAATTTGATTTCTGGTTCCTCTGCCTTTTCTAAAACCAGCTTGAACATCTGGAAGTTCACGGTTCACATATTGCTGAAGCCTGGCTTATAGAATTTTGAGCATTACTTTACTGGCGTGTTAGATGAGTACAATTGTGCAGTAGTCTGAGCATTCTTTGGCATTGCCTTTCTTTGGGATTGGAATGAAAATTGACCTTTTCCAGTCCTGTGGCCACTGCCGAGTTTTCCAAATTTGCTGGCATATTGAGTGCAGCACTTTGCAGCATCTTCTTTCAGTTAATGATTTATAGTTTAATACCATCATAGTTCGAAATTATACTCTATACAATGTCTATCCTAAAAAAAATTTTGTGACTTGTGTTATGGGCCAGCATATGCTTTATGTCATTGAGTGTTTCATTATGTTTGAGGAGAGTTATGGTTTTGCCAGTATTGGGTGCGTCATTATAAATTAAGTCAAATTCTTTGGCAGAGTTGGTCAAATCTTCTATACATTGAATAGTTTTTTGCCTTATTTCTCTATCAACTATTGAAAGAGGGATACTAAAGAGTACCACTATTAATTTATGAAAAGATTTTTTTGAAAAGGGATCGTTAGATTTAGCATATATTTGCTTTTCCAGGCATTATCCATGACATTCATCAGAATCAGTTTTCTATATGGATTATTTATGTTCAGTCTAAAAAAATCATTTTTAACATTATGTTCTTGCATTCTTAATGTAATATTTGATTGAATGTCAGAAAGATTGAATAAAGGAAAATACAGTTGTTATAAATGTCAGTATTTCCATAAAAACTCAGACCATTTCATTTGCCAAGGCATAGGGTAAGAATGAGGGGTAAAGGACTGTTACTGAAATCACAAGTCCATGTGCCCTATGCACATGCGGCCCTTCGGTACTAAACATTAGAGTTTGGAACAGAGAAAGATTTATTGTTCTGAAGAGACTGGAATGGGTTAAGTTTGGAACAGATTCATACAAAGAGGTTCATGCTCTAAGAACCCCAAAGTTACTAAAGTTACTAAAGCTTTTAGCAAGTCCATTTAAAAGCAAAACGTGAAGGATAGGCGTGGTTGTTGCAGACTTCTTGGTGTCAGATCCTTTGTTCTTGAGGTCTGGTCATGGTCAGGTAATAATATTCCTATAAACCTCTACCAGATGAATGTTATTCTCTGTCCTGACAAGAAAGGAGGAAGTCCCAAGGCCCAACACCCTCCAAGATCCAAGTCCTGGCTAAGAGGAGGCAGGTCTCACCTGGCAGCTCCTTCAGGGCCAGGTTCCCATATCCTGCCTAGCTGTCATCCCTGAAGGAGTCAGGCATCCAACCCAACTGGCCCTCGGTCTCCTCATGGCGCCTAGATGGGGAGACTAGATTTCATGGGCTGTGACCGAGACAGATGGCCATTGCTATTAGGTTGCAGAGACAGGGATGGGGAGAGGTTCACTGCTCCTCAAGGCCTGGGCCACAGCTAATGGAGGGTCTTAGTGAGGGCTCTGGAGCCCTGCAGGACTTAGTCCCAGTCTGTTCCCTGGGCCCTCCAGCTCACTTGCTGGCCCAAGGCTGGGTAAAAACTGGAGGGCCTCCAGGAGAAGGCCTGAATCTGCCTCTTACCTCACTTTCCACTGATGACCACCACGCCACTGACCTTGTCTGAATCACTTCCCCAGGGTCCCTCATTGACAGCTACCAGGGGACAGAGCCCACTGCTGTGCTGACCAATAGCTGAGCAGGACAACTAACAATCACTCACTGACAGTTAGTTCCTTGTGGGCAGGGCCCACTGAGGCACTGACCAATGGCTGAGAAAGACCTGTTGCCTAGTAACAGGATGCAGAGTAATGGCTGTCTGCTCAGGGCTGTGCTCATCCTGCTCTGTTACAGGACCACTGCCTGATGCTGTGTGAGACTCATATAACCTGATTATTGTTTAGTTGGTAAGTCATGTCTGACTCTTTGTGACCCCTTGAACCGTAGCCTGCCAGGCTCCTCTGTCCAGGGGATTTCCCAGGCAAGAATAACTGGAGTGGGTTGCCATTTCCTTATCCAGGGGATCTTCCCAACCTAGGGATTGAACCCACATCTCTTGCTTTGGCAGGGAAGGGTTCTTCACCACTGAGCCACCAGGGTAGCCCTCATATAACCTGGTAGCTTTCTCTTTTTTCCCCCATGTACCCTCCAGTATCTTCAGGCCCCCTATTGCCCCTTGGCAGCAAGTGACTCACTTCTGTTTCAGCTCTAGGCTAGTCAGTCATCTCCTTGTTAAATCTGCAGTTGTTTTCTTCTTACCAGCATCCAGGGCTGTTTCTTCCTCCTCTCACTACTCTGTTAAAGATTAAATATACCATTGATCTCATCTAATAGGGGGAGGTTGCTTTTTTGGATTTTAGATTGTTAGGTTTACATGCCAATATCAACTTTCTAATGACTTAAAATAACTAATTTTGAGGATTATTTGTTTTGTACTCATTTAGGATTTAAGTGTCATTATCTGGTGATTTTTTTTTTTTAAACCAACCATGATGCTATCTCAAAATAGCATTTGTGTAGAAGGTCTTAAATTAGGTTTTCTCATCTATCAATAAAAAATACTTATGTCAATATAGGAAAAAATGAAATCTTCGCTTGAAACTCTAGTGACAATGTTGCAGTACTTCTGCCAACAGCCACTATGGAGGTGACTCAGGTTACTTCCTGCAAATTAGAGTTTTCTCAAGCAAATTGTTGGAAGTGATAGGAGAAATAGTATAAAGTATATAAAAATTCAGAGAATCAGCCAATATGGTTTCCAATTGACTCCAATAGAAACTCATACAAATATAGACAAGAAGAAGCGGGCTATTTCATATGAACAAGCACTGCTGCTTTAGGAGTGAAAAATAAGTATGAAACAGCATGTTGGAAGTCACTGAATGGACAAACCTTATAACTCTGTGAAATATGTATTAATCTAGTTATCTTCATGATATATTAGGCACATAAGAAAAAAAATCCCTTTAAAAAAATCAACAAGCACATAAAACATGAGTCTACAACTACATGACTAATGGAATGGTATGTTGCTCTGAAAAAATGGAGCCAGGCCTGTGTTGCAAAAGTAATTTGCTATAATAAAGATAACTTAGGAAATGAATTTCAGTTCAGAATAGACTATAGATAAATGAATTCATGAAATTCAAGCAGAAACTCATAAAGAGAGAACATAGATGGTAAGAAAAATATAACATAAAAAGGAAATTTATTAAGCAAAGCAAAATTTTAAAAATAGAGATAAAATAAATATATTATACTCTTTATTGGGAACAGTTTAAAGCAGATTTTTACGTTTAAACTATCAAATCACATAGATGCTGACAATTGGAAACAAAAGAAGTGAGAAAATATAATGGTTGACGTAAAGGTCATAAAATCAAGATTCACTTTCAGGATGAGAGTTTTCTCAGTTATGGAACATACAGAAAAAAAAAATGTAAATCAGAATTTAAGAAATTGGTCAATTGAAATAATTGTATTTGTGATTTTATTTTTTAATTTATTACAGTGAAGTCATACTTCTAGAAAAAATTTTGAAATACAAAAAACAAAAGTATTCTTTCTCATCATGCAGAAATAATCTGATTTTCAAGTATAAAATTTTACAGAATTGTCATCATCTAAACTTAAAGTATTTTATTTTAAAATAAAAATTATTGTAAAATTATAAGCTCCATGATATACTCTTTTGTTCACTTTTCAGAACCTAAAACAGTAATGTGTGTATAGTGTATATATATAGTAGATGTTTCTTACATTTGTGAATGAATACTATCACTGTTTAAAAAATAGACCTATTTATAATAAAGGAAGAAACAACATGTAAAGTCACAGTTAGCAATAATCGATGCTAATGTTTGATATATGTCCTCCTAGATTTTAAAAAATATTAAAGTGTATTGTATATTTTAACTGAGATATTATATGTATACTAAAATGCATATTGAATGCAGTTTCAATACATTCCTCAGTTCTTTTTAGCAAGCACAATTTTTCGGAGAATCTTAAAGCCCAGGGTGATTTTCAGAGAAGAGATATCCATCTCCTAACTGTGGGAGAGGCAGGGCCAAAATCTTGAGGAGCTAAGTAGGGACTATCAAATAGATTTGTCTGTTTTCTGATTTTTACAGGCTTTAAAAGGCCTCTGATACTTTATTAAGTTCAAACTGAATTTTTTTTCTAAAAGGAAAACATAAATGTGAGGGTATTACAGCAACCATGAGTTATATTTTAATTAAGTTATTTCCATTTAAAATGTTTTACTTTCTATTTAGCACATTGAGTAGTAGAAATTTGCTTTCTTATATAAAAATAGTTGGAGGATTCCCTGGTGGCTCAGTTGGTAAAGAATCTGCCTGAAATGTGAGAGACCTGGGTTCAACTCCTGGGTAGGGAAGATCCCCTGGAGTAGGAAATGACTACACACTCCAGTATTGTAGCTTGGGTGAAATCCCATGGTTGGCCGATCCTGGCAAGCTACAATCCATGGGGTTGCAAAGAGTCAGATATGACGGAGCAACTAATACACACACATATAAAAATATAAAAATATTTACCTTGCATATCTCAGAGAATTGTGTAAGTATGTGGTAAAATGCCTTGTTTGAGATAATATTAAAATTTAATTTAATGTAAGTAGTGAGTATTTTTTCAAAGAAGAGATCTTTAAAAGATCCTCTATAGAAAATGGGTTATGCAACTGTATCAGAATAGATGTGTTTTAACACTCTCCTAGTGAAATGATCTGTGCAGCAGTCACACAGTGTGTTATACCAAATATTCTTTATGTTCAAGAATGATTCTTGCACTCCATATCCACATGGTATCTACACCAGCCTGTGATAACACCATGACTAATTGGATCTGATTTGAATTATAGCTTTATAGCCAGTGTAATGTGCATTTCTGACACATGTGGTACAAACTGCATTGCAATCTGAGGCTGGAGAGATATTAAATTCTTGACTTACCTATCTGCACTTTATAGTCATGGAGTTCATATCTTAACTATCCTTAAATAAAAATAGCCATAATGATGGTACTAAAAAGGTACTAAAAAGTGTTTCCTCAGTTCAGTTTAGATCAGTCGCTCAGTCATGTCTGACTCTCTGTGACCCTAAGAACTGCAACACGCCAGGCATCCCTGTCCATCACCAACTCCTGGAGTTCACCTAAACTCATGTCCATGGAGTATGTGATGCCATCCAGCCATCTCATCCTCTATCGTCCCCTTCTCCTCCTGCCCCCAATCCCTCCCAGCATCAGAGTCTTTTCCAATGAGTCAACACTTCGCATGAGGTGGCCAAAGTATTGGAGTTTCAGCTTTAGCATAAATCCTTCCAAAGAAATCCCAGGGCTGATCTCCTTTAGGATTGCCTGGTTGGATCTCCTTGCAGTCCAAGGGACTCTCAAGAGTCTTCTCCTACACCACAGTTCAAAAGCATCAATTCTTCGGTGCTCAACTTTCTTCACAGTCCAACCCTCACATCCATATGACCACTGGAAAAACCATAGCCTTGACTAGATGAATATTTGTTGGCAAAATAATGTCTCTGCTTTTCAATATGCTATCTAGGTTGGTCCTACCTTTCCTTCCAAGGAGTAAGCGTCTTTTAATTTCATGGCTGCAGTCACCATCTGCAGTGATTTTTGGAGCCCCAAAAAATAAAGTTTGATGCTGTTTCCACTGTTTCCCCATCTATTTCCCATGAAGTGATGGGACCAGATGACATGATCTTAGTTTTCTGAATGTTGAGCTTTAAGCCAACTTTTTCGCTCTCTTTTTCATTTTCATCAAGAGGCTTTTTAGTTCCTCTTCACTTTCTGCCATAAGGGTGGTGTCATCTGCATATCTGAGGTTATTTGATATTTCTCCTGGCAATCTTGATCCCAGCTTGTGCTTCATCCAGCCCAGAGTTTCTCATGATGGACTTTGCATAGAAGTTAAATAAGCACAGTGACAATATGCAGCCTTGACGTGCTCCTTTTCCTATTTGGAACCAGTCTGGTATTCCTTGTCCAGTTCTAACTGTTGCTTTCTGACCTGCATATAGGTTTCTCAAGGGGCAGGTCAGGTGGTCTGGTATTCCCATATCTTTCAGAATTTTCCACAGTTTATTGTGATCCACACAGTCAAAGGCTTTGGCATAGTCAGTAAAGCAGAAATAGATGTTTTTCTGGAACTCTCTTGCTTTTTCCATGATCCAGCAAATGCTGGCAATTTGATCTCTGGTTCCTCTGCCTTTTCTAAAACTTCTTGAACATCTGGAAGTTCACGGTTCATGTATTGCTGAAGCCTGGCTTGGAGAATTTTGAGCATTACTTTACTTGCATGTGAGATGAGTGCAGTTGTGCAGTAGTTTGAGCATTCTTTGGCATTGCCTTTCTTTAGGACTGGAATGAAAACTGAGCTTTTCCAGTCCTATGGCCACTGATGAGTTTTCCAAATTTGCTGGCATATTGAGTGCAGCACTTTCACAGCATCATCTTTCAGGATTTGAAACAGCTCTACTGGAATTCCATCACCTCCACTATTAAGTATCAATAAGGGAAGACAGTAAAGTGGCAATAACTTTAAGTCTTTTTTTTTTTTTTTTACTTACCTCACCTTGAATGTGTGAAGATGAATTGCATAAAGAACTGGCATGTTTTTATTTGTAATTTATCTAAAAGTGGAATTGTTTCATTGTGTGTGACTAAATCGGCTTCTCAGGTGGCTCAGTGATAAAGAATCAGCCTGCTATTGCAGGAGATGCAGGTTCAATCCCTGGGTCAGGAATATCCCCTGAAGAAGGGAAAGGCTACCCACTCCAGTATTCTTGCCTGGGAAATCCCATGGACAGAGGAGCCTGGCAGGCTACAGTCCATAGGGCCTCGAAAAAGTCAGATACAATTACTGAGTAAACAACAACAACAACATGTGACTAAATAACTCTGATTAGTTCATGTAATGAAATACAATAAACATCTGTATGTATCAGGATACCTTCATCTCTGCAATAGAATATTGAATGCAAATATCAAGTTGGAGAAGTATCATTTCATTAATATAAATTCTTAGAATACAAAGAACAGTACATCTATTTTTGTGAATACACAAATGAGCGTAAAAATGTACAATAGTTGCATCAAAATTATCAGCACAAATTTCAAGAATATATTTGACTTAGGAAAGAAGAATTTCCCTTGCATCAGTAAAACATAAAGATAGGACACAAGTCCCCTTAGCACTCAGGGAGGTCATGGAGTAAGAGAGAGTATACTGGTATTTCACATTTAAATCTAGTAATAATAGCATGTATATTTCATTTGTCAACAAAGAATGACTTTCAGCACTATTTTTAAGTATATATATAATCCAAAAAAAATTTTTTTAAGTTACAACAGGGCAAAGAATTTTTTATTTAAGTTAATGTCTGTAACATATTGTCATTTTGGTTTTTTTTTTAAATAAGCTATTATCCAGAGCAGTTCTTTTATGTATTTTCTGCCTATATTTTTAGAATTATATTTTTCAGAGAGATATACTATACTATTACTATTGTTTGTAGCCAAATAATCTTGACTTTCACAAAAAACACTGCAATAGTCAGCATCACTGACTCAATGGACATGAGTTTGCACAAACTCCAGGAGATAGTGAAGGACAGGGAAGTCTGGCATGCTGAGGTCCATAGGGTCAAAAGAGTCAGACATGACTGAGTCACTGAACAGCTACAATAGTTATGTTTATTTAAAATTATTATTATCAGCATGTAACCATACTTTCAGAATGTACTGAAAAAATCTCATTGAACTCAGTAGCATTTGCTCTGACTTTTTTTGAAGGAAATGAAATTTTACTTATTTTTTAAATTAATTTTTATAGGCATATAGTTGTTGACTCTTTAAGTTGATTTACATTGTTGTAGTATTTTCAGGGGTACAGCAAATTGATTCAGTTATATACATATATATGTGTATGTGTGTGTATATATATTATTTTCTTTCTAGATTCTTTTCCATTATAGGTTATTACAAGCTAATGTGTATAGTTCCCTGTGCTAGACATTAGGTTCTTGTTTCTTTTTGTATATAGTAGTATGTATATTTTTAGTCTCAAACTCTTAATGTATCCCCCTACCACCTTTCCCCTTTGAGAATCGTGTTTTTTCCCCGCTTCTGTGACACTATTTCTGTGCTATATATATATATATGGTAGTCAGAGAAAGAGAAAAAAAATATATATATATATACACACACACACATATATATATTTCTCTTTCTCTGACTACTTCACTTAATATGATAACCTCTAGGTCCACTTGCCTTGACCTTTAAAGCCAGTACCTTCTCTGAGGCAGTATCTTTATTCCTCAAAAGGCAAGCAGATAAATCTTAAGTTAGGAAAACCTAAAAAGCTCTTTCTTGCATTATTATTGCCATTATTTCATGTGTGTGTGTGGTGTGTGAGTTGTACATATTCTTAAAGATGTGCTGTGCTCAGTTGCTTGGTCGTGTCCAACTCTTTGCGACCCTATGGACTGTAGCCTGCTGGGCTCCTCTGTCCATGGGGTTTCTCCAGATGAGAATACTGGAGTAGGTTGCCATGCCCTACTGCATGGATCTTTCCATCCCAGGGATCAAACCCAGTATATCTTCTATTAAACATAATAATCATATATCTTACCAAGAGGTAAAAAAAATTTTTTTTAAAGTTCATCTATACAAAATACTTGTTTATTGACATGTCACATGTCTGAAATGTCAGCATTAAATGTATTTCTCATTTGGGTTAAATTATTGGGTTTTC
This sequence comes from Bison bison bison, assembly GCF_000754665.1. NCBI lineage: Eukaryota > Metazoa > Chordata > Mammalia > Artiodactyla > Bovidae > Bison > Bison bison. The sequence continues at coordinate 10,400,580 of NW_011494832.1, forward strand.
CAAAAGTCTTGTTAAAATTGATTTACTCTGTTACCCAGGCTTCCCCAATGTAGTAATTTACTAGTAGTTAATGAAAATTAGCATAGATTAACTCATTTTATTCTAATACACTGAGCAGGTGCTCAATAAATGGGTGATATATTTACCTACATATATTTTGTACAATATATTTTGTAAACATCATTAGAATCTGATAAATATGCCAAAATAATAAGAGACAGAACACATACTGATATACAGATAATAAAAAAAGAACTGTACAGGACTGTGTCTATCAAGAAACACAGTTGATACCCAAGCTCTGTTTTGAGAAACAAGATAAGTACATTAGAGGATATTTCTTGTTCTTCATATAACTCACACATGTGTTTGCCTGCATACACACATGCTTACTTGTATGTGTGTGTATATTCTTTTTGACTTTTCTTAAAATTATTAAAATTTCTCCTAATGTATGAAATGTAGGACAGTTAAATTCAATGCAGGATCTACTATTGTATTTTATCAATTGAGGCTCTAGAGTGTTTTATTCATCAGAACTGTTAACTTTGTCACTGTAAAATCATTAATTAACATAAAATAAAATGATGCTAAAACATGAAACTTACAAATTATTCTAATGTTAATTCATTCATGAACACTTAGTCTTAAGAGTTCCAATATTGATTTTCATTTTTGAGGAACTATTTTTTGTTTTTTAGTACTGTCTTTCACATCTTTCTTTTCTCTTCCAGTTTTCTTAATTATAAGGACTTTCCTGTAGCTCCCTGATAGCTCAGTTGGTAAAGAATCCGCCTGCCAGGCAGGAGACCCCGGTTTGATTCCTGGGTCGGGAAGATCGCCTGGAGAAGGCTACCCACTCCAGTATTCTCGGGGTTGCTTTGTGGCTCAGCCGGTAAAGAATCCGCCTGCAATGCGGGAGACCTGGGTTCTATCCCTGGGTTGGGAAGATCCCCTGGAGAATGGAAAGGATACCCACTCCAGTATTCTGCCCTGGAGAATTCCATGGACTGTATAGTCCATGAGGTGGCAAAGAGTCAGACACCATTGAGCGACTTTCACTTTCTTTATTATAGCGTGTATGTGTCTATGTGTGTATAACCTATTATCTTTCTTCCACCACCCCTAAAACTCAAACTCCATGTTAGGAATTTCTTCATTTATTTTCTTCTGGTGCAGCCACAGGCCCTAAAAGTATTCCTGGTATTTAGGAGATGCTAAAAAATAATCCAATGAATAAATGAAAAGTGAATACAAATGGTTTATCTATATTTACTTTCTACATCTCAAAGGCACCCTCATGGACTTGCAAGATATGAAATGCATGATTTATATAGAATTAAACATGTGTCTAACTTGTATATCTATAGGAAGAAAATATTTGCAGAAAAGCCAGTATAGTATTTATATATTATACTTGGAAATAATACAATCTGAGTAAACTGTATTACCTGAGACGTAATTTTATCAATCTATAATGTCAGGTAAAAGCCCCTGTAATTTTAGAAATTTTTCTCAACATCAGTACAGTTACATCATTAAACGTGTGAATTGAGGTCTCATGAACACATACGCACATGCACAAACACAAAAATAGCGAGTTGATCTAGCCATTCTCTATAGAAGTTTGTGAATATAAATAAAATCAGGTTGGCAGATTTATGCCTAACATTGCGAAGTAAATCTTATCACTTAGGGAATACAGAGTTTGTTTGTTTGTTTTTTGTAGAAAAACTAATATGAAAAAGTTTAATTGAAAAATTAACACTCAAAAATTGGGACAGATGAGTAATGACGTGAAAGCAGCTTAAGACAAAGTAGTGAAGTGTTCAAACTCTGTCCATACTGATGTAAAGTTGTAGGCAATTTCAGTCTTTCCACCAAAAAACTGAAGTCAGCATCTCATTGGAATATCTTTTTTTTTTAATAAGGCCATACTCTATAATCCTTATTCCTGTGTTATAGAATCATATGACAGGATGTTGATAAGAAGAAACCTCGGACCAGGAGGCTGACTAAACAAAATCAGTAAGCTCTATATTAGTCTCAAGAAAAAAGCAATCCTATGAATAACACAGTGGTGCTGACTCAAGGAATCCTTCACCTTTCAGAACTGTCCTTAACTTGCTAAATATGATTGTCAGTTAGTGGTTGGCTAACAATAACAAAAGAATTCTAGGTTATATAGCATATTTAGAAACAAATTATGTTTGTAAAATGCTTCTATAAAGTTGTGATGTCACATTTATTAGTTTTATTCACATTCAGCTTTTTTCCCCACTGTGTAATAGAATGCATTTACCATCATCCAAACAGCTATAATTGAATCCTTGCAAAATGGTGCGCATGCTTGTCCATGGCTCTCCATTCCTCCAGGGCTCCATGAGTTTCTAGCAATGAGCCACACTGGGATCAAATCTGTCCTAGTCTCTCATTAGAGTTATTTTCTGGTTAACTGTGTAGGTATCCTAATACATATCCTGTAAGATTATACAAGAGAAAAAAATAATTACTAAGATAGTGAATGTATCATCTCTCTAGTGCAAACTTATAAATGTAGCACATATGGAGTCCCGTCACATCTCTACCCAATAACTCTGTGAAGTACACATTGTAAAACTGAATATCAGAAAGGATAAGCTACATGTTGAAAATCACACAACTAGTCTATTAAAGACTAAAAGCAAAATTCAGATCTAAGTTGTTCCAGGCAAAATCTCACATTGTTAATGAGATACTATGTTACAAGTAATGTTTTGGTAGTTATGAACTGTTTCTTTTTAGAATATATAATCTATTAGTCTTAAAAGGTAAATTTTATTGATAGTTTTATTAATTATAAGAATAATTATACATTGGCTATTTGAGGGGATATATATAATAAATAGCAGTTCATATCAATTAAAATGTTCCTAGAAGACTTAAAAAGTATAAACCTACAAGAGCCAAAGAAAATAGGAAGGTGAGGCTAACCACATGATTTAAGATGATGGAGACATATCATTAATGGAAGAAGAAAATGAATACTGGATCAGAAATAAGGAAAGTTAGGAAACAATTTCAAAAAAGTATACACAGGAACCTTCAAAATTTATGACATTGGCACTTCTACAAGTGAAGTTTCAAATTGCTTACAGAGGATACTTTTTTAAAATTCTAAGATTTAAATGTGTATGTGTGTGAGAGAGCTGAATACAGTCTACTTATGGAATACAAATAAGGTCATACCTGACCCAGTTAATCACGATGGTGAGATCACTCACCTAGAGCCAGACATCCTGCAATGTGAAGTCAAGTGGGCCTTAGAAAGCATCACTATGAACAAAGCTAGTGGAGGTGATGGAATTCCAGTTGAGCTCTTTCAAATCCTGAAAGATGATGCTGTGAAAGTGCTGCACTCAATATGTCAGCAAATTTGGAAAACTCAGCAGTGGCCACAGGACTGGAAAAGGTCAGTTTTCATTCCAATCCCAAAGAAGGGCAATGCCAAAGAATGCAAGAACTACCACACAATTGCACTCATCTCACACACAAGTAATGCTCAAAATTGTCCAAGACAGGCTTCAGCAATACATGAACTGTGAACTTCCTGATGTTCAAGCTGGTTTTAGAAAAGGCAGAGGAACCAGAGATCAAATTGCCAACATCTGCTGGATCATGGAAAAAGCAAGAGAGTTCCAGAAAAACATCTATTTCTGCTTTATTGACTATGCCAAAGCCTTTGACTGTGAGGATCACAATAAACTGTGGAAAATTCTGAAAGAGACGGGAATACCAGGTCACCTGAACTGCCTCTTGAGAAACCTATATGCAGGTCAGAAAGCAACAGTTAGAAGTGGACATGGAACAACAGACTGGTTCCAAATAGGAAAAGGAATACGTCAAGCCTGTATATTGTCACCCTGCCTATTTAACTTATATGCATGTACATTATGAGAAACACTGGGCTGGAAGAAGCACAGCTGGAATCTAGTTTGCTGGGAGAAATATCAATAACCTCAGATATGCAGATGATACCACCCTTATGGCAGAAAGTGAAGAGGAACTACAAAGCCTCTTGATGAAAGTGAAAAAGGAGAGTGAAAAAGTTGGCTTAAAGCTCAGTATTCAGAAAACTAAGATCATGGCATCTGGTCCCATCACTTCATGGGAAATAGATGGGGAAACAGTGTCAGACTTTATTTTTTCGGGCTCCAAAAATCACTGCAGATGGTGATTGAAGCCATGAAATTAAAAGACACTTACTCCTTGGAAGGAAATTATGACCAACCTAGATAGCATATGAAAAAGCAGAGACATTACTTTGCCAACAAAGATCTGTCTAGTCAAGGCTATGGTTTTTCCTGTGGTCTTGTATGGATGTGAGAGTTGGACTGTGAAGAAAGCTGAGCACCAAAGAATTGATGCTTTTGAACTCTGGTGTTGGAGAAGACTCTTGAGAGTCCCTTGGACTGCAAGGAGATCCAACCAGTCCATACTAAAGGAGACTAGTCCTGGGTGTTCATTGGAAGGACTGGTGCTGAAGCTGAAACTCCATACTTTGGCCACCTGATGCGAAGAGCTGACTCAGTGGAAAAGACCCTGATGCTGGGAGGGATTGGAGGCAGGAGGAAAAGGGGACAACAGAGGATGAGATGGCTGGATGGCATCACCGACTTGATGGACATGAATTTGGATATGAGTAAACTCTGGGAGTTGATGATGGACAGGGAGGCCTGGCATGCTGCGATTCATGGGGTCGCAGAGTCAGACATGACTGAGTGACTGAACTGAACTGAATTGAAATGACTGGTAAATAGAGGTATGATATTACTAGAAGATGGACTGTGTGTTGATTTACATGGGAAGTTTCCCATCATCTGATTAATTTGTACCATTAAGCACCAAGCAGTTCAATACAGTGTTCAGTGTCAACTGAAAGCACCAAGCCACAAAAATAGTTCACATACATGATGCATGTCTACTCCACTCCACAGTCTTCTTTTTTGTCAAAGGCTCTGACTCCGTGCTATTGGTGATCTTCTTCAGTCCTCCCAGAACTCAGCACCTTTATTTCTTCCTTATATCCCCTCTGTTGAGCTATCTGTATTATTATTTTTTTTTTTTTTTGGAAGAGCATGTATTTATTATAGTACTCCATTTTTTGATGGTCTCCTGTGTCTTTAACTCTACTGATATTTTTACTTTGGAGTTGTTGGTGTTCTGGCCAGAAGTTTCATTAATATTCAGTATACTGTTCCTAATCTGATTTTTCACAGCTGTTTAATTTAGCAGCATATGAAAATTTTTAGTAGCAAATATATTAAACTTTATACATATGATAAATGTTGAAACTGCTGTGGAGAGATTTTCAAGATAAATGTATTATTTCAAAAAAGAAGTATTTAATTGCATGCACAGTGATTTCTGTTCTGTACAAAAGAGAGAAAATTAAACTGTATATAGATTTGCTTTTGCATCACAGTACATTTAAGAGACTTCCGGGTAGATAGGACAATAGCAGCTACCTGGTCTGCATCTTCCAGTATTTCCTCCTAAAACAAAATAAAGTAAGAAGAATAAAAGAAAAATTGCACTAAAATCATGCCTTGATCATAAATTGAAAATAAAGAATGCTCAAACTTTAAAACTAAAAATGGGAAAAATAAGTTGTTATTTAGTTGCTAAATCGTCCCCATGGACAGTAGCTCACCAGGCTCCTCTGTGTATAGAATTCTCCAGGCAAGAATATTGGAGTGGGTTGCCATTTCCTCCTCCAGGGGATATTCCCAATCCAGGTCTGCTGCATTAGCAGGCAGATTGTTTACTTCTGAGCCACCAGGGAAGCCCATGGAGAAAATAAGTACAGAGGGAAGTAGATCCAGTGTACACTATACCCTGCTGCAAACAACAGCTTTGTGTTGAAAAGAGCAGGCAGAAAGAGAGAATGGGAGAGTTGTAGGAGACAGGACAGGAGGATAGGGGGAAGGGGTGGGAAAGGGCAGAAGAGAGAGAAGTGCAGGAAAGAGAAAAGAGAAGAGCTACCAGGAGTCCTAAAGCTATTGTAAAGCTGCCATTAAAACTAAGACAGCTGTGGAGATGATTCTTTAAATATCCTGAACTTTCACAGCCTGATTTACAAAGAAGACTGAAGTTTTCACTTTGTGAAATGGCTTCTTTGAAACACATAGCATCTGAGAAAGAAAAAAAAAAAAACAGAATAAAAGGAAAAAAAAGAGGTACTCCTTGGGGAAAAACAATGGTATATTACTAATATGTTAAACTATAACTCCAGATTCTTTTTAAAAATAAATGAAGACCTAAATCCACAAATTGAAAGGGCAAACCGGAGAAAATTAACTGAGAATGATTAGCTCTTAAAAGTACCCTAGTAAAAACCACTAAACTTTGAAGATAGAGATTAAAAACTATTCAAGTTCTTTAAACAAAAAGATCAAATAAGTTACAAGGTAAAAAGAATTAGAATGACATTCAATTATTTAAAAGTGACATTCAAAGCAAGGCCACAATAGAGTAGAATATGCAAAAATTCAATAAAAGAAGTGTAAACCAAGTATTTTGTATCAAGTTAAATATTTCTTAAGTATAAAGGTGGTAGAAAGAAGCTTTAAACATATACGAATTCAGGGAATTCTCTGCTGAGACCTCCTTAGAAAAACTAGAATGAGTTTCATTAAAACGTGAGATACCAGGGAAAAATTCAACAGAAGGACTGATACTGAGCATTTTAATACAGGAATTTAAAATTTAATGCTAAAACAAAAGTGGGAATGAGGGAGAACAACTAATATACAAATTCTGTGTGTTGTGCCCAAGGACATTTTTTAAAAGGGAGGAAAAGAAAGTGGATATCTCTGAATGAGCTCATTGCTTTTCTTGTGCTTCTTTCCATCTGATTTTGGCCCAAACCACCTACCCTTCATCTTCCTTGATGACACCCTGAGCATGCTCCCAGCTCATGTTCTTAGGCCAGGCTGATCTTTGGCCTGGAAAACTCTTATCCCAAATGTCCACCTGGCTTCCTTGTGAATTCTTTTCTCTAACTGCTTAAGTAGCAAACTTCCTGCCACACCCTATCGTCTTTCCTGAATCATTTTACTCCCTAGACTTTATCCCCATCTAACAGTATCCTGATATAGGCATAATTTTCATCATGTTTTTAATCCATTGTTGTATAAGCACAGCTTAAAATAACTATCACATGAGAAAACCTTGAAAAAAATTAAGAAATTAATATAGTAGTAAAAGTCAGCTTTTAAAATTGTAGTTACTCCTTTCAAGAAAAATTGTCTCGTTTCCTTTACTACTTTAAGTATATCTCTCATTTTGTCAGTTTTTATTTTATGTGTAAATTGTGTTTTTTTCTTTGTGTTTGCACTGCCTTGTATTCATTTTGAATATTGTTACTTGATAAGTATCATAAATTTTGAAAAATGTTCAGCTTGTATTTAAAAACATTCATTCTTTCACTTTCTCTCTTCCTCAAAATATAAGTGCACACGTTTTGAATCTTCCGTATCCCACATGTTCCTTTCATACTTTTCTGTAATTTTTGTCTTTATATTTTATTTGTATTTCTACCAGGATGTTTTCAAATTATCAGTTTTCAAATTTCCTAACCTTCTCTCCTGCTATGTTTTGAATACCTAATTGTAGTTACTATATTTTTAATTTTGAGGAATTGTTTGCTTCCTTTTTTTACACATGAGTTTAGAATCTCTGGTTTAATTCATCTGTTTATCTATTTTATTTCAAATTATTAGTTGTAATTTAAGTCCATTTTTGATAACTCCAGTATCTTGATTACTTGGGTTTATTCCTTTAACTGTGTTCTTGATTTTTGTTTTTATTTTTGATAAATATGACATTTTGACATTGTATTGAATGCAGTGTGCATTAATGATACCAGAGGGTCTAGATGTTATATTTCTCCCCAGTAGATTTTACTTACTTCCTATGGGCAGGTGGAATGTAGGTAGATCATCTATTTTTTAGCTCAGGTTTATCTGGTTTTTCCCCTTTTGCTCTGTTTACCTCTTTCTGGGTCTCAACTAAAAGACTAAATTTTAACCATAGCCCCTCATTCTTGTTAGGCTCGTCATATCTTCCAGCACTGTGAATTCTCTAGAAACTCTTTTGTGTTATAGCCTTTAGCATCTGTTTTGACATTCTCACGACCTCACTCAGTGGATGTATTGTTTAGAAGTTGATAAATATTCAAAGATGAAATCATGTGTAGAATTTGAGTTTCACTGAATTGTATTTCCCTCATAGTGATGCTCCTTAAGTCTTAGCTGTCCTTTTCTCTGATAAATTTAAACACCTTTTAAAAAACTTTATCTCATTTTAGTTCCTACCAGGAGAATTAATATTATACAAGTTACAGCAGTCTAAGTATAACCAATCATTACCTTGATAATTTGAAGTTTTCTTATTATACCATGGTAATTTACAGAAATAAACAAACATATAAGTTAAAATGTGTGTGTGTGTGTATAGATAGATATGGATAACTTTTTATTATGAAAGAAATAGAATGCTCCTAAAAACAAAACAAAAACCCAAACAACAACTAATAATTCTCTGTAGTAAGCAAACGGAGAAGGCAATGGCACCCCACTCCAGTACTCTTGCCTGGAAAATCCCATTGACAGAGGAGCCTGGTAGGCTGTAGTCCATGGGGTCGCTAAGAGTCAGACACTACTGAGTGACTTCACTTTCACTTTTCACTTTCATGCATTGGAGAAGGAAATGGCAACCCACTCCAGTGTTCTTGCCTGGAGAATCCCAGGGATGGGGGAGACTGGTGGGCTGCCGTCTATGGGGTCGCACAGAGTCGGACACGACTGAAATGACTTAGCAGCAGCAGCAGCAGTAAGCAAAAGGAAAGCAAGAAGCAAGACTGACTACATGATTTGTCATTGTTTGACCCAGTGCAAAATGAAAACACAAGATCTTTGTTTTAAAATTAAGAAATTCAGGACACACATTAATAGAGTATTAAGTAGATTCTTGAAAATAATAAGTATTCTTTCTTTACTTCTAAAATTTATAAATAAGCTAGAGTAAAAGCAACTATAAAAATTTTACTCATTGTTAAGTTTTGAGTGGTTTCTCTAATGAGTTATATGATGCCCAAAATAATATGCATGCTGTTATATATAAATCCACTGTGGAAAAAGACTGTGTAATGAGAATGTATATAAGTGGGATGGGATGGGAGGGAGGCTCAGAAGGGAGGGGACAAATATATACCTACAGCTGATTCATGTTGATCTATGCCAGAAGCCAACACAGTATTTACTGTAAAATAGTCATCCTCCTACTAAAAATAAAGTTTTAAAAAAGAAAAAAGTATGTATTTTAAAAGGATATATATTGGCTATGTGGGAAAATGATTTATACCTTTATCATAGAAAATAAATGTAAAAACAAACTTTATATACTAAACATAATGTGTATCTTCTTGACAGTTGCCTCTTTTTAAATTCTTGGAGTAGTTGTTTTTATTTTACCCTGTTCTTCAGAGCCCAGATATCCAAACATTATAACTTCCTCTTCATATAATGATCCTTTTTCTTGGTAAAACCTAATTTCCATATATAATCAGACAGTGGACTCTTAAAGTGCTTTCAGTTTGAAACAGACTTTGCAAAAATAAACTTTCAACCATTCCTTAATAATAAATAGTAGTCGATGATTTAAAAAATTTCTCATACATCATGCTCTTTCATTCTTTTGAAATGGCTTGTTCTTTTCCCCTGACCTGGAATGCTTTTATCATCCTGATTTAACTGGCAAAACTTTGGTTTTATTGAGGACTCAGTTTAGACAGAAAGTCTTGTTGGAACTTGCTGGCTGAGTTCTGACTAATTTCCTGTGCTCGCATAGCACCTAGTACAGCCTTAGAGCATAGACGGGCCATGAGATGTAGAACATCATGTATTGTCACTCTGGCTGCCTTTTATGGAAGTGCCTTGCTTTATTAATCTTTGTTATCCCTGCCTGTAGTAGGTGTTCAGCAAATAAGTGTGACCAAACAGAAGTGAACTAGATTTTTAGTGTTTATAATTATACTCATCAAATGTTTCTTGAGCTCCTAACATTTTTCTGACAATGGACCAATACCACTGAGCAAGAGAGATTTGATCACTACCCTTTAAAGAACTCAAAATACTAAAAAGAAAGATTAAAGACGAAAGACAAATAGCACTGTGATCATAGTTGATAAGGAGAATGTAGGGTATTATGGGCATCTAACAGGACCTTGCTGTTGTTGTTCAGCTGCCCAGTCATGTCTAACTCTTCGTGACCCCATGGACTTTAGCATGCCAGGCCTCCCTTGTCTCCAGAAGCTGCCCAAGTTCACGTCCACTGCATTGGTGATGCCATCCAGCCATCTCATCCTCTGATGCCCACTTCTCCTTCTGCCTTCAGTTTTTCCCAGCACAAGGGACTTTTCCAATGAGTCAGCTGTTTGCATCAAACATAACTGTTTGAGTCAACAGTATTGCAAAATACTGTAGCTTCAGCTTCAGCATCAGTACTTTCAATGAGTATTCAGGGTTGATTTCCCTTAAGATTGGCTGGTTTGCTGTCTAAGGGACTCTCAGGAGTCTTCTCCAGTGCCACAGTTTGAAGGCATCAATTCTTTAGCTCTCAGCCTTCTTTAGGGTCCAGCTCTCAAAACCGTATGTGGCAACTGGGAAGACCATATCCTTGACTATACAGACCTTTGTCAGCAAAGTAATATCTCTGATTTTCAACTCACTGTCTAGGTTTATCATAGATTTTCTTCCAAGAAGCAATCATCTTCTGATTTCATGGCTACAGTCACCATCCGCAGTAATTTTAGAATCCAAGAAGAGAAAAATCTGTTAATACTTTCGCATTTTCCCCCTCTATTTGCCATGAAGTAATGGGACTGGATGCCATGATCTTAGTTTTTTAATATTTAGTTTTAAGCAAACACTTTCACCCTCCTCTTTCACTCTCATCAAGAGGCTCTTTAGTTTCTCTTTGCTTTCTGCCAATAGAGTTGCATCCACATATCTGAGGTTGTTGATATTTCTGCCACCTATCTTAACTTCAACTTGTAAGTCACCCAGCCCAACATTTCTCATGATGTGCTCTGTGTATAGGTTAAATAAACAGGGTGACAGCAGACAGCCCTGTCATATTCCTTTCTCAATCTTGAACCAATCAGTTGTTCCATACAGGGTTCAAACTGTTGTTTCTTGAGCAGCATACAAGTTTCTCAGGATAAAGGGTAAGATGGCCTGATATTCCCATCTCTTTAAGAGCTTTCCACATTTTGTTATGATCCATGCAGTCAAAGGCTTTAGCATAGTTGATGAAACAGAGGTAGATGTTTTTCTGGAATTCCCATGCTGTCTCTATGATCCAGCAAATGTTAGCAATTTGATCTCTGGTTTCTCTGCCTTTTCTAAACCCAACTTGGACATCTGGAAGTTCTTGGTTTTCATAATGCTGAAGAATAGCATGCAAGATTTTAAGCATAACCTTGCTAACATGGGAGATGAGTGCAATTGTCTGGTGATTAGAACATTCTTTAGCACTACCCTTCTTGGGAATTGGGATGAGGATTGACCTTTTCCAATCCTGTGGCCACTGCTGAGTCTTCCAGATTTCCTGACATACTGAGTGCAACACTTTGATAGCATCATCCTTTAGAGTTTTGAATGGATCTACTGGAATTCCATCGCATCCACTGGCTTTATTGACAGCAGTGCTTCCTAAGATCCACTTGTCTTCATACTCCAGAATGTCTGACTCTGGGTGACTGACCACACCATTGTAGTTACCTGGTTCCTTAAGATCTTTTTTGTACAGTTTTTCCATGTGTTCTTTCCAACTCTTCTTGATCTCTTCAGCGTTTACTAGGTCTCTACCATTTCTATTGTGCCCATCGTTGGGTGAAATGTTCCCTTGATATTTCCAGTTTTCCCGATGAGACCTCTAGTCTTCCTGCTTCTGTTGTTTTCCTCTGTTGTTGTGCACCGTTCATCAGAGAAGGCTTTCTCGTCTCTCCTTGCTATTCTTTGGAACTCTGCATTTAGTTGGATGTGCCTTTCCTTTTCTCCCTTGCTTGTCACTTCTCTTCTTTCTTCAGCTATTTGTAAAGCCTCCTCAGATAACCACTGCACCTTCTTGTTTTTCTTTTTCTTTGGGATGGTTTGGTTTGCTGCCTCCTGTACAGTATTATGGGCCTCCATGCATAGTTCTTCAGGCACACTGTCTACTAGATCTGATCCCTTGAATGTATTTGTCACTTCCACTGCATATTCATAGGGAATTTGAATTAAGTCGTACCTAGCTGGCCTAGTGGTTTTCCCTGCTTTCTTTAAGCCTGAATTTTCTCATGAGAAACATGATCCGAGCCGCAGTCAGCTCTTGGTCTTGTTTTTGCCGACTGTGTACAGTTTCTTCATCTTCGGTTACAAATAATGTAACCAGTTTGATTTTGGTACTGACCATTTGGTGATGTCCTTGTGTAAACTTGTCTCTTGTATTGTTGACAAAGGGTATTTGCTATGACCAGTGTGTTCTCTTAGCAAAACGCTGTTAACCTTTGCCCTGCTTCATTTTTTCTCCAAGGCCGAATGTGTGTGTTACTTCAGGTATCTCTTGACTTCCTACTTTTGCATTCCAATCCCCTCTGATGAGTAGAACATCTTTTTTTGTCTTCACACTGCAGAATGTCTGGCACTGGGTGACTGACCCCACCGTTGTAATTATCTGGTTCATTAAGATCTTTTTTGTACAGTTTAAGATGTCTTCTAGGTTTTCATAGAATTGATCAACTTCAGCTTCTCCAGAATCATTGGTAGGGGCATAGACTTGAATTAGTGTGATGTTAAATGGCTTGCTTTGGAGATGAACCAAGATCATTCTGTCATTTTTGACTCTGTACTCAAGTACTGCATTTCAGACTCTTGTTGATTATGAGGGCTACTCTGTTTCTTCTATGGGATTCTTGCCCAATAGTAGTAGATATAATGGTTATCTGAATTAAATTTGCCCATTTGCCATTTTAGTTCACTGATTCCTAAGATGTAGATATTTATTCTTACCACCTGCTGCTTGACCATGTCCAATTTACCTTGATTAGTGGACCTAACATTCCAGGTTCCTTTTACAATACTTCTCTTTTACAGTATCGAATTTTGCTTTCATCACTAGACACATCCACAACTGAGCACCGTTTCTGCTTTGGCCCAGCCGCTTCATTTTTTCTGGGGCTATTAGTAATTTTCCTCTGCTCTTCCCCAGTAACACTGGACACCTTCTGACCTGGGGAACTCACTCATCTTTCTGTGTCATATCTTTCTGTCTTTTTATACAGTTCATGAGTTTCTCATGGCAAGTATACTGGAGTTGTTTGTCATTCCCTCCTCTGGTGGGTCACGTCTTGTCAGAGCTCTCCACTATGACCCATCCATCTTGGGTGGCCCTACACGGCATGGCTTATGGTTTCATTGAGTTACACAAGCCCCTTTGCCACAGTAAGGCAGTGATCCATGAAGGGGAACAAGAGCTGAGCACTACAAAATTACTTAGAATAAAGTTAAATTGTTAAACTGATGTATTGAGCATTTGCATTACAAATTATCAGAAAGATTGTGCAGGCAACTAATCTTGTTAAGTCTATTTTCTTTTGTTCTTACATAATGATGTCATCCCCCATTTCCTAATTTCAAACTTATTGATTGCCTTTGTATTTATGTGAACCTCAAGACAAAGAGATACACAACTTCTTATTTTAAAGCATATTTTAAATATCTAGGCTTTCTGTTTTTCCTATTCCAACTACATCCCATTATTAACACTCCCTGGCCTCCCTTTTATGATCCTAACTTACCCTTCCCATTTATAGGCACCAAATCAGCATGGGATTAATATTGCCTCCCTTCAAACAGAAAGAAGAAATAGTTAGCTTCTGTGAAAATCTTAAGATATACCTGTGTAGTTGTCAGAAATCTATGACAACTTTTAAATTTTTATTACTATGACATGCCTTCCCATTATAAATATTTATTATATTTATGTGTCCTTTGATAGTATTCAAATGTAGTAACCTACAGATGTGAAAATAGGAAATCCTAGGTTGAATAAAAAGTGCAACATAATATTTTAGTGTTAAAGCTCCTGTTTTAAGACATAGGTAGAATTATAATGAGAGTCCCTTGGACTGCAAGGAGATCCAACCAGTCCATTCTGAAGGAGATCAGCCCTGGGATTTCTTTGCAAGGAATGATGCTAAAGCTGAAACTCCGGTACTTGGCCACCTCATGCAAAGAGTTGACTCATTGGAAAAGCCTCTGATGCTGGGAGGGATTGGGGGCAGGAGGAGAAGGAGACAACAGAGGATGAGATGGCTGGATGGCATCACTGACTTGATGGACGTGAGTCTGAGTGAACTCCGGTAGTTGGTGATGGACAGGGAGGCCTGGCATGCTGCGATTCATGCGGTCGCAAAGAGTCGGACACGACTGAGCGACTGAACTGAACTGAACCGATAATGACAGTACATCAAAAACCTTTGCTCACTCTGAAACTTTGTTATGGACATTGTTGTTTCAATATCATACCAAGTAGTAACATGTAAAATTACAAGCGAAATGAACTCCAGCCTGATCTCGTCAGTCTGATGTTTGTCATATGTGCTTAGACATAGTTTCATCTATGTATATTCATACTTATGGCGGAATTATTCTTCAAGTCTGGCTCTTCTTAATATAAAGACTGTATCTTGTTAGTTTATGTCATTTAGTGCATAATTTATATTAAAATACCATATACTCTGTTATTTTCATTTGAAGCATGAACATTCTTGACTTTGGCTGCCAATGACTAAAAACCACATATGATTTTAACTTAAGTGAAGAGTCTTAGAATGCATGCTAAATGAGAAATAATGCCTTTGCTTCCCCTACACCTGCCATTCGTTGTTGTCTTCTGTTTCCTAAGCATAGAGTTCCCTCTATGAATGATTTTTGTAATTTAATCTTAGTTATTTTGGAGAAATTTTTGTTCACGTAACTGAAAAATTGAATTATGTTTTTAAGCTGTTTGGTGGAAATCTAGGGGAACAGTTTCCTGTTTCCAGGTATACTTAGCTGAGTTCCTTTTCTTTTTGATGTTACTCAACTTATGTTTAATTTAAAATTTTTTTCAAGGTGTGCTTTGCTCACATACCAAGTTGTTGTTCCATTTTGCTAGAATCCTGGATGAATTCTACTACTACTGATAGTTTTCCTTCATTTTTACTTTTAACCTATCATCTCCTTGCATATGTGTTCAAAAACATTCTCAAAAAGAAGTTAAAATAGGAAGGGGAAGAAGGAGTAAGTGGAAAAGATAGTCTGTGGGAGCTAGAAGAGAAGAGAAAACATGTGGGAGGTAAAATTCTGAGTCTGCTTGTCCTGGTCTATACAGACTTTTTGGTTCCAAATCATATTTTATAATTCAGATATTGAATTATTGCACTATTTTATTAATAGAGTCCACTGTGATTGATGAAAATCTGGTGTATTTGATTGCACTTTCTCTCAAGAAACTTACTGCTCTGTAATTTCGGTCAGGTACCAAGGTGAAGATTTGTTTATTTATATTTTTGAACCTATTCTTAAGGGTGCTTAGCTGACCCTTTTCATTGTGATATTTGTGATCCTCCTTCCCCAGATCTTATAAATCACTTCTGTTCCTACAATGGTTATTTCCTCTTCTCCATTTTTTCCCTATTCTCTCCTCAAATTCATGTCACTCATATGTTGATGCTATTGGAATGCTGCATTATGTCTCTTTTCTCCCAAAAATCAAACTCAGTCTTTTTTAATCTCTAAATAAGATTTCAATAACTTCCTAATCTTTGGTTTTTGTTTTCTTTGCCTAGGAAGTGCTTAGTTTTAAAGATCTTTTTCCACCCCTTTTTTTTGGTTGTTCATTTTACATAACATTATGTTCTGGCTTTATGTAACCAACACATTTCTTCTTGAGTCATTCTGAAGATAAAAGTTTAAGATGTTTACATTTTCTCTTGAAGTCTACAATTCTAAGTTGTCTGCATTCTTTTTATTTCAGTTTGCTCCTCTTGGTCTCTCTTCTTCTCCTTACTCTCTCCTTGTACATTCTAATAGCTACCTAGAAATTTCTCTGTCCACATGTATAAAAATGAATTTCTATTTTTACTGCTGTTTATATGATGCATATCAGCAGAATGAATGGGCTTCCCAGGTGGCAGAGTGGTAAAGAATCCACCTGCCAATGCAGGAGGCACAAGATTCTATCCCTGGGTCAGGAAAATTCCCTCGAGTAGGAAATGGCAACCCACTCCAGTATTCTTGCCTGGAAAACTCCATGAACAAAGGAGCTGGAGGACCACAGTCCATGGGGTCACAAAAATCAGATTTGACAGTACACACACCTGCACAAGGATTAGAATGAATAGATCGAAATTCTGAATTTAGCCAGAAGGTCCCTCAGCAGTCAATTAAGAAGGGATTTTTAACTCTGAAACCACTGTCTACCTTAGGATTCCTGATTCTTCCAGGAGTTTCAGTGAATTTCTCACAGCTTCTGTGCTTCTCTGCTGACCTGTGCAAAGTCTGTTCTCTGTGTAACCTACAGT
>NW_011494832.1:10417330-10425694 GCF_000754665.1 Bison bison bison
ACAGTGACCAGATACAAGAGAAAAAGTGTGACTAGAAGGGAGCCAGCTCTTCCCATTGTGTACTTTTTTTTTTCAAAAATTCCACCAAACTATCAAGTATTAATCTCTGCTAATGTTGTCTCTCTCAAACTTCTTATTATTAAATTTCTATTATATTTATATGATACCTTTTCATTCTGTTTTTGATGTCTCTTGACCTCTTTTTTCCTATTCTCTATTTTATTTTAGAAATGGCAATTGATGTGATAGAGGTATTAGCTAATGCTACAGTGGTAATCATGGAGAAGGCAATGCACCCCACTCCAGTACCCCTGCCTGGAAAATCCCATGGGCAGAGGATCCTGGTAGGCTGCAGTCCATGGAGTTGCTAAGAGTTGGACACGATTGAGCGACTTCACTTTCACTTTTCACTTTCCTGCATTGGAGAAGGAAATGGCAACCCACTCCAGTACTCTTGCCTGGAGAATCCCAGGGACAGTGGAGCCCGGTGGGCTGCCATTTATGGGGTCGCACAGAGTCAGGCACGACTGAAGCGACAGCAGCAGCAGCAGTAGCAGCAGTGGTAATCAAATTGCAACGTATAAGCATATCAAAACAATACTTACACCTTAAACTTACAGTGTTACATGTCAATTATATGTCAGTGAATCTGGAGGGAAAATCTCTATGGGCTGTGTTCAGGCCAGTTTATTCAGAGCTTTATCTATTGAAGGTTTTCTTCAGTTTTATCTTTGTTTAAATTTTCTGCTGAATTTTTAACCTATGATAGCTGATTTTTCATTTATAGAAATTCTAATGGTAATATTAGCCATCTTCTTGCCTATTTCCCTGATGTGTAACTTTTAATTTTAATGTTTTCTTTTATAGTTTTATAAGCTTATAGTCTTAAGGTTTTTCTATTTCTTAATTTTCTGGGTGCTGTTCTTCCTTTCTAGGTGTGCCTTCTGACTCTCTCTTTGTTGTTGTTTGGGGGATCTTGTTTATTTCATTGTGAACTAATCTTCAGTGGTGATTGCTTAATTTGTAGGAATCCTGTGAAACCTGAATATTGGATACACCTCTCTACATGGCAGGTTGATGTGATCATATTAATATCTCTGCTTGGAGTATAAGTTCAGATTCTGAGTTTTGGTAGCATAGGTTTAGAGTTTGATTTATTGCACAGGTGATCATTAGTTTTGGTTTTACTTCTATATCCCCCTCCTTGAGAGCCTTGTCCCTGAGAGAGGATCCTTCCTTGTGACTCCTTCATCACTGGGAGGAAATTCTTGTCTCCTGTCACTTAGAGGCAGCCTCCTGAGAATCTGTGCAGGGGTCTCACTTGTGGTTCCCTGCCATATGCAGGGTTTTATAATTTTTTTGTATTTTATCTAGCATTTTAGGGTTTGTAGTAGAAAATGGTCTTATTAATTTTATTTACCTTGCTCTTAGATTGTTCTCAAGGGTAGCTACAAATTATTTCAACTTTCTAAGTCTATTTCCCAGGATGTAAAGAAGACTTTTGTTCTAGATTAGGTAACTTTTTCTTTAAATGTCAGGATTGCGGTTATTTTAGGCTTTGTTGTTCCTACAATCCTTGTTACAACAACTCATCTCTGGCATTTATAACGTGAAAGAACCCATAAATCATGTATGACTAAGGCTGTGTTTGAATAAAACTTTGTTTTTAAAAACAGGCAGTGGGCTGAATTTTGCCCATGGATCACAATTTGCTGACCTCTGTTTGGATCACAGATTCTTATTCTTTTACTCCACAGACAGAACTCAGGACTGTACATGGTTTTATTTGAAATGTCTTTAAGAAATAAATGTACACGATTTTTTGTAAATATATTTAAGTCAGGATATATGCAGATATGTAAGTGTGAGAAGGGCAAAGAGAATATGTGTGTGTGTATGTGAGTGACTTTGATATGGAAGTTACAAGCATGCACCTATAATTTTTTCTCTGGGGAAACTTTACATCTTTCATCAAATGTTTGAAAGAGCCAAGGCTCTAAAAACATTAGTAAAATCACAGAAATATCCCTGAATTAGAATTTAGAAGTTCTAGAATTCTAGAAATTCTGGAACTCCAAAATTCCCTAATAAGATTTTCTTGTAACACATTCCTCTTCTAGAATAAAAATAATTCTCTGCACTTCAAATACTAATACTTTGAGTCTTTTTTCACCTTAATATGAGCATTGGCATGAAAGGGAGAGCAGGTGGGAGACATGTGATGGGGAGTTTGATACATCATGATGCACACATTATTTCTGAATAATTCTAAACCCATGCCATGATATTTAAAGAACTTAAGGTCAGTTTATTGAACAAAATGCTTCCTCTCTCACTAATTTCAACTGCTAATTTTAACCTCCTCTCAGCAAAACTGTTCAACTCCTGATGCAGAGACCAAACCACCATCTGCACTCACTCTATTATTTCCATCATTAATTGTTGGCTACAAAAATATAAAAATAGTGCAGCTACAGCTTTTCCTTCTGAATGGAATACAAGCTTTCTTTTCTATTCCTTTATTTTTTTATCACCTGGGCTAAGAAAGATTTACTACTAAATGCAGGTGTTCATTTCTGGCTTTCAGCCAAAGTTTCTGCTTAAGGTGGCTGAATTGGAGTAGGTCATCACTGATGCACGTTTTTTGCTTTAACTGTTTCTTACAAAATGAAGGTAAATTATGATAATATTCTCATAATTTCTGAGCCTCTGAAATAACTTAATTCTCTTTTCTATGTAATTTTAATCATTAATAATCATAAGTAATACCTTACGATTGTCTATTTGTACATCTATTTGAAAATACTAGTATACCAATAGCTATCAATAAGGTTTAAAAATCTACCTTGGTGAACAGTTGGGCAGTCGAAAGTGAATTACATATCAAAATTTGAATATTATTTTCTGAAAAAATGAAATTAAGGCATTCTCAGGATAACAGATTTCAGGATATTTTAGAGATTTATAAAAACTAAACATATTGCTTACACATAATAAACCACAGAAATATTCCTTCTCACAAATTAAAAAAAATGGAAAAGAAAAAAATATGGAATTTTGGCTCATCTAATTTCACCCAGGATACTTCTAGATTAAGTTCAGCAAGGTTGTTTGGATACTTAAAAATTGATATTTATGTTTATGTATGTATATCTATGGAAGTTCAATTCAGTCGCTCAGTCATGTCCAACTCTTTGCGACCCCATGAATCGCAGCACGCCAGGCCTCCCTGTCCATCACCAACACTATTAATCCTTTTATGTGCTTTGCATTTCACATTAATGCCAAATACATTACTGTTTCCTGTGTGTTGGTATCACCCAATAAATATGATCTGATCATTAGCTTTAATTTTATAAGTCCCAATAGAAGCACACTACATTTATTTTTTTTCCCTTATAGCTGCATATATTTGTGTAGATTTTGGAAAGTGAGGAAAGTGGTGGCCAGGAGCCATTAAAAAAGAAGCAGGAAGTGACTGTAACTATTTGAAAATATTTGCAAATATTTCTTGTTGGTTAAACATTCCAGAATTTAGAATAAAAATATCTGTCTATCTAAGAAGCAAAACAAATGAACAAAAATAAAGAAACAGGGTTGCAGAATACAGGATACAAAATGTGCTTGCCAGAGGGGAGAGGAAAGAAATAGGTGAGAAAGATTGTGAGGTACAAACTTCCAGTACTATTATAAATGAGTATACCTTATGTTGTATACTTTATCAGTGCTGTATGTCAGTTATATCTCAATAAAACTGGAAGAAAAAAAATTAAACAAGGAAGAAAAGAAGGAAAGGGAGAAGGAAAGGAAGGGAAAGAAGAAGGAAGGATGGAGGGAAGAAAGTGGGTCCTACATGGAAGGCAGAAAGGGTTTGGAAGGCTTCAGTTTAGTTCAGTTCAGTCGCTCAGTCATGTCCCACTCTTTGTGACCCCGTGTATCGCAGCACGTCAGGCTTCCCTGTTCATCACCAACTCCCAGAGTTTACTCAAACTCATGTCCATCGAGTTGGTGATGCCATCCAGCCATCTCATCCTCTGTTGTCCCCTTCTCCTAGTGTCCCTAATCCCTCCCAACATCAGAGTCTTTTCCAATGAGTCAACTCTTCTCATGAGGCTCCCAAAGTATTGGAGTTTCAGCTTTAGCATCAGTCCTTCCAATGAACACCCAGGACTGATCTTTAGAATGGACTGGTTGGATCTCCTTGCAGTCCAAGGGACTCTCAAGAGTCTTCTCCAACACCACACTTCAAAAGCATCAATTCTTCGGGGCTCAGCTTTCTTCACAGTCCAACTCTCACATCCATACATGACCAGTGGAAAAACCATAGCCTTGACTAGACGGACCTTTTTTGGCAAAGTAATGTCTCTGCTTTTCAATATGCTATCTAGATTGCTCATAACTTTCCTTTCAAGGAGTAAGTGTCTTTTAATTTCATAGCTGCAGTCACCATCTGCAGTGATTCTGGAGCCCCAAAAAATAAAGTCTGACACTGTTTCCACTGTTTCCCCATCTATTTCCCATGAAGGGATGGGACCAGATGCCATGATCTTCGTTTTTTGAATGTTGAGCTTTAAGCCAACTTTTTCACTCTCCACTTTCACTTTCATCAAGAGGCTTTTGAGTTCCTCTTCACTTTCTCCCATAAGGGTGGTGTCATCTGCATATCTGAGGTTATTGATATTTCTCCTGGCGATCTTGATCCCAGCTTGTGCTTCTTCCAGCCCAGCGTTTCTCATGATGTACTCTGCATAGAAGTTAAATAAGCAGGGTGACAATATACAGCCTTGACGTACTCCTTTTCCTATTTGGAACCAGTCTGTTGTTCCATGTCCAGTTCTAACTGTAGCTTTCTGACCTGCATATAGGTTTCTCAAGAGGCAGGTCAGGTGGTCTGGTATTCCCATCTCTTTCAGAATTTTCCAAGTTTATTGTGATTGGAAGGCTTAAAAAACAGCTTTAACTTAAGTCTTCAACTTAACCACAACCCTCCATTCTTGTTCATTCATTCAACTACTAATTAATTCATCTTGACTTAAGTTTATTACATATGAAATACTAGATTCTATTTCAGCAGTGAAGATTTATAAGTGAAGAGAGCAGACAGAAATTGCTACCATTTTGGGGTTTACATTCTAGTGGAAGAATCCAAACAAAGAAGCAATGCAGTATGTGCATAATCAGATGGTCTTGAGTGTTCCTTGAAAAATTTAAAGCAGAGAAGGAGAGTAAATAGTGTTCAAGGGAGGGATGGGGGAGACGAGCGAGGACCTGTGCAGGTCTTACCACAGAGACATGAGCAATGATCTGGGAATCTGGGTTTCTTTGTAATGACCTAGAGGAACAAGGGTAAGGAGCATACTAATATTAGACCCAGTGGTATGGTCTAGAGACTGGTAATCATTTTCAAAGCATGAGGATCACTCTGGGGAACACTTGCTTCTCTTTTGATTCTCTCAACTTCCTAATTACTTCTGTGAGCTAATTTTTTTCCTTCTGTTCAACTCGGCTCTAGTAGAACCTTCATGTCATTTCTT
Source organism: Bison bison bison (assembly GCF_000754665.1). Lineage (NCBI taxonomy): Eukaryota > Metazoa > Chordata > Mammalia > Artiodactyla > Bovidae > Bison > Bison bison. The sequence continues at coordinate 10,422,865 of NW_011494832.1, forward strand.
GGCCAGCACAGGCCTCATCGTACTGCCTATTGGTTGTGCTACTTGCAGTTCCTGACCTTTTTATATGATATACCCACTGTAAAGACTGTAGAAAGGTTTGAGATTTTCCCCTCCTTTCAAGGTAACAATTTCCCCTGCCACAATTGTATAGGTGCTGGCAGATGAGACAGGACTCCTGGGCCAGAAGCAAAGGACTTTATTACCAATGGCAGAGCAGGCCACAGGATGTGGTTAGGATGGCTTAGAAAACTACTGATTTTGTAAGGGGGCTGCTGGCAAACCTGCCCTTCCTGTTCCACAGAAGGAGACATTATGTTAAATAACCTGGCAAGGAAATTTCTTTGCTTTCTCCCCTGGAAGGAGATACTATGCTTTTCTTCCAAGGCCCTTTGTTATACAAAATCCCTTGAAAAAAAGGTAGTTCAGAACAAAAGCCTTCACGGCTCTTTATAAGATGTCAAATCACAGGAGACCTTTGGAGAATTGTCTCCCAACAGCTTCATAATCACTCACTCTAGAGCAACGGAAGTGCCAAGATCTCACGCTACCATTAAAAGTTACAGTCCTGACTCACATCTCACTTTGTTAGGATGTCTTGATTCCTGAGTCAGCCTCCCTAATTCTATGGCTCTTACAAATCCAGTATTCATATGTGTTGTTCTTATGTTAAAATTTAATTCAAATTGTATTAAAATACAGCATGAGCTACATTTAAGAAAAATTTGAAGTAGCTGAAATTTGGTTTTAATATCCTAAACCTCTCGTGTAATAATTCTTGAAAATACCTGTTTCTTGCCTTTAGGAAGGTTTTGGAGGAGTGTGTAATTTCCTTGGTTCTGTCTTGCTGCAGCAAGCATTTGAAGTGACAGACAGACTTGTGTTACAACCCTGTATAATTTCCTCAGTTGCAGCAAAAATTTGATGTGACAGACGGACCCGTGTTACAGCTCTGTTACAGTTCAGTTTTATTTGGCAAGCAAAGGAAAACACATCTTCGAAGCGTGAGGGCAGCTCGACCCAGAAGACATGAAGAAAAAAGAAGCCCCCAGCTCAATTTTGGCTCCTCTTTTTATACGTTTTTTTCTTCTCTCCCTGAGCCTGCCTTATGGACTACCCAGAAGGTAGTTTGTTTTGTTTTACCGGAGGTCCTCATTCTGGTCCTTGGACCTTACTTTGTTCTATTTTTGTGGGCTTTTCCCTTTTTTTGTCTTTTAGCCACTGCCATTCTGGACTCCTTTTTCCTATTCTAGCTACCTAACAAAAAGATGTGAGCAATAATTTGTTCTGTGGCATTAAACATTAATGGACTGAATTAATTACCTTATCAAGGACATTTATGTTTTAACAAGTGTATAGTCATAACCAAAGGCATTATCATTATTTGTATAAGTAATAAAGATTAGTAGGAAACTTGTTTTGAATCAGAAAGGGTCTTTTGGAACATATCTATGGGTCTCTGACTCAGAAAAGGACTCCTTCCTGAGAGTATTGTATGTGACCTGAGCTGCATGAAGCAGACCCCGAGATCTGCTTTATCCAGAGGCATAGTGCTTCTTTCTGTTATCTACAGATCCCCATCATAGATTTCATTGAATTGATAGCTTTGCAGCTAAAGAAATAACATCATCATCTTCAACAATAGCAACAACAAAAGTCTTAAGGTCACTGGTCTAATTTATTTGTGGCTTGAAGCTGTCCATACCTTGACTTCTTTCCTCTTCTCTCCTGTTGTCTCTTAAATGTCATTAATTGAGGAGAGAGTTACTTGGAATAGACACTTCTCTCTGTGTTTCCTGTTAAGTATAGGAAGTGTATTTTTTCATGTAAACTACCTCAGTAAAATCTTGAAAAAGTACATTAGTTCATGATGGTTTCATGATTCTGTATTCTAGAGAATAACTGTTTGAAAAATGGGGTATGCAACTGTATTTTAAATTATTCAGATTAACTGAAGAGCATTTCATTTTACTTAAGGGGCATTTACAGCCAATTTCTACATAGAAAAGACATTTTGTCTCTGTTGTATTTGGTGTGACAAAAACGCAGTGTCCATGAGTACTGGAACCTAGTGACAATCTAAGAATGTGACTTACTACTTGTAGAAGAGAGTCAAGTTTCATGGACATCATTGGTGGGAATTTGCATTATGACTTTCTAGAAAAATTGGAACTTCTTTCTGTGACTGTATTCCCTGAATACCCAATTACTTCAGTTCAACAGGTCTTCTTTCTGTCTTAGTGACTCAATCATTAAAACTACACAACAGAAAGAAACTTGATTTTAATATCCTGTAGAGAGGAATTAATATTCTTTCATAGATATATAACAGATATATAATATTTTCTTTAGGATATTATTTTTCTTAGAAAAGTACATTAAAAAATAACTGACTTCCCCCATCCCAATAATTATATTGTTCAAAGCCAATTTTATTTTGATTACTATCCTTGAGGAGAAATGAACTTTTAAACCTCACTTACACATTGTCAGTGTTCTTGATGTTCATAAAAATTCAAGCTAAGCTATTCACCGTCTACAGAAAATTCTTCTCAAGTCAGGCTCACACCACTGTCCCTTGCCTTCAAGGCATGTTTGCCTTTAGTTTGCATGATCATTTGCAATATACATTGTGATAATCTGTCTACTTTGATTGACAGCATTGAATCCTGTCTATGCTACCCTGCATCCCTCCAGGAGTTTCATAAATAAATCACTGTCACGTCTTCCACTGCCTGTTAAACCCTAGGAAATCAATATGCTTCTCCCTGTGTGTGGGCTTCCAGGAAGATTTCTCACAAAAATTGTCAAATAAGTAATGCTTGATAACTGA
>NW_011494832.1:10425794-10442283 GCF_000754665.1 Bison bison bison
GATAACTGAACTAGTTCCAATTTCAAGCATGTGAAGTCGCAATTCTGGAGCACACTATAAAAGCAGAGTGTTAATAAAAATTTAATCTAATTATTTAAACCACCATATGTATTCATAGGAATTCTCTTATGGTGAAGCCTACCTGCCCTAAAAAGCGAATAACATTCTATATTTTGTCTCATTGAGTTTTCCGACAGCTTTGTGTTATATATCTGTATAAACAATCCTCAAACAATTATAGCAAAAATTTTTTGTTTGCTTATTACTTGCTTATCTATTTAGTTTTGTCTTTATTTCATCTTTATTATACAATACTGAAATAATAAACTTTGTATTTCTTGAATCAATTTTGGCAGTTTATATATTTAAATTTGTATATTTTCTGTATACTTTCAAAGTTACTAGTATAGAGTATGCTTATTTATGAAAATTAATTTTAAAAATATATTCTCAATTTATGTTATTTATTTGGGTTTATTTTATTATCACTTTGCCAAAGGTTAGACCATTTAATTATTACTTTTTTAAATAGTGCCCTTGATTGCATTTTAATGGTTTATTTTTATGTTTTTATTTTCTAAATTTCAAATCAAAGATGATGAATATGAAAACTGTGAAATGCAGCCAAACTTGAAAAGTGATCTATAACTTTAAATTGATAAGAAAAGGAAATAATTAATCAAATATTTGTTTCTTAGGGAGAAAAAAAAACACCTAAACCCAAAAAGTAAAATTAAAAAATTTAAAGATGTGATGGCAATTAATAACATTGAAAACAAAAACATAAAGAATGGACAAGTCAATTAAAAAGTCCATTTTTCAAAGTTACTAAAAAATTGATGAGAAAAATAAAAGTCATGAAATAGGAAAAAATATCAAGATTTAAAAGGTGTAATTAGTACCAAACATCTGCATATATTTAATAATGTAAGAAAATATTATAAATAACTTTATAGTAATAACTGTAAAAAAGTATGGCATTTAAAATTTTCTTTAAAAATAAATCTTACCAAAACCGGACCAAGAAAATTTGAAATCTATTATCATGATGACTATTGGAGAAATATAATCTAAAATTCCAAATCCTCTTTCAAAGGAAATTCTGGACTAAGATAGCTGTATTGAATAAACAATGAAGAAATAGCACCAAAGTTATGTAGACTGTTAGAATAAAACTGAATGAAGCCAGCGTGAACTTGATGCTTAAGTATCATTCAACACTGTAAAGATGTAAATATTCCCCAAATTATTCTGTATAGTCAACGTAATCACAGTGTTTCAAACTTTATTGTATGTTTTATATAGAACTTGACAAATGATTTTAAGTTTATATAAAAACTTAAAGGCTGAGAATAGACATTTGGGAAAGAGAAGATGATGAGGGATTTGCTTTACTAGATATTAAAATTTTTATTAAAATCCAGCCATTATTAACATGAGTTTTAGGTCCAGAAAAAGGGAAATAGACTGGGGAAACTCAAAAGAGAGTGCAGAAACAGGCCCAGCACCTGACTTAGGAATACTTGGCATTACATAGCATTGGAAAAGAATGCTCCTTTTCTGTAAATAGTACTCAAACAGATTACCTTACAGAAGAAAATGAAACTGATGTCTACCTTACATCATATACAATGTTAATTCACAGTCTATTGTAGATCAGTATGTAAAGTGCAAAATTATTAAAGTTCTGAAGTTAGTTAGGAGATTATCTTTATGGTCTTGAAGTAGGCAAAGATTTATTAAATAGGATATATATAGTGGTAAAAACTGATAAACTATATCTGTGTGTAAGACATGTGTTCCAAACTATTCATAAATGTGATGTGTTCCAAACTGCATGATTGTAAGTTTGAGAGGGACCGTGATATGCTAGGGGCTTCCCAGGTCGCCCTTGGGGTGAAAAGCCTACTTGCCAATGCAGGACATGACACAAAAGACACTGATTTGATCCTTGAGTTGAGAAGACCCCTGGAGCTGGGTGTAGCAACCCACTCCAGTATTCTTGCCTGGAGAATCCCATGGACAGAGGAGCCTGGAGGGCCACAGTCCATAGGATCCTAAAGAGCCGGATGCAGCTGAAGCGACTTAGCATGCAGACATAAATGATGTGCTAGATACATCCTGTTTCTTTCTTTTCTTAATTCCCTTGGTAAACCACATGTTTACTTTGTGATATGTCACAAAGCTTATAAAATTCTGTGTTCTCCTTGTTTTTATTATATCTAGCACATAATGGGTTAAAGAGAAAGAAGGAACAGTGGGAAGGGAGAGAGGACAGAGAAGGAAAAGAGGAGAGGCACTGTGTTCTACTAGGGTAATTAGATGGTATTTCCACATATTTCTTCCAAAATATATGTGATATATTAATTTTGGTACATTTAAATTTGTGTATCTAGGTCCTAACTAAACCCGAGTTCATCTTTAGCACTATTTGTACAACTCTAAAACCAGACTTACCAATGTTATATTTTAATAACTTGCATACCTGAAAGAGTGAACTACAAAACATCATCAGCACCAAACATGGTATTTTTAGTTTAGGCTGGCTAATAGCATTTTTCATTTCATGGACGTTCCCATTCCCTGTTGTTTTGCAAAAGAGTTTTGAAGATATGAATTAAACTATGTTGCCAAGAAGCACTTTATAATCCTTATTAACTATATATTCTTATCTGTCTAATCTGTCCCTATCTCTGGACACAAATCAAAAAGTGAAATTGTTGACTAATTGGTACTGTTTTAAGTCTTTTTGTTTTTTTTTTTTGCATTTTTCATTGAAGTGTAGTTGAAGTATAATATTATATGTTACATATGTGCAATATTGTTTGCAAATTTTTAAAGGTTATATTCAAATTTATAGTTGTTATGAAACATTGACTATATTCCCTGTTTTATAAAATATATCCTTGTAGTTTATTAGTACATAATATTAATAGTTTGTACTTAATCTCCTCCTTCTATCTTACCCCTCCTTCTTGCCTCTCTTCCCTGGTAACCACTAGTTTGCTCTCTATAACTGTCAGTCTGCTTTTTTGTTATGCTCCCTAGTTTTTTGTATTTTTTAGATTACACATATAAGTGATACTATGCATTATTTGTCTTTCTCTGTGTGACCTATTTCACTTAGTATCATGTCCTTCAAGCCCACCCATGTTCTTGCTAATGGCAAACTTTAGTTTTTGTTTTCATAATATTCCATTGTACATATATGCCACATCTTCTTTATTAGTTCATCTGTTGATGGACACACAGGTTACTTCCACATCTTAGCCATTGTAAATAATGCTGCTATGCACATTGTGGGACATGTACTTTTTTCAAAATAGTATTTCTGTATTTTTCAGATATATACTGAGGAGTGGAATTGCTGGGTCATACGGTAGTTCTGTTTTTGTTTTTTTGAGAAACCGCCATACTGTTTTTCTCAGTGACTACACCTGTTTACATCCCTACCAAGAGTGTATGAGGGTTCTGTTTTCTCCACATCCTCGCAAACTTTCTTCTTTGTGTTCATTTTGATGATAGCCATTCTGACAGGTGGGAGGTGATGTTTCATTGTTGTTTTGATTTGCATTTCTCTAGTGATTAATAATCTTGAGCATCTTTTCATGTGCCTGTAGGCCATCTGCATTTCTTCCTTGAAACAATGTCTATTTAGTTCTTGTGCCTATTTTTAATCAGTTTTTTTTTATTTTTATGTTGAATTGTGTAAGCTATTTAAACATACTGGATAATAACCCACTATTGGCCAAATCATTTGCATATATTTTCTCCAATTCAGTAGCATTTCTTTTTATTTTGTCAATGGTTTCCTTTGATGTGTGTAGCTTTTAAATTAATTAGATCAAAATTTGTTTATTTTTTCTTTTATTTCCTTTGCTTTATGAGGCAAATCCAAAAAAAATACTCTTGTGGTGTATGTCAGAGTGTTCACCCATGTCTCCCTCTAGTTTTATGATTTCAGTCTTACATTTAAGCCTTTAATCCAATTTTAGTTTATTTTTGCATATGGTGTTAGAGAATTTTCTAATTTTATTCTTTTATATGTAACTGTCCAGTTTTTCCTTTAGCACTTATTGAAAAAACTGTCTCTTCTTTATTGTATATTCTTGCCTTCTCTGTCATAACTTAATTAACCATAAGTGTGTGGGTTTATTTCTGGGCTCTCTATTCTGTTTTATTGATCTGTGTCTGTTTTTCTGCCAGTACCATGCTAGCTTTGTAGTATAGACTAAAATCATAGCATGATTCTGTCAGCTCTCTTCTTCTTTCTCAAACTTTTGGTTATTCATAAAATAGTTTGGGTTTTCCATACAAATATTAACATTTGTATTCTAGTTTTGTGGAAAAGACCATTTATATTTTGATAGTGATTGCATCATATCTGTAGATTGCCTTGAGTAGTATGGTCATTTTAACTATATTAATTCAATCCACTCCAAGATCACAGTATATCTTTCCATCTGTTTGTTTTATCCTCAGTTTTTTTTTTTTATCAGAATATTATAGTTTTCTGACTACAGGTTTTTTACCTCCTTAGGTAGGTGTATTCCTAGGTGTTTTATTCTTTTAATGTGATGGTAAATGGGATTATTCCCTTAATTTCTTTTCCTGATAGTTCCTTGTTAGTGTATAGAAATGCAGCAGATTTCTATATGTTAATTTTGAACAGACCAATTATCAGTCACGAAATTGAATCAGTAATTTAAAAACTCCCCACAAATGAAAGGACTGGATAGATGAAAGCCACAAAACATTTAGAGAAGAATTTATACCTATCCTTCTCAAACTATTCCAAAAAATTAGAGAGGAAGGAATACTTCCAATCTCATCTATGAAGTCACCATTATACTAAGACCAAAAACAGACAGTGATATCACACAAAAATAAAATTGCAAGCCAGGATCACTGATGAACATAGATGCAGTTTTCTTCAACAAAATGTTAACAAACCAAATCCAACAATGGATTAAAAGGATTATACGCCATGATCAAGTGGGATTTGTTCTAGGAATGCAAAGATTCTTCAGTTTTCACAGTTTAATCAATATGACACACCATATTGACAAATCAAAGAATAAAGACTATATGACCATCTCAATATATGGAGGAAAAAGTAATTGACAAAATTCTACTAAAATTCAACAACCATTTATGATAAAACTCTCCAGAAAATAGTCATAGAAGGAGTCTAACTCACCATAATGAAGGCCATATATGACAAGCCCACAACTAACATCATACTTACTGTATGGCAAACAGTTTATTTCACTTTTGTCTGCTTTGAATTTGTCAGATGAGCTTCAGGGCTTTTCATTTGTTTTTAAGAACTAATGCCAAATTAGCAACTTCATTCAAAAACAGCAAAAGTGACTTTTAAAACTTCAAAACCTGAGCTAATTAAAATTTAATGACAGGAAAAAAAAGATCTTCACTAGAAGGTGAAGTTTAATAGTCACTTGCTTGATTTAGGTGCGTCCAAAGCAAGCAAAACATACACATTTGTATTCCATTCTCGTGAATCCTGGCAGCACAAAGCAAACAAATTCTGGCAGAGTTTCTAAGATCATAAAAATCTTGCATTTCATTGAAAACTATTTTTGTTTGGATTTTAAAAGCTGGCTTTGCTTTTATTATTTATGTTTTCTTTATGCATTTGAGTGTCACAAGCTGTTCTTACTAAAGAAAGTTTGGTCAGCATTCTTGGCAGGCTACAGATTTAGATTTAAAGAATCTTTACTATGCTACTATTTCCACCCTCCCAATCCTGTTTGATCATCCATTGAAAACAGTCTTTATCCAACACCAGTAGAAAGGTAATAAAATATGAACAATATGTAATCTAACTATAATTTTATTTTTAAACTAGAACTTGATAACGTATTTAAAGAGGCTAAAGATACTTCTCATTTTCTCTCCATACACTCATCCTGATTATAGTATTATACCTTTTAGTATAATAATTGAAAATAATTTGACAAAAAAAGAAACCCTGATGTTTTGTGTGTTCATACTGATTGAAGGATAAAGGATCCATTTTTCTTTTATGCTTTATTCATTTTGCCATTGTCTTATTTTCCTTGTCTCCTACAAGTCACTGTATTTTCAAACTTGCAATAAGCTGTTTAATCCCAGTCAAAATGACATTATCATAAACATAATGTTTCATTCTTTGAGTGTACACGATCATTTGTATTAATAGCCCATATTCTTGATAAAACAATGGTACCATTTATACAACAGACATGTTCCTATAGTGGTTACAAGTTCTTGTACCCCAAATATTTCTAGTTTCATATATATATTTATTTAATCATTGTATAGAATCATTAGACAATTTCAAGCTTGAAAAATAATGGTCATTTAATTTATTTTTTCCACTTTATAATATACCAAAAACAAGTTTGCCACTTTCCATATTGCATAATTATTATCATTATCTTCCCAAATTTTATCTGCTCTTAAAGCTCAAGCACTGTAAGAATGATTTCTGAACATACCTTTCATTATAAAAAGAAAGGTTATTTATTCCAAAGTAAATTATCTTCTTTTTCTTATGTTTCCCAGATTAGATATTTTAAAACACATCATGAGGTTATATTCTGAAAACCAAAGGTTTAAGATTCTGCATCTAAAGATAGGATTTCCTAATGGAAGTAACCTTTAAAACACATTATTGGAAAGATCAGCAAACAAGAAACTGCAGATAAAATTTAATGCTGTAGGACTGTGGCATCAAGTGACATCAAGTCTGTGAACAAGAATTCCCCACCTAGAGTTATGTTCACTCAGCAGATGATTTTATGAGAGATGTAGATACTAAGATCTGTGGATGCTAACTTACAGCCTTTAAAAAATGTAGTTAAATGCACACATGACAATTTAATATATAGTAAGAATTATGTGGAGCAGCATAAAAAGGAAACAACCTTATTTCATTTCTTTTCTTTTTCCTTTGGAAAACCTGCAGAAAATAAAACACCTTTAAAAAATTTCTTCTGTATATTGAGGCAATTATCATCTGTGGTCTGAAGTTTAAGTTTTATATCACCTACATAAATTCTTTTGACTTTTCTTTTATCTGTTTCAGTCTACTTCTCTGACATTTATGGGCCAGCAAATGGGCTCCCTATTGGCTAATTTAACACCTGCAGATTGGGCTCATTATAAGCATAAAATCTGAAGAACTGAGATGGTTAATACGCCTTACCCTGGTTCTGAAGATTCTACCTAGTCTGAAAGGTCTGTGGCAGTTGGGAACTCACTGAGTGAATTTTGAACACATATGTGCAATAGGTGATTGTCCCCATGTGATGATTCCAAGAGATTATGCTCCCTGATGATTTACTGCTGTATTTCTGAAATGGAGGATATTTCACATGTAAAGGATGCCTCTATTACTCAGGTTTAACCTCCCTAACTCAATGCATATTTATTAAACACTATTCATGGGCTGTTAGGAAAGTCTGGGTAGATGGAAGGTCACAAGATATAATCAGACCTAAAATGAACACAATATTCCAGGAAGTCGGTTATCTAATAGATGTGATAAGATACATGTGCTAACCCATTATTAAAAAGTTATATGTAAGTCCTTCTGTCCTAATACAGTGCAAGTGCCTAAGCATACCCAAGTTAAAGGGATATACAAAGTGGAATGGGGCTTCCCTGGTGGGTCAGTGGTAAAGAATCTGTCTGCAAAGCCAGAGATTTGGGTTTGATCCCTGAGTCAGGAAGATCCCCTGGAAAAGGAAATGGCACCCTTCTCCAGTATTGCTGCCTGAAAAATCCCATGGACAGAGGGGCCTGGCGGGCTAAAGTCCATGGGTCACAAAGAGTTGGATACAACTTAGTGATTAAACAACAGGAAACAACAACAAAGTGAAAAAGGATTAATCAAGTAAGATTTCTTAGAGAAATCATTACTTTAGCCAGGGTTTGGAGGAATCACGAGCACAGATTGGTGAGGGCAATTTGGCTACCTTCCAGTCAGCATCAATCTAATGAGGTATAAATCTATTAAATGGCCTCAGAGCATCATTTGTTTTACCTTTTTTAAAAAATCATGTATCATATTTGAGTTCTTTCTTTAGTTATTAAATTATTAAGATAATCTTCATGAAGGCAAAGACATAATGTTTTTATTCATAATTGTATTCCAAGAAGTTATCATTGTGTCTATCACAGTGGCCAACAGATAGGTATTTGTTGTTTCATTTAACAAAGGGGCAAACAAGTGAGTCATAAACAGGGTTCAACGTGTAAGTAGAAAACAACCCTTCACATTGCAAATATATTGTCTCCTAAATTTGGACTTAAAACACTTTTCTCCAGTTTAGGTAAAGGTATAGTGATGCTTCTTCCTTCCTGGGGAACATGAGGTAGACCTATTTATAGGTTCTATATGTTGGTGCAAATTGTTGTCATATAACAACTCAAAGAAACAGCAAAAAGCACAAAACTAAAATTTAATATAAATTAGAAATTACTTCCCTATCACATATTATTAATGAACCACCCAAGAACACAGAAAAAGTCCAGTTATAATAGATAAACTCTGCAAACAAACTGAGTTTCACAAAAGCAGATGACCAGCAAAAGGAATCAAGACTGCAGAATACTGAGTCGTCCTTTTTGGTGAAAGAATAGAGAAAATAATATTCATACAATTTCTAAACACTTAAGACTATTGGTATCAGATTCAAATACAAATATCCAATAAATGAGAAATGTTAATAGAATATGTTTTGCCTCTTTAAGATATGTGTGTTACTACACTGGATAATAGGGACTCAATTCTTTTTCTTACTGGGACTGGGGATTTTAGATTTGATGTGATACAGCAGATGTGATAGAGCACAGGGTCATCTCTGAATGATGGGTACTTGTGGAAGTGCTGAATTTTGAACTAAATTTTAGAAAGGATTAAGAGCTGGAATCAGGTGTGGGTGAGTTCATCCAGATAAAAGAAATATTATTAGTAAGTCATGTCAATGCCTAAGCATGGCGTTGACGTGATTAGGTTTGAATTATAGATGGTTTCCTTTGACAGCAATAGAGAGATTAAGGGGGCAGGCAGATATACAGAATAATTTTTTATAAACTGAATATACTTTTGTAAAATAGCAGTGAAATCAAGAAATGGGATGTTGTCCACACCCCAGAATTACCTGTCATGTTCCCTTCCAGTCACTACCCTGGAAAAACAGTCACAGGAAAACCACAGTTATAACTTCTAAGACATTTGTTATTTTTTGCACTGTGTGTGAATAGAATAATACATAATGTATTTTTTCGCTTCATTATTTTTCATTCCACATTAAATGTATGATATTTGGCCATAGAGTTGCATGATTTAGATATTTCTTCTTATTGGTGTGTAGGGGAATTCCCTGGTGGCTCAGAGGATGAAGCATCTGCCTGCCATGCGGGAGACCAGGGTTCTATCCCTGGGTTGGGAAGATCCTCTGGAGAAGGAAATGGCAACCCACTCCAGTATTCTTGCCTGGAGAATCCCATGGACAGAGGAGCCTGGCCGGCTACAGTCCACGGGGTCGCAAAGAGTTGGACACGACTAAGCTGTGTAGTGTGACTATAACACCATTTATTCATTCTACTGTTGATAGGTATTCAGTTAGTTTCTAGGATTTTGACTATTTCAGATAGTGCTACTGCCATGAACATTCTAGTACATATTTTTGAGTGAACTTATGTGGATATTTCTTTTAGGTATAATCTAGGAGGAGAATTCCCAGAGCATGGGAACTGTGTGAATGTATGGTTTTAGTGGAGATTGCAAAACAGATATTCAAAGGAGTTGTACCAATTTACACTTCCTCCAGGAAAGTAAGAGAGTTATTTACTATTCTCCAAAACTTAATATTTTTATCATTGTTATTATTTGTCTTCACCATTCTGGTAGATTTTGGTGGCATATCGTGGTGTTTTAAGTTTCATTTACCAAACAATCAGAAAAATTTATCAGATTTTCTATTTTGTATTTCTGTGTGCTCTTTGTACATTCTGTTTATTAGTATTTTTTCAGAAATACTGTTGGGAATATATTATTCTATTCTATCTATTAACTTTTATCTCTCTTAATAGTTAACCTTATAAACAAAAGTTATTTTTTTTTATGAAATCCTTTAATGGTTAACACTTTGCATCAGGTACTTAAATCAATCTTGGTCTTCTCTAGTAACATGTACAGTCACCCAAATTTTTCTCTGAAGATTGTATTTCATATATATGAAATATATTTAAAGTATAATCTGACACCACTCTGAGTTCACTGTGTCATCTTGGGGATACAGTTTAGAATTATAAAGATATTGAGATTTTATGTTGTTTTTTTCTGGTCAGATTTAGCATTATTTTTGAGGATTTTTCCCAGTTCAACCTGGTTGTCAAGTTTATTAGCAAATATGTTGGTAATTATTTCATATTTTCTCCTCTTTAAACCTGTCATATTTCTTCCCTGTTCAATCATTATGGTTATAATTTGTAGCTTTCCTTTCTTTCTGCTATTTTTCTTGAACAAATTGCCCATAGGTTATCAAATATATATTTTTTTAAACTTTTGGCCTTCTTGAAATTTCCTGTTATGTATTTGTTTTTAATTTAAAAAATACACAACTTTTAAAAATTAGAACACACATTTTAAACTTACATTTATAAAATATAAATAATTTTATTCACTCTTATTCACATTCACTTGATTCAAGTGAATATATATATATATATATATATGGAGATAAATATATCTGTCTCTTGTCCAGCGCTAAGTGATGTCTCTGCTTTTCAACACACTGTCTAGGTTTGTCATTGCTTTCCTGCCAAGAAACACATGTCTTCTGATTTCATGGCTGCAGTTACCATCCACAGTGATTTTAGAGCCCAACAAGAGGAAATCTGTCACTACTTCTATCTTTTCCCCCTCTATTTGCCATGAAGTAATGGGGCTGGATGCCATGTTCTTAGTATTTTAATATTTAGTTGTAAGCTAGCGCCTTCGCTCTCCTCCTTCATCCCCGTCAAGAGGCTCTTTAAGTCTTCTTCGCTTACTGCTATTAGAGTGGTTTCATCCACATATCTGAAGGTGATGAGGTTTCTCCCACCTGTCTTATTTCCATCTTGTTACTCACCCAGCCCGGCATTTCTCATGATGTGCTAGCATATAGACTGAATAAGCAGGGTGACAGCAGACAGCCGTGTTGCACTCCTTTCTGAATCTTGAATCAATCAATTGTTCCATACAGGGTTCTAGCTATTGCTTCTTGACCAGCATTCAGGTTTCTCAGGAGACAGGTAAGATGGCCTGGTATCCCCATCTCTTTAAAAGCTTCCCACATTTTACTATGGTCCACACAGTCAAAGGCTTTTGCATAGTCGATGAAACAGGTAGATGTTTTTCTGGACTTCCCTAGCTTTCTCTGTGATCCAGCATATGTTGGTAATTTGATCTCTGGTTCCTCTTCCTTTTCTAAACCCAGCTTGGACATCTGGAAGTTTTTGGTTCGCATAAGGCTGAAGCCTAGCATTCAAGATTTTGAGCATGACCTTACTAGAGATGAGTGCAGTTGTCCAGTGATTTGAACGTTCTTTAGTACTACTCTTCTTGGGAACTGGGATGAGGATTGACCCTTTCTAGTCCTGTGGCCACTGCTGGGTCTTCCAGATTTGTTGACATATTGAATGAAACATCTTGGTAGCATCATTCCTTTAGGGTTTTGAATAGTTCTACTGGACTTCTGTCACATCCACTAGCTTTATTAACAGCAGTGCTTTCTAATGCCCACTTGGCTTCGCTCTCCAGATTATCTAGCTCTGGGTGGCTGACCACACCATTGTAATCATCTGGTTCATTTGGATCTTTTTTATACAGTCTTTCCATGTATTCTTTCCATCACTACTTGATCTCTTCAGCATCTACTAGGTCTCTACTGTTTATGTCCTTTATTGTGCCTATCTTTGAGCAAAAGTTTATCTTTATATCTCCAATTTATTTGAAGAGATCGCTAGTCTTTCCCTTTCTGTTGTTTTCTTCTAGTTTTATAGGCTGTTTATTGAGATATTGCTTTGCCAACAAAGGCCCATCTAGTCAAGGCTATGGTTTTTCCAGTGGTCATATATGGATGTGAGACTTGGACTGTGAAGAAAGCTGAGCACCAAAGAATTGATGCTTTTGAAGTGTGGTGTTGGAGAAGACTCTTGAGAGTCCCTTGGACTGCAAGGAGATCCATCCAGTCCATCCTAAAGGAGATCAGTCCTGAGTGTTCATTGGAAGGACTGATGCTGAAGCTGAAACTCCAATACTTTGGCCACCTGATGTGAAGAGCTGACTCATTGGAAAAGACTCTGATGCTGGGAGGGATTGGGGGCAGGAGGAGAAGGGGATGACAGAGGATGAGATGGCTGGATGGCATCACCGACTCGATGGACATGAGTTTGAGTGAATTCTGGGAATTGGTGATGGACAGGGAGGCTCTCTGCTCTAACCCTTCCCTTATTATGACTCTGTGTGTGTATATGTGTGTGTGTGTGTGTGCGCACGCGCATGCATGCACACGCGAGTGTCATTCAGTCACATCTGACTCTTTGCAAACCTATGGAATATAGCCCACTGGGCTTCTCTGTCCCTTGAATTCTCCAGGTAAGGATACTGGAATGGATTGCCATTCCCTCCTCTAGAAGATCCTCCTGACCCAGGGATCATACCCAGGTCTCCTTCGTTGCAGGCAGATTGTTTACCATCTAAGCCACCAGACAGCACACAAACTGTCAAATATCTCCATCTTTGGAGGAATTAACCTTTTTCCCTGTAATGATCCCATGCATACAGTATTAAAGATTAGTACATTTGGATACTTTTTCTTCTGTTAGTCTGCCTGTTTCAGTGTATTTAATTGACTTGTCTATGGAACCTTAGGAGGCTAAAGGGAAAGTCTTTCCTCCCCTACAACAGAATCCAGGACATCTGAGTTATAAATCATCAGTAGTAGGGAAGTCATGGCCTTCTTTCATAGCCTGTGCATTGGGGGATGAAAGTAGTAATCAGTACAGTTTTTACAGTTGGTTGTTTTATCAGTGCATGACAATGTACAGATCTTACGAAAACAAGACACTGGGTTTTGAACATTGTTTTTGAGAAGAGCATGGGTTAGTTGTTCCTTTCGTCTTTTTTTGCCTCCTTTTAAGAAAAAACAGTTGGTTTTTTGTTTTGCTTTGTTTTGCTGCATGGAAAGTTCTAGGATGACAGTATTCTCCTCATATCACTATATTGCTTTTTTTTCATTGCGTTTCTTTTTTGCTGAATTCTTTTATTTGAACAACAAGGAGCAGTTGTTTTGGTAAGATTTTTCTGATTAAAAACAAGCACAATTGTTTAAAATTGATTAAAAATCTTAGAGCGCAATTAATAAAATAGCAAGCAATTGAGTTAAAGTGAAGAAAAGGTAGAAAATGTCTGAAAAAAATTTAGCCAGTTATTTTAAAAGTTAAGCAGATATCTACTCTCTGACCTTGTCATTCCACTCCCAGTTATGTATACCAGAGAACTGAAAATATAAGTATGTTAAAAGTCTTGGAATAAAATGTTTATACAACACGTTTATTCATAGTAGACCAGAAGTGGTAATAACACAGATGTTCATCAATTGGAAAATGGATAAACAAACTGGAGTATAATCATAAAATTAAATTCCACTTACCCATAAGAAGGAATGAGCTACTGTTGCAACACCAAGAACATGGATGAATCTCAAAAACCATTACACTCAGTTGAAGAACTTTTACACACACACAAATATGTGTATGAGAATTTCTCTAGAATGGGTGAAACTAAACTGCAGTGATGTAAATAATATCAGTGTTGCCTTCTGAGTGCTTAGCCAGTAGGGGAGTGGCTGATGGATAAGAGATAGGGAGATGTTCTGCAGTTACGGAAATTATCAATGCCCCGATAGTGACGTGGGCTGTATGAGCATATGGATTTTCAAAGTCTGTTAGTAGTTTTGAGATCTGAACCTTTCACTGTAAATAAATTATATTTTAGTAAAAAAGTTAAAATGAATGTGCAAAAAGCTTGGAGAAAAACTTCATAAAATGTGCTCATCATCATTACTCATCAGAGAAAGAAAAATTAAAATCACAGTGAAATAGGAGCTCACTAATATCAGAATGGCTAAAAAATGAAAAAGAATGTCAGTTGATGTTGATGGCAATATAGAGAAGAAAATGATAAAATGTTATTGAAAAATAGTTGGCAGGTTTTTAAAAATAAGATGCAGTGTATATACTTACTCTACTATCCAGTAATTTTATTCCTAGTTATTGAGTCAGTCTGAGTCATCTATGTTCCTGGAGGCAGATGGTAAAAGGGAGGGAATACTTCATGGAATTCTAAGTGAGGGCACTAAACTCAGGCACCCAAGAAGGCTGGACACTGAGGGGGAGTGTTCCATGCTCCAGTGACAGTAAGGCAGTGCTGGGGTGGAAGAGCTGAAAGGAGATGGTGACAACCTTTCCTGGCAGCCTGGGGAAAGTTATGGTAAAGGATCACACATCAGAGGTGATGGGATGGTTGGAAGTTTGGTTACTTTGAGAAAATAAGTGTGTTGATTTGGCAAATAAATCAGTACATGAGGAATAATTGGATTTACTATTATTATCTTACCTACTGAGAAATGATTTACAAACGAGGAGGGAAAAGTTAGAGCATTGAGGTTTTCTATTAGAATTGGAAATATGGGTGTGAACCCTTTTATAAAAAATACATAATCTAGTCATAATTATTCATGAATTCAGTATTTTAGAATTCACAGACTTGCTAAAATTTATCTGTAACCCCAAAATAAATATAGGATCTCTATGGTCATTCACAGACATGGACAGGACAGTAAACAGTTTGAGTTGCCTGACATATGTGTTCCCTGCAGAGATCCACCAAGGCAACACTCTGCCTTCAGGTTTCATACTGTAAAAACCTTTTCTTTTCCTTATTTGAGTCTGTTTGAGTGATGTTAGTAGCTCAGTCCTGTCCAACTCTTTGGGACCCCATGGACTGGGGCCTGCCAGGTTCTGACCGTGGGATTTCCCAGGCAAGAATACTGGAGTGGGTTGCCATTCCCTTCTCCAAGGGATCTTCCTGATGCAGGGATTGAACCCCAGTTTCCTACATTTCAGGTAGACTTTTTGCCATCTGAACCACTAGGGAACCATGGTTTTAACATTTTTGTGCTTTTTCTTGGTGCTTTTGCTGTTTCCAAACTTAGTGCTGAAGTTTGTCTAGTATTCCTAAAGGAAAGAAGGCTGTGGTGTTTCTTATGGAGCAAATGTGTTAGACATACTCCCTGCAGGCATAAATCGTCGTGCTGCATATGGACACCTTATCTTTGGCAAAGGAGGCAAGAATATACAATGGATTAAAGACAATCTCTTTAACAAGTGGTGCTGGGAAAACTGGTCAACCACTTGTAAAAGAATGAAACTAGAACACTTTCTAACACCATACACAAAAATAAACTCAAAATGGATTAAAGATCTAAACGTAAGACCAGAAACTATAAAACTCCTAGAGGAGAACATAGGCAAAACACTCTCCGACATACATCACAGCAGGATCCTCTATGACCCACCTCCCAGAATATTGGAAATAAAAGCAAAAATAAACAAATGGGACCTAATTAACCTTAAAGCTTCTGCACATCAAAGGAAACTATTAGCAAGGTGAAAAGACAGCCTTCAGAATGGGAGAAAATAATAGCAAATGAAGCAACAGACAAACAACTAATCTCAAAAATATACAAGCAACTCCTACAGCTCAACTCCAGAAAAATAAATGACCCAATCAAAAATGGGCCAAAGAACTAAATAGACATTTCTCCAAAGAAGACATACAGATGGCTAACAAACACATGAAAAGATGCTCAACATCACTCATTATCAGAGAAATGCAAATCAAAACCACTATGAGGTACCATTTCACACCAGTCAGAATGGCTGTGATCCAAAAGTCTACAAATAATAAATGCTGGAGAGGGTATGGAGAAAAGGGAACCCTCTTACACTGTTGGTGGGAATGCAAACTAGTACAGCCACTGTGGAGAACAGTGTGGAGATTCCTTAAAAAACTGGAAATAGAACTGCCTTATGATCCAGCAATCCCACTGCTGGGCATACACACTGAGGAAACCAGAAGGGAAAGGTACACGTGTACCCCAATGTTCATCGCAGCACTGTTTATAATAGCCAGGACATGGAAGCAACCTAGATGTCCATCAGCAGATGAATGGATAAGAAAGCTATGGTACCTATACACAATGGAGTATTACTCAGCCTTTAAAAAGAATACATTTGAATCAGTTCTAATGAGGTGGATGAAACTGGAGCCTATTATACAGAGTGAAGTAAGCCAGAAGGAAAAACACCAATACAGTATACTAACGCATATATATGGAATTTAGAAAGATGGTAACAATAACCCTGTGTA
>NW_011494832.1:10442383-10444007 GCF_000754665.1 Bison bison bison
ACGACCCAGAGGGAGGGTATGGGGAGGGAGGAGGGAGGAGGGTTCAGGATGGGGAACACATGTATACCTGTGGCGGATTCATTATGATATTTGGCAAAGCTAATACAATTATGTAAAGTTTAAAAATAAAATTAAATTAAAAATAAATAAATAAATAAATCGTCGTGCTGTTAGTCATGAGTTCAGTGCCAGTGAATCAGTGATATATTTTGAGTTTGATGGTTTTAAACAGAAACACACGTAACACAACAATGTTATATAACGACCAGTTGGTGAAAATGTGACCAGAGACTCACAGGAACCTAACCCCACATTCTCAGGGGTGGTGTTTCAATATTCCTTAATTTGGAATTTTCAGTGGCCTGCTAGAATGTAACTACCATGAATAGTGAGCATAAACTTTGTATGGGAATGCATGTGAATTATATTCAGAGATGGGCATAGACTCATTGATACCATTTAGCAATGTTCTTGGTTTATAAATAGCATCTTCACTAAAGCATAAGAAATTTTGTCCAAGAACACCTTATATCAGAAAGGCAAGACATGCTCAAAGAATGATAAGACATGTCAAAAGTATATGAGAACCTAACTTGATGGATCTTTCATTGAGCAAGTCTAGGACAATTTGAGTATTAAAATCAATGACAATATCAGATGACACCCAGTATAATAAAACAGGAACCCATGAGTTCATACTAATATAAATAAATGAATGAGGAAAAGAACTCTTCTTCAATTAAATAACTAAAAAGAAAGAGGAAATGATAGTCATAATTTGGAAAATTGTAATAGTGGCAGAGGTTTTGCTAAGAAACAGTATGCTGGTGGAATACTGAAATCTAAACACAGTGATGACTTCACCCTAAAGAGACCTGACTTTGGTTTTAAGGAAACATCCTCCAGACTCAGAAAAGAGTCATAAAGCATGAAAAGCCTGCAAATTTGAAAGACTATTAAGGACATAAGAGAAAGGGATAGATTAAACAACTGTTTCAGACTGAAAGACAAAAAATTAGAAGCAATACTGCTTTCTAGACAAGTGTCTGGACTAGAAGTGAGAAAGATACATTGATGTGATCATTGGCAAAATTAAAAAAGAGCCTATGGATTGGAAAGCAGCATTGTATATGGGACAGCTTCCTAAATGGATGAGTTGTATGGTGGAAAAAGCAAGAGAGTTTCAGAAAAACATCTACTTCTGCTTTATTGACTATACCAAAGCCTTTGACTGTGTGGATCACAATAAACTGGAAAATTCTGAAGGAGATGGGAATACCAGACCACCTGACCTGCCTCCTGAGAAACCCATATGCAGGTCAGGAAGCAACAGTTAGAACTGGACATGGAACAACAGACTGGTTCCAAGAGGAAAAGAAGTACGTCAGGGCTGTATATTGTCACCCTGCTTATTTAACTTATATGCAGAGTCCATCATGAGAAACACTGGGCTGGAAGAAACACAAACTGGAATCAAGATTGCCAGGAGAAATATAATTAACCTTAGATATGCAGATGACACCACCCTTATGGCAGAAAGTGAAGAGGAACTCAAAAGCCTCTTGATGAAAGTGAAAGAAGAGAGTGAAAAGGTTGGCTTAAAGCTCAACATTCAGACAACGAA
>NW_011494832.1:10444107-10448167 GCF_000754665.1 Bison bison bison
AGTGTCAGACTTTATTTTTGGGGGCTCCAAAATTACTGCAGATGGTGACTGCAGCCATGAAATTAAAAGACGCTTACTCCTTGGAAGGAAAGTTATGACCAACCTAGATAGCATATTGAAAAGCAGAGACATTACTTTGCCAACAAAGGTCCATCTCGTCAAGGCTATGGTTTTTCCAGTAGTCATGTATGGATGTGAGAGTTGGACTGTGAAGAAAGCTGAGCCCCGAAGAATTAATGCTTTTGAAGTGTGGTGTTGGAGAAGACTCTTGAGAGTCCGTTGGACTGCAAGGAGATCCAACCAGTCTATTCTAAAGGAGATCAGCCCTGGGATTTCTTTGGAAGGAATGATGCTAAAGCTGAAACTCCAGTACTTTGGCCACCTCATGCGAAGAGTTGACTCATTGGAAAAGCCTCTGATGCTGGGAGGGATTGGGGGCAGGAGGAAAAGGGGACGACAGAGGATGAGGTGGCTGGATGGCATCACTGACTCGATGGACGTGAACTCTGGGAGACGGTGATGGACAGGGAGGCCTGGCGTGCTGCAATTCATGGGGTCGCAAAGAGTCAGACACAACTGAGTGACTGAACTGAATGTCAGAGAGGATTGTTTTTATAAGATACACACTGGAGTCTCTTAAGAGTAATAGGGCATCAAAACAGAAAATGACTCTTCCAATCTATTTTCTTTCCCTCCCTCCTTCCCCGCCCCATTCCTTCCTTGCATCCATACTTCCATGTAGTCTGTAAGAGAGAACAATATTAATTAATCTTTTTACTCTGAGAAAATCCTTAAAATAATTCTTAGGTTTCCTACAAACAAAATATTTCATGACTCTCAGTAATTGAATAATATAAGTTTGTTGTAGATATAATATTACAATAATAATTTTCAGTACTATTTTAAGTTGAGAAATATTTTCCTATGACTATCTTTATTTTGGCCAATTCTTTATTCTGCTCTTTTTATATGTTACCTCATTCCTGTAATTATAGCCACTTTAAGTCAGTGAGGTAGGTAAAGGAAATTTTAGTTTTTTTTAATTAAAAAATTATGTTGTATCCAAGTAAGTCTGTATTCTTATCACAACTTTCTGCTAAACAAGTTCCTAATGAAGTAGATGTATAATACACAATTTTT
The DNA here is from genome assembly GCF_000754665.1 of Bison bison bison. NCBI lineage: Eukaryota > Metazoa > Chordata > Mammalia > Artiodactyla > Bovidae > Bison > Bison bison. The sequence continues at coordinate 10,445,248 of NW_011494832.1, forward strand.
AAGGGTGATTTTATGTTTCCCCCTTTTTAACACTTAAAACTTTTCTTAGAGAAAAGAAAGAAAAGAGGCGTAGCTTACCCCTCTTGACTTTTACTTTGTTTCTTTGTACAAATTTAAAAAACTTAAAAGGCAGACAGTATGTCTTTGTCAAACTATCAGTTCAGTTCAGTCGCTCACTCAGTCGTTTCTGACTCTTTGCTACCCCATGAATTGCAGCACACCAGGCCTCCCTGTCCATCACCAACTCCCGGAGTTTACTCAAACTCAGGTCCATCGAGTCAGTGATGCCATCCAGCCATCTCATCCTCTGTCGTCCCCTTCTCCTCCTGCCCCCAATCCCTCCCAGCATCAGAGTCTTTTCCAATGAGTCAACTCTTCGCATGAGGTGGCCAAGTACTGGAGTTTCAGCTTTAGCATCATTCCTTCCAAAGAAATCCCAGGGCTGATCTCCTTCAGAATGGACTGCTTGGATCTCCTTGCAGTCCAAGGGACTCTCAAGAGTCTTCTCCAACACCACAGTTCAAAAGCATCAATTCTTCGGGGCTCAGCTTTCTTCACAGTCCAACTCTCACATCCATACATGACTACTGTCAAACTATGGCTTAAGGTAAAATAGCCTTTCATTTTTTTGAGATAAGCTAAATACATTTAATTTAAATAAAAGTTGAAATTTGATTCTGATTAATGTTATTGGCAATAGCAAATTTACTCAACCTTAATCAAAAGTAACATGGATACAAACTAGTTTAAAACACAGATTTATTTAAGACTTTGACAAAACATTCTTTCCTTGAGTGATATCATAGGGGCTAGTAAGTAGGCATGTAATTACAAAATTATCATATAAAGACATTGCTTTTTTTAACTTTTTATAGACCTATGAATAAAATTATTTCTTTAGATACTAAAAATAATGAATAAAACTTCTTTGTGAAATTTGTGCTTAGACTTTGTTGCACAAAATACTCAATTATCAGTCAAAATTGAGATAAATACAAAGGGATTTATTTTCAATTGAAATTAAATGAATTTAATATTGTTCAAGATACTTGTTAAAACAAAGTAGCTTGCTCACACTTATAGGAAGCTAAAAACAGTAGCAGAATATTCTTATGCTTTCTTATAAATGGCAGGATATTCTTTCACATAGAAATTGTGAAGATATTTATTGCATGCTTAAGACAGCAGTAAATCTCAACTTGAGTGTAATAACAGTACAACTCTGTGAGGTCTTTATCTTCTCTCAGTATTCTGGTGTCTGAGCAGAAGGTTCAGAAAAGAGGTCACACCCATTTAGTCTAGGAAGAGGGAAGGTAAATGCTGTTAATTTTGTGCTGTAGCTCTTCCCATCTTTGGGTAGAAGTTGAGTGTTGTTAGTTTTCTTCCATAATGTAATGCCTAAGGAAGAATGGAAATGTTTCAAGATTTTTTATAGGGAGTTTTGTTTGTTTTGTTTTGTTTTTTTTTTTGCAACATGATTTTCCAAAGATTTAGTTTCCCTTTAAATCCAAGTATCTTGTCACCTGAAGTCAGAACATTTTCTCCGAGGCTTTGCAGAGACACATTCAACTGGTTTATTGTTGAAAACTCTGTCTTAACCAGCCTAGTTTTTTAAATTCATTCTATATTTTCAAAACACCAAGCAAAATCTCAAGAAAATTTTACAAAAAAATCTCTTAAAAAATTTATTCGTCTTTCAGCTAAATCATCCTGTCACAAAACCTTCCTCTGTTAAACCATCAGATTTCTTTACTTAGCAGAGGATTATGTTCTCTTTGTCGACATTTGCATATAATTTTTAAATATGTTAAATGAACTGGTCTTTGATAAGTAAAGTTATCCATTTTGTAGTGTTATCCAGAACTTTTATTATTTTATCATTAAGAATTGCTAATCCAGCATTTCCACTCCTGGGTATTAATCTGAAGAAAATGAAAATACTACTGAAATGGATATATGCACCCCCATGCTCATTGTGGCATTATTTACAATAGCAAAGATATGAAACAACCTAAGTGTTCAGCTATGAATGAATGGATAAAGAAAATGCAATGTATACATGTACAATAGAATATTATTTGGTCATAAAAAAGAAAGAATCTTGGCATTTTGAACAACGTAAGTGAACTTTCGGACAATTATCGTAAATGAAATGTCAGGCAAAAGAAAGACAAACACCATTTGATCTCACTCATATGTGGAATGTTTGAAGAAAAAAACTCAGAGACACAGAAAACAGTTTAGTAGGTGCTAGAGGCTAGGAGAAAATAGGTGAAGCAGGTCAAAAAGTACAAATTTCTACTAATAAAATAAGTAATAGGGATATAATGCATAAAATGTGACTATAATTAATAATACTATATGGCATACTTGGGGCTTCCAATATAGCACTACTGGTAAGGATCTGCCTGCAAATTCAGGAGACATAAGAGATGTGGGTTCGATCCTTGGGTTGGGAAGATCCCATGGAGGAGGGAATGGAAATCCACTCCTGTATTCTTGCCTGGAATATCCATGGGCAGAGGAGCCTTGTGGGCTGCACTCCAGGAGGTCACAAAGAAAGAACTGGGCATGAGGAAGCACAAGCTGGAATCAAGATTGCTGGGAGAAATATCAATAACCTCAGATATGCAGATGACACCACCCTTATGGCAGAAAGTGAAGAGGAACTAAAAGCCTCTTGATGAAAGTGAAACAGGAGAGTTAAAAAGTTGGCTTAAAGCTCAACATTCAGAAAACAAAGATCATGGCATCTGGTCCCATCACTTCATGGCAAATAGATGGGGAAACAGTGGAAACAGTGTCAGACTTTATTTTGGGGGGCTCCAAAATCACTGCAGATGGTGACTGCAGCCATGAAATTAAAAGACGCTTACTCCTTGGAAGGAAAGTTATGACCAACCTAGATAGCATATTCAAA
>NW_011494832.1:10448267-10483037 GCF_000754665.1 Bison bison bison
AGACAGGATGTGAGAGTTGGACTGTGAAGAAAGCTGAGCACCAAAGAATTGATGCTTTTGAACTGTGGTGTTGGAGAAGACTCTTGAGAGTCCCTTGGACTGCAAGGAGATTGAACCAGTCCATTCTGAAGGAGATCAGCCCTGGGATTTCTTTGGAAGGACTGATGCTAAAGCTGAAACTCCAGTACTTTGGCCACCTCATGCGAAGAGTTGACTCATTGGAAAAGACCCTGATGCTGGGAGGGACTGGGGGCAGGAGGAGAAGGGGATGACAGAGGATGAGATGGCTGGATGGCATCACTGACTCGATGGACGTGAGTCTGAGTGAACTCTGGGAGTTGGTGATGGACAGGGAGGCCTGGCGTGCTGCAATTCATGGGGTCGCAAAGAGTCGGACACGACTGAGCGACTGAACTAAACTGAAGTGAACTGAAAGTGACTTAGCATGCACACATATAGCATATTTGTAAGTTGCTAAGAGAGTAGATTTTCAGAGTTTTTATCACAGGAGAGAAGAGATAAAAAAATAACTGTTGACACTAGCGTGTCTCTGTGAAGAATGCAGTTCTATATTTTAATGTTTGGATTTCCGTTATTTTTTAAAACAGTTGAAACGTCTGAAACAGACTATTGATGGGGCACTATAAATGCCAATATCAATATATTCTCTCTCTAAGACAGACCTTTCCTCTCAGTATAAAGACAAAAATGCTAGATACATCTGTATCTTTGGTTGCCTCAGAAGTACTTTGCAACAAAACAAAAGTTTTAATTTCATCATTTACAAAAGTTGAAAATACTACAGCATAACTTTTGCTAAAATTTGTTTATTCATCACCTGAATAGAAAAACTGCTGTTTTTCAGTTATTATACAAAACCTTTTCAGCATCATGTTGACTTTTCCTGCTGTTTGAGAATGTAATCTGAGAAATTATACACTGCAATTTGTCCTAGAATTTTGCTTTCTATAATTTTACATGCTTGTATTATTAGATTCTCTCCAGTGGTATCACTTTCCCTTTGCTGGGCATTAATAATTTACTGAATGACTTGCTTCCTAATACTTTTTATTAAACCTGACTTTTTAATAATAAAAGCTTTCCTTTCATATGTTCTAAGATTCCAGTGACACTTGTAAATAATCAGTTCTTTTGTGTAAAAACCAGCTCCATCCTCCAATCACACCCTGGAGTATTGAATCCCCATCAACACACCACAGCAAAGTACACAGATTCCCTGGGTCATTCTTTCATTATCTAATTGTTGAATGTCTCATACATTTGAGAATTTGAATTGAATTCAAATTGAATTCAAATTCAAATTGAATAATTTGAAGAAATCCTAAAACATGCCAGAGAGAGAAAATATATATAATATGAACAAATCTTCCTCAGTGAATATCTTTTGAGAAATCTGAAAAGACATAATATAAAAAGAAATGGTGATGCTATTCAAAAGAAAAGAAATGAGATACAGAAACAGAAGTACTGAAAAGTAAAATTAAGTGAAAGTATGGTTCCTGAAAAAAAGAGTCCAAAATATAGTACTTGAATGCAGTCTTAACATTCACCATCACAGTAATACAAGTCTGTGCCCCAAACACTGATGCCAAAGAAGCTGAAGTTGACCAGTTCTATGAAGACCTGCAATACCTTCTAGAACTAACACCAAAAAAAAAAAAAGATTTTCTTTGCATCATAGGGGATTGGAATACAAATGTAGGAAGTCGAGAGATACCCAGAATAACAGGAAAATTTTTCAGTGGAGTACAAAATGAAGCAGGGCAAAGGCTAACAAAGTTTTGTCAAGATAACACACTGGTCATAGAAAACACCCTTTCCAAAAATCTGAGAGGTGACTCTACATGTGGACATCACCAGATGTCAACATCAGAATCAGACTGATGATGATCTTTGCAGCCAAAGATGGAGAATCTCTATACAGTCAGTAAAAACAAGACCTGGAACTGACTGTTGTGGCTCAGATCATGAGCTCCTTATTGCAAAATTCAGGCTTAAATTGAAGACATTGGAGAAAAACTACTAGGTCATTCAGGTATGACCCGAATCAAATTCCTTATGATTGTACAGTGGAGTTGATGACTAGTTTCACAAGATTAGATCTGGTAGACAGTGTGCCTGAAGAACTATGGATGGATGTTCATATTATTGTACAGGAGGAGGCAGTGACCAAAACTATGCCAAAGTAAAAGAAGTGCAGGAAGGCAAAGTGGTTGTCTCAGGAGGCTTTACAAAGAGCTGAGGAAAGAAAAGTGAAAGGAAATGTAGAAAAGGAAAGATATACCCAAAGAATGCAGGGTTCCAGAGAAATAGCAAGGAGAGAGAACAAAGCCTTCTTCAATGAACAATGCAAAGAAATAGAGGAAAACAATAGAATGGGAAAGACTAGCGATCTCTTCAAAAAAATTGGAGATATCAAGGGAATATTTCATGCAAGGATGGGTATTATAAAGGACAGAAACATTAATGACCTAATAGAGGCAGAATAGATTAAGAAGTGGTGGCAAGCATACACAGAAGAATTTTTTAAAAGTCTTAATGACCCAGATAATCTAGAGCCAGACATCCTGAAGTGTGAAGTCAAGTGGGCTTAGAAATCATTACTAAGAACAAAGCTAATGGATGTGACAGAATTCAAGCTGAGCTAATTAAAATCCTAAAAGATGATGCTGTGAAAGTGCTATACTCAGTATGTCAGCAAATTTGTAAAACTCAGCAGTGGCCACAGGACTGGAAAAGGTCAGTTTTCATTCCAATCCCAAAGAAAGGCAATGCCAAAGAATGTTCAAACTATGTACATTTGAACTGATTTCACTTGCTAGCAAGAGTATGCTCTAAATCCTTTAAGCTAGACTTCAGCTGCACATGAACTGAAACTTTAAGATGTCCAAGCTGGGTTTCAAGCAGGCCAAGGGACCAGCTATCAAATTACCAACATCCATTGGATCACAGAAGAGCCAAAGGAATTCCAGAAAAACATCATTTCTGCTTCATTGACTATGCTAAATCCTTTGACTGTGTGGATCACAACAAACTATAGAAAATTCTTAAAGAGACGGGAATAGTAGACTGCCTTACCTGCCTCCTGAGAAATCTGTATGCAGGTCAAAAGCAATAGTTAGAACCAGACATGGAACAATGGACTGGTCAAAATTGGGAAAGGAGTGCATCAAGGCTGTATATTGTCACCCTGCTTATTTAACTCATATGCAGAGTACATCATGTGAAATGCTGGGCTGGATGAATCACAAGGTGGAATCAAGACTTCCAGGTGAAATATCAACAACCTCAGATACACAGATGACACCCTAATGGCAGAAAGCAAAGAGGAACTCTTGATGAAGAGTGAAAGAGGGGAGTGAGAAAAGCTGGCTTAAAACTCAACATTCAAAAAACAAAGATCATGGCATCTGGTCCCATCACTTGATGGCAAGTAGAAGGGGAAAGAGAAGGCAATGGCACCCCACTCCAATACTCTTGCCTGGCAAATCCCATGGACGGAGGAGCCTGGTAGGCTGTAGTCCATGGGGTCGCTAGGAGTCGGACATGACTGAGCAACTTCACTTTCACTTTTCACTTTCCTGCATTGGAGAAGGAAATGGCAACCCACTCCAGTGTTCTTGCCTGGAGAATCCCAGGGACGGGGGATCCTGGTGGGCTGCCGTCTCTGGGGTCTCACGCAGTCGTACACGACTGAAGTGACTTAGCAACAGCAGAAGGGGAAAAAATGGAAGCAGTGATACAGTTTCTTTACTTAGGTTCTAAAATCATTGTGGACAGTGACTGCAGTCATGAAATTGGTGCCTTGCTTTTTGGAAGGAAAGTTATGACAAACCTAGACAGCATATTGAAAAGCAGAAATCACTTTGCAGAGAAAGATCCATATAGTCAAAGCTGTGGTTTTTCCAGTAGTCTTGGATGTGAGAGTGTGAGATGATGTGAGTTGTGAAATGTGAGAGTTGGAATATAAAGAAGGCTGAGCACTGAATGATTGATGTTTCAAACTGTGGTGCTGGAGAAGATTGTTGAGAGTCCCCTGGATAGCAAGGAGATCAAACCAGTCAATTTGTGAATTCTCTGGAAAGTTTATTGCTAAAGCTGAAATTCCAATACTTTGGCCACCTGATGGGAAGAACAGACTCACTGGAAAAGACCTTGTTGCTAGGAAAAATTAAAAATTAAAAGGAAAAGGGACTGACAGAGGATGACATGGTTAGATACTGTCACTCACTCAATGGATATGAATTTGAGCAAACTCTGGGATATAGTAGAGGACAGAGGAGACTTTTGTGCTACAGTCAATGAGGTCACAAAAGGTTGGACCTGACTTAGCGACTGAACTGCAACAATACAGTTGCTAAAAATTAGTTAGCAGAAAGAACAAATGGACAATATATCCAGAAAGTAGAAATGAGTAACAGATGGAAAATATAAGGTAAAAGATGGTAAAGGAAACAGAAAATTAGTGTAAGGTATCCAAAATATCTGAAGATCAGCCCTGGGATTTCTTTGGAGGGAATGATGCTAAAGCTGAAACTCCAGTATTTTGGCCACCTCATGTGAAGAGTTGACTCATTGGAAAAGACTCTGATGCTGGGAGGGATTGGGGGCAGGAGGAGAAGGGGACGACAGAGGATGAGATGTCTGGATGGCATCACTGACTTGATGGACGTGAGTCTGAGTGAACTCCTGGAGTTGGTGATGGACAGGGAGGCTTGGCGTGCTGAGATTCATGGGGTCGCAAAGAGTCGGACACAACTGAGCGACTGATCTGATCTGATCCAAAATATGTCTAATAGGGGCTCTAGAAAGGGCAAAATGAAGAAATGTGTTTTCTTTTAGGTGGAGCATCCCAAAGCCCAGGAAAACTAATTGAAATGTAAATCTTAATTTTGTGTTAAACAGTTGTGAAATAGAAATTTTAAAATTTAGATTTGTTTTGTCAAGAGGAATTGGAGTGGGGGGGTATAAGAGGTTTGGAAAATAGTTACCTTGCAAAGGAGTAAAAACTTGAATAAGCATTGATGTCATAATCAATACTAGGTAGTAGGTAACAATGGAAATTCTGAGAGGCTATTTTCAACCAGGTGTTCCATACACAATTAAGAGGAAGGTGGGGGGAAGCTTTACCGGAAATAGTAATTATAGAACACTTTCTGAGTTAGCAGAGAAAACAATTTACATAGTGATATCAAGGTTAGCATTGTGTCCTGATTTAACTAAAAATAATAAGACGTAATTGAAATTGGAAGGTGAGTGAGAAAATTGAGAATGTTTTGAGAAATAAATCTACCATAGTAGAGAAAATCAATGAACCAAAATTAATAATACAAGCATTCAGTTTTTAAATACTTTCACTTTTCATTTTCATTCATTGGAGAAGGCAATGGCACCCCACTCTAGTACTCTTGCCTGGAAAATCCCATGGATGGAGGAGCCTGGTGGGCTGCCGTCCATGGGGTCTCACAGAGTCGGACACAACTGAAGCGACTTAGCAGCAAAGCTAGCATGGAGCAGGAAATTTGCTTGATATTAAAAGTCCTACTGCTTTTTTTTTAAGCACTTAAGATTTTTTTGGATAATTTTCAAACCAGTTTTTCTCATAAGGTGATCATTAACATAACCAATTTCAATTTTCTCATTCCATAACAACTTTGTTGATACTCCTAACTACAGTGTCAAAAATAGTGGCAAATATCATGCATAATTATATTAACAATAAGTAAAACATATGGAATGACTCCTGGACAGCATCTTCCTTTATTCTTTTTAAAACCCAAATGACGTTGTTTTGCTAGATAAAAGTCTTCTTTTCCTGCCTGGTGGTTTGGTATGTAAATGCCAGCTGTTGTAATGTTTTGATTTGGTTTTTAAAGAAGCCATTATAGAGCATTTTCTTTCTTTCATCATTCCAACTCCAAGCTAGAAGGCACTAACAGGCCTCAAGGTACAGAGCCATAGAATTTCCTTCTGGAACTTTCAGATTTTCCTTGAAAAATGAAGGCAGTTGTTTGCCTAAAATTTTTTCAAGAAATAATGCAACAAAAACCAGTGATATCTCATTTGCATCAGCCTCACAGACTTTCTAGCATCCTCGTAGAGTATGTTAATCAAACGCAGGCATCTGCTGTTATTCCGAGAGCAAATTTATAAACTAAATTCTCAAAATTATAGACTGAAGTCAGTCTGAATTAGCTTCAAAGTTAACTCATAACTTAGAATATCTTGAGCAAGTACTTATTCTGTCCATTTCTGGTTTCCTTGTATGGTTAACATACAGAAGTAAGTAAGCGTTAGTCACTCAGTCGTGCCCTACCCTTTGCGGCCCATGGATTCCAGACCACCAGGCTCCTCTGTCCATGAGATTTTCCAGGCAAGTATACTGGAGTGGGTTGCCATTTCCTTTGCCAGGGGATCTTCCCAACCCAGGGATCAAACCCGGGTCTCCTGCACTGCAGGCAGATTCTTTACCCAGTGAGCTACAAGGTTAACAGTATTAAGCTTTTCTATCTTCTGTATATGTTGTGAAGTTACATGTAAATGGCCTTGTACTATTCCTGGCATAGTTTCAGTCTGTAAGTAGTGGCAGGGCAGTGCTGTAGTTGCTGCCCCTGATGGTTCTGATAAACTTTATAATCATTGCAAACCCCAGTTTTTTCAACAGAGCTTTTTGTTTTTTCTGAGAGTTAGTTGACAGATAGGATATCACTAATTCTCCCTTCCAGCTAAAAATATGCATGGCTGCAGAAATGTCAACAGTAGACAGATAGTTATGCCGAAAGAGATGACATTATGAGAAATTCAAGGTATGGCCGCAGAGGAATATAACTACATTCCTATGGCACTTATGAAATGAATTTATAGCTAATTCCAAATGAGCTGCTACTCTGAAGAGATGTCAGTGCTTGAGAACAGGTGTCAGGTAGCTGATGACTTAGACAGACAATATATATTTGATAAGTTTCAATATATCTTAAAAAATATTTATTTGTACTCATTTTACTGATACCATAGGGCAAAGATATGAATTGAAGAAAAATGCATAGTTATAAGAAACACAAATTTACTCATACTGCTCCTTATACATACATAATAAATTTAGCATTTTGGGTTTTGGTAAAGATCCAAATTTACTCACAGCTTTTTACCTTGATGGACTTGAAACAGGGAAATAAAATATAGCTTTATGTGACTCCACAGTCTCTACAAATATAAAAGCCTGTAGTAATGATATAGTCACTTTTATATTAATGTTCGGCCTCTCAAATGCCGTCATTCTGTTCTGAAATTCATGACATACCAATTGACAACCTCATGACATGCCCATTTCTTCAGTGTTCTCATAGTGACAGGAGTAAGAAGGCCTTGACTCTTCCTGGGTTTTTCAGTTCCCCTTCCATCTATGCTGTGGTGTAGCTGGCTTAGGTAACCACTGAGATGTGACATCCCAGCAGGTCTTTGGAGGGCAATAGTCTAGATGCCGTGATACAACTGTGTGTCCCTAGTCGTCAAATCCTTCTTTTGATTTGTGTCAGCCCATGTACAATTCTTTTAAGCTCTCCATTTCCATAGTGAAATTTCTGGATCTTTCTGTGTTCCACACGCATTTTTACAGGAATTCAGGACAGAGACCTTAGGCTTACTGTGAAGCTCCACTGGCATTGCTGCACCTTTGTTTTGCTACGTGTTGGATATTCAACCCAAGAAACTGTATTTCCTACAAGTTAATTGAATTAAAGTCCCTAGGGGAGGGTACCATGTTTATCAATCTTTATTTCTGTCTTAAATTCCTCAAATCCTAATAATAGAGTACAGTATTAATTAGTTGCTGCTGCTAAGTCGCTTCAGTCGTGTCTGACTCTGTGCGACCCCATAGACGGCAGCCCACCAGGCTCCCCCGTCCCTGGGATTCTCCAGGCAAGAACATTGGAGTGGGTTGCCATTTCCTTCTCCAATGCATGAAAGGTAAAAGTGAAAGTGAAGTCGCTCAGTCATGTCCGACGCTTCGAGATCCCATGGTCTGCAGCCTACCAGGCTCCTCCATCCATGGGATTTTCCAGGCAAGAGTACTGGAGTGGGGTTCCATTGCCTTCTCCAATTGATTAGCAACAATTAATAATAATTAACTGAATGAAACAAGCATAAGTCAATGTGTTGGGCAAGCTAATTAAGTGAGGAATGGAAAGAGATATAATATGGGAAATCACAGTAAAGGTAAAGACTAGATTCAATAAATACATGATTTTGTTGGGTGCCGAACGTGAACTCATTGAGGTGTATCATTTCCAGATATGATGAAAAGCATAGTCAAGCTCTAGTAGAAGGTAAATTAAATGATATAAAAGTGACCTTGAAATATGTAGAAGTGATTGAGCAAGTCTGGTCTCAGGTGCCAGAAGGGTCATTGCTGCTGATACTGAAGTTGTAAAAAATTTTGGTGAAGTGGCTATGGGAACTTTCAGCTTGCTGATGAAGGCATCAAGGAGAGGGGTTGAATTTTGAGTGTCCTGTCACAGACACCACTTGTGAAGCTAAAATTAAGGTTTACTGAAGATTTTCAAAAAGTGATTGCTGGTTAGTGGTGGCAGAAGTGTGATCTACAATTAGCATGGGAGTCTACCGAGTATCCTTAATGACCCGGGAAATTAGAAAACACCACACTCTCCAGTGAAGAAAGCTGAAAGAGAAAGTAAAATTTCAGTTAAAGCAAAGAAGTTGAATTATTGTTTACAGAAATATTTAACAGTACTAGAAAATATGTTTTAATAGTATCTTGTTATCTTGATGCTCATTGGAAAAGCCCAGTAACATCTAGGCAGATGGAAGGAGGAAGATGAGCAGTTTAATGTTATAGTGGTACAAGTAGTCCATCAAGTGGTAGGGAGGCAGTTTTCCTTGGTAAATAAGATGAAGGAAGCAAAAGCACAGGAAGAAATTCATAGTGGCATGAATTGATAGTGGCTTGGAGAGGTGTGCACAGAATCAGTAGGAGTTGAACTGGTGAGAATATTGGAGGGTTAACAAGACCCTGACGGCTTCAGTTTTTGTGTGACAGAATTGCTCATTAATCTTGTGATAAACAGCTATCTCAAATAAGCCATGAAAAATGTCATATATTAAAGCTTTGTTTAGGAATAGTTATGTATGTTGTGATTAGTGCTGTCGTGTTCATTCATGTGCTTTTGTAAATGAAGGGCTAATGCACTAAATGGAGGCAGCTGTCTATTTTTCTTAAACTGTACACTTTATTTCTTAGGCCCAGAACATAGGCTAGTATTCGGTGAACAGTTTTGTTTATTGCTCTTTAACTAAACCGTGAACATCTGTAATAAATAGAAGTAAAGTCAACAAATACAAGTAAATTCAAAACTGAGTCACATGGTGACTTTTGCAACTCTTAAGAATCTAAATACTGATAAAATGGCAATACAGAGTACCTTCAAAGTCATGAAATAGAGGATGGACACAAAAGATTGTCTGGCAGATCCATTATTCTAATAATTTTTCTTTACTCTGAGACATTAAAATGAAATTTTGGTTTCCAAAAGTTTTTCAACCCATTTTCCTTTAAAATTAATTTTTAAGATTTTATAGAAAAACATTTTTTCCATCTCTTCTCTTTTAGTCTAGATGGGGCAGTTTTTCTCTGCCCTGTCCTTCATTTGAGTTCTCCTAATACCTTTCAAATTTATTATTTGTATATAATTTCTATTTAGAAATTCTCTAAGAGATCCCTTTATGAGTTCCACAGGTTCCTTGGGCACTGAGTGGAAATGTCACTTCCTACCCCACCCATCTTACCCCCATTTTATAAAAGAAAAGAGCATTGTATGATGAGTTTACATGGTGTGTTCATATAGATTAATGGAGCCAAAGTAAGAAACTAAGCTTTCTAATCCAATTTGATACTATGTATAAAATTTTTATTACTCTCTGTTTCCTCCCTTTTATATCCAAAATCTGGCATCACCTTCAAACTGCAATTTCTTTGTACCTCAGATGTAAAAATCCCTTTTTTCTCATGCCAACTTGTCACTGATCTTCTCAGTGTGGCTTTAATTGACATCCTTTTTTCTATCTGTTCATTGTCAGTATGTAAAACAAAATTATTTCTCTGCCTTAATTGTATGCAGCATCCTATAATCAGCTCATCCTAGAATTATGGAATCACATGCAAATTATAGATTATGCTCAGAAACTAAAGATTTTCCCAATTCAAGGAGTAACCATGAGCTTGCTTTGCATACTCTCCTACAATAGAATAAAATACCATCACTTAACACACAATCCCTATATAGAGTAGAATATAAAACAGTTCCTCAAAGAGACTTCATTATATTTCCTCGTTTTTTTTTTTTATTTCTGCTAAATTGTATTCCTTTTTTTCAGTACTTCATTGGCAAAGAGAGAATCTAAATACATCAGAATCAGTTGTTTATCTTTCTCTACAAGACAAGTGAGAGAAGCCAGCATGGAATACTAACTTGACTTAGTCAAGATTTACATATTTGAATTCTGATTTGGCATCAACTTCCTTGAAACCTTGTGAGATCATATGAGCCTCAGTTTCCACAACAGTGAAAGAGTATGGTCTTCACTGTACCACCTGTCTTTGCAGGGTTAAAGTTAGTAGTATAGATCTCTGAAAAATATAGACTTCAGAGATGCAGTGTATCCACAAAATTTCTGCTCTTTCTATTTCAGCTCTGACTATTCTACAGGAAAAAAAGAACAAACTAAATTCTATGAAACTCCAAACTTGATTAATTTCAAATCTTTAAATTTTCTGCTAGTCTCTGGACTATCTGATATGTCATGATCTTTAATCAAGAGACTTTTCCATTCAGTCTTTATGTCACCATCAGTGAAACATAACTTTCTGGAAGTCTTCCTGCCTGTCCACATTCACCCATCTCAAGGTTCCTTTTCTTCTATCCTCTGAAGTGTCCTCTGTATTTCTACATTCAGAGCATTTAAAACTGTGTTATGTAATTATATATTCACTGTTTTTTATTCCTCAATATATTGAAAGTTCTGAGAGTTGGAAAAATTATGTTTTATTCTATGTCTATTATTAATCTATAATGGAAAATTATGAAAAATATGTATGTATATATAATTGAATCACTGCTGTACACAAGAAACTAAGGCAATATTATAAATCAACAGTCATAATAATAATAAAGACTATCATCCCTTTGGCATAAGTTCATTTGGAGGTAGAATTAGTATCTTATGTGAAACATACTGATCTTTACAACCACTTTTTCACTTTTTCTATTTTCTGAGCCACCACGGTGTTTGTCCTTGGAGAAGGAAATGGCAACCCACTCCAGTGTTCTTGCCTGGAGAATCCCAGGGATAGGGGAGCCTGGTGGGCTGCCGTCTATGGGGTTGCACAGAGTCGGACACGACTGAAGCGACTTAGCAGTAGCAGCAGCAGCATGGTGTTTGTCCTGCTGGGCGTGTTCATTTTTAATCCTGTTTTGGTTGTGCTGCTTTCTTGCCGTCCTCTAAATTATCATATGTATACAACCCCTTGTTGCCTTATTCCCTTGAGTTTATTTGGGGGTACAGTCTCCTGGCCTTGGTTATTTTTTTACTTTGTGCCAAGTGCTTCACCATCTGGACATCCTACTCTGTTATCTGCCAGTCACACCAAGGTCCCAAATTCAACTTCTGTCCTCAGACTTGTCAAGGCACAGCATTATCATGCATTTTCCTAATTCATGTTTGTTGAAATTCTAGATCATCTTATTTTCTTGGATATCGAATTGTTCTTTATTTACTGATGTTTTTTATAAAAGATTTGGAGTTATATATGGTATCAAGGCAGGAATAAGATTTGTCACATAATACAGCACTGCTCACTCTCTGTGCACTAGCTGTCTTCCCTTCCTAACACTTACACGTGTTATTTGGCAGTGCATGCAAGTGAAAGACACTCATTGTTTATGTGAGTGAGTGAGTGAAGTTGCTCAGTCATGTCCGACTCTTTGCAACCCCATGGACTGTAGCCTACCAGGCTCCTCTGTCCATGGGATTTTCCAGGCAAGAGTACTGGAATGGGTTGCCATTTCCTTCTCCAGGGGATCTTGCCAACCCAGGGATCAAACCCAGGTCTCCCACATTGCAGGCAGATGTTTTACCGTCTGAGCCACCAGGGAAGCCTTTATGTGTGTGAATTCCCATTTTTGTCAAATTTACTTCTACAATTTTAGCCACTCACTTAGCGTTCATGATTTGATAGGCAATCAGGTGTCTCTTTCTTCCATCTTTAAAAAAATTAAGTATAATAGTGATATTTTAAAATATCAAGATAATTTGAAAATCCCGAAATGTAAAATCTCTACATAGATAAGCAAATCAGTTTTCATATACTATACATTTTTGAATGAAAATGACTGAGAAATCAAGTATGTTTTCCTACTTCTTTCCAGTTTCTTCCCTGTATAATACACACACACACACACACACACACAGTTTCTCTTTACTGCTTTTGTTCCTCAGCATTGATTGGCTACATACTCCTGCTGTTTCAAATCTTTCTCTCTGCACTGAGACTGATGGCATCACTTATCCCCAAAGTGTTCAGTGAAAAATACATGGGCACAACTTTGGGTAGTAATAGAATTTCAGCACTCAGTGATATTAGGTAACCTCCTCACAAATGCTACCTGTGAGGCCAAAGTATCCTGTCATCAAACTTTACATTTAGCACATGAAATTAATCAGTGTGGTCATATGTTGGCTATCATTTTTATTTTAAAAGGCAGCTGTCAGTTACACAACATGGCTTGTCTGGGATGGTTATCACTTGGCCTTTAGGAAGACCTACCTAAGGCTTTGGTGTGCCAGGTTTCCCTTGGTCCATTATACTCCACTGTGGTGAGGCAGACCTATTTTTCTGCAACATCAACTGTACTTCCTATGCTATCATCACATGGAGGAGAAAAAAGAGTAAGTGTGTCTATTTCTTCCTCTTAATATATGCCCTATCTCCACAAAGTCATGAAACATTAAGGTATAAGGATGCCTAAGAATTAGGAAATCTCTATTCCTTACACCCATCTTATACTGGAATCTGCTTTGACAGTTTTAGCTAATTGGCCAGTTGATTCATCAATGATTTCAGCAAAGCAGGACTTAGGAAATTCATTCATTTATTTATTCATTCATTGAATATTTATTTCATCCTGTGTTCTGAAGATATAACAGAAGTAAAAAGCGAAAATTTCAACACTCATAAATTTTACATTCTACTGACAGGAGAAAGACACAAAACAAAAATGATTAAGTGAGAAGATAAGTTGTTAGATATCAGTAAGTGTCAGAGATGAGAACAAAGCAAGAAGTAAGGAAAGGAATTACAAAGAGAATGATGAGGCTCAACTTTAAATAAGATGATTAGGAAATGTCTGATCAGAGGAAGCGTCTGGGGAATGAAGACTAAGGAAGGGAGTGCAGGCGTTATTGATGGAAGAGTTTTCTAGGCAAAACACATGAAAACTAAACACCTAGAGATACAAAAGCTCTTAGATGTACATTGTCTGTTGTGTTTGAAGAGACAGATCCAGTGGTACTAAAACAGAACAAATAAGGGGAATGATAATAATGGGACGTGAGGTCAGAGAGATAATTGGGTTGGAGGAGAAAAGCATAGATATTTTGTAAGACATTGTAGGATGCTGCAGTAATTTTTGTTTTCTCTCTGAGTGATATGGGAAGCCAGGTTTTGAAGCATAGAAGTGGCATTGTACGATTGATATTTTAAAAGATATATGTCCTCTCCCTCTGGAACCTGCACATTTGTATACCTATGGCTTATTCATGTTGATGTTTGGCAGAAACCAAAACCATTTTGTGAAGCAGTTATCCTTCAATTGAAAAATAAATCAATTTTTTAAAAGATAATGTCTATTTATATATTTATGTCAATAGAGATACAGATATGGCTAATTTCCCTTCAGAAGCTTGATGAGGAATATACATTGGGTCGAGGGAAAAAAATTAAGGGGCCATTGCCAACTATCCAGACTAGAAATAATGTTGGCTTGGATCATGTCACTCTGTGGATGTAGTAACCTATTAGTTGATTTTTAGATATATTTTTAAAGTAGAGTTTCCAGGATTTGCTGCCAAATTTAATGTTGGTCATAAAAGAAAAATCATAAATGGCAACAAGAGTTTTAGCCTAAACATCTGAAGAGTGGTGGTGTTGTGATCAAGATGGTGGAGATTTCAAGAGAAGCAGACTTTGAGGAAGCTGATAAATCTGTTTTGGAAATGTTAAGTTTGAGATGCATTTTGAATACTTAGAGATACTGAGTAGGTGATAGTCTGGAATTTGGAGATTTAAGAGAGAAGTCCAGGCTGAAAAATATCTATTTATATTTAGATAATATTTAAAGCCATAAATATGAAGGAGTGGATTTAAATAAGGGAAAAATCCAAAAGTTATGTCCAGAAGTTCTACAATATTGAGATACTGGGAAGCTAAAAGGAATAGTCATAGATATAAAAGGGGAACCATCATGAGAGTGAAATGCCCTGGAATGCAATAGAAGTTTTAGTAAGTGGCTACACCTGAGACTAATATACTGTATGTCAATTATATCACAATAAAAAATAAAGTGTGAGTGATTAATGTCTAAGATATTGGTGGTAAGTAAAGGATGATAAAAAGTGAGAATTCTCATTAGATTTAGCGATGTAGAGACTGCAAATGATTTTGATAAGAGTAGGTATGGGATGAAAGTCTCATTGGAGTATCTTCAATGAGAACAACTGAAGAAGCACTGCAGATAATAAGCATACACCATTACCCTGAGATTTTCTGTTACGTGGAGCAGAAAAGAGCAATAACTAGGGAGAAACAGGGCCAGTGTGTTTGTGTGTATGTTTCAAGATCAAAAATATCACAGATGGGTTGTATTCTATGGGAATGGCACCTTATCAAAATCATCTCAAGACATCTTTGACCTATTTTGAACTTTACATTGTACCTTAATCATATACTAGCCTTTCTAACTACCAAACCTATTATAGTCTTCTTGAATCAGAGGTCTTAACTCGGTGATCTTTCTACCCATAGTACCAAACCATCAATGAAATCCTGGATTCCAAACCAACTTCCATGGGAGTGTGGTAGAATCTTAATATAAATACAAATGGCTTTCTAAATAGGTAAAGAACAGAAATATAAACTTCATTTCCCTACATCCCCAAAATAAACACCAAAATTAAAACAAGACAGGATTATGTCTTTCTTTTAATTAATAATTTTGCTTCCACTGTTACCTTTTGGATATAGGTAGAAGTGTTTCAGTGGAGGAAATTGAATGGAAATTCCAATGGAGGAAATTGCTGTTGACATTATGAATCCATAATTATTTTAAGTAATTTATACTTTTCCTTTTAATATACCACAAAAGAAATATTTTGAGATAATGGCTCCTCAATTAATATATTTAAATGAACTTCTAGGGGTACATTAGAGACTATATTTAAAGATTAAAATGTATCAATGATTTTATAGAAATTTGGAATGGACTTGGGAATGTGTACTATATTTGTCAACGATTATCACAGACAGTGCTGCCTAACAAGCCGTGTCCTAATGTATGTCACCAACATTCATGAGGTGGAGAAATAAAGTACACTGGTACTAGTCAGGGTCTGAAAAGTCACGTGGCAGACAAAAATAGGGAGGTGTGAAAACTGTGAAAAATACTTTCTTTCTACTTTCTTTCAGCCTACTTTCTTTCTACTCCACTATTGCTATTTGCTATGTTTTTCTGATTGATAGCAGTGAACATTTCAGAATATATCCTAACTAATTGACATTAATAAAATAATGGTCCAGGAAGTAAACTAATATGATTTTATTAAACAAAGAACAACATTGTGATTGAGGCCAGAGTTTTAAAAAAGAGGCAGAAATTAGCCTTTTGTCCTTGAAACAATGTATTTTCTCTCTTTTGTCACTGAATTCATGGCGTTTTGGATTTTATATTTTTTTTATTTTAATATATTTTATTTTATTTTTTAACTTTACAATATTGTATTGGTTTTGCCATATATCAACATGAATCTGCCACAGGTATACATGTGTTCCCCATCCTGAACCCTCCTCCCTCCTCTCTCCCCATACCATCCCTCTGGGTCGTCCCAGTGTACCAGCCCTAAGCATCCAGTATCGTGCATCGAACCTGGACTGGCAACTCGTTTCATATATGAAATTATACATGTTTCAATGCCATTCTCCCAAATCATCCCACCCACTCCCTCTCCCACAGAGTCCAAATGACTGTTCTATATTGGTCTGCTACTCCTGGTAAACTAAAATCTCTGCAAAGACATAGATGATATCAGTTTTGATCATCAATGTATAACTAGCCTTTAGCACATAATCGGAACTCAGTAAGAACAAGTTTAAGATAAAAAAAGAAGGAAGGAAATGATGAATAAACAGTAGCTATATGTAAGGAAAGAGAGAACGAGAACTCCAGGCAGAGGAAGAAGCAGACAAGTAGGCTCTGAGGTGAGAAGGAGTGTGATAAAGAAACCTGAAATCAGATTGTCCATCCATTGGGATTGGCTGAAAGAAAAATAGCAGAAAACATGGTTTAGAAATAATCACTATTCCAAGGGTATGAGGACTCAAAAACCATTTTTAATAGTTTTAAGAGCATTGAGATTCTTTTGATTTAAGAAGGGAGGTTATATGATCATTTTTCCCTTGAACAAATAGTCTTCTGGTTTCCACCAAAGAGGTTCTGGGATGAGGGATGTGGCATTGAACATATACGTACTTATCCAACTGCCCGCATATCCTTCCATCTCCTCTCCTGAGCCAAGCAGCTCAGATAGCAGGGAAGACCTGGAGTTCTGTACACTTTTGGTTCTTCCCTGTGGTTCTCTGGAAGATGAGGTAGAGCCAGTTGCTCAGCCTGAGTCCTACTTCTGTTGCTGGGCCTGGAGGAGCCCTAGGAACTAATTGAGTGGAGACCTTCCTCCGACAGCCTCCACTGCCTGGCCAGCCCTCAGGGGCAAAGTCTTTTTCTTGTGGAAAATGTTGCACATGACATCACACTAACATACATTCTGGAACTGAAAATGTTGTTTTCCAGACTAACAAGTACAAATTCATAAATAGGAAGTCAATGCTTTTTGTGCCAAAAAATCAAGTAGAGATAATATTTCAAGCAAAAATGAAATAATATAAAAAGCATGAAGGAAAATATAAGACTTGGGGAGAAGATTCAGAGTATCTAATATGATCATGTTAGGATTTTCCAAAAGAGAAAAGAACTGGATATGCACAGTCATTTGACAAATAAAAGAAAATTTCTTTGAGCTAAAGAAAACTGAATATGCAGATTGACAAGATGTAAATCTCAAGAGAAATTAGCCTGTCTCTACTAAATGCCCAGGGCAAGGAAAGTACCTGACACACTGCTGCTGCTGCTGCTAAATCACTTCAGTCGTGTCTGACTCTGTGCAACCCCATAGACGGCAGCCCAACAGGCTCCCCCGTCCCTGGGATTCTCCAGGCAAGAACACTGGAGTGGGTTTCCATTTCCTTCTCCAGTGCATGAAAGTGAAAAGTGAAAGTGAAGACTCTAGCGACCCCATGGACTGCAGCTTACCAGGCTCCTCCGTCCATGGGATTTTCCAGGCAAGAGTACTGGAGTGGGGTGCCATTGCCTTCTCCGACCTGACACACAGTAGGTACTAATGGATTTTTGATGTGTGAATTAATAGACAAAATTTGCTTCTGGCTTTTAAGGTGTAATGATGAAATGACATAATTTACTCAAGGAAAAGCAGATCAAGATGGAGAAAAAATTGCAATTGTAGTCAAATAGGAAAGAAAAAGGAAACCTTGGGACTTTCTTCAATATGCCTCAATATTTTAATTTGAATACAAAAGGTGATTAAAATTTTATTGATCATTCATATGTACTATCTATATCAACCAGTCATGGTGATGCCATAATAAATTACCAATGGCCAAAAGTGATTCAAATGTATATTTAGGCTAAATATGAATAAAGTTTAAATGAAAGCCTTTGTAACACTGAAATACTTGGCATATAATTATATGAATAGAAGTGTATTATTTTTTAGCAAAAAATACAATATTTAATATAGTAGTATTAAAATATTTTTTGTAGTCTACAAATACTGGTTAATAAGTAATGGGCTTTACATCATCACTTAGCCATTAGACGCTGTGAGAACGGAGAGGTTATCATGGGAAAAAAAGATGTGTCTCTGGGGTTTTGCCTTTAGTGGATTATCAGATGTCCCTGCTGAGTGAATAAAACAGCATGGTATAAAGAGTAGAATGTTGAATTTTATGATCTCTGAATTACTTTCTATTTCAAAAATTTTATGATTTTCTATTGATGACTGCTATATATAAGGATAGTTGCTATTTCTTAGATTCTTAGAAAATTTTATAGTGCAGTTTCTCCCTGAAAGCTACTAATTTCATTGCTTGGAATTTTTTTAATGTCCAAACTGGTCAAAATACTGTAGATCAATTTTTACATCCCCCTAAAATGAACTATCTTTAGGAAATAAATTCCTCAGATACGTATTGAAAATCTATAGAGAAGTATTGCATTCCCCTTCTCTGTATTTGTTTGCCAATAATTCCAAATAATTTCATATAACTCTCATTCTTCTTTGGTATATAGGAAAGTATAAAAAAGAAATAACAGCAAACTTCAAAGGTCTCCCAGGCCTGTAAACATCTCCTTTATGGCTTTTATGGGATAGACTCTCTCATGTCATATTTTTAAAAAGGTTCTAATAGTAAATGTTTATTGACTTGTTTACTCCAGCCAATTTTCTCTATATCACCGGTCATGCTGTTTGATGTTAATTCATTACAAATGGTGAAATGTCCCAGTGGAAGTATGAGTGTACAGGACTGCCAAACTCAGGAAGGCAAAAAAAGCACTTTTATTGGTATGATGTGCATATCTGTTGGAGAAGGCAATGGCACCCCACTCCAGTGTTCTTGCCTGGAGAATCCCAGGGACGGGGGAGCCTGGTGGGCTGCCGTCTGTGGGGTCGCACAGAGTTGGACACGACTGATGCGACTTAGCAGCAGCAGCACATCTGTTGGAAGATTGCTAATTGGTCTGTAAAAAAATAAAACTCGAAGACAGGTAATTTATCAGATTGCTTGAAATATAGATTGATCTGTGAGGTTTCCTTTGTAAAAATACACAATGCAGTATCACTAAACAGAATGATTATATGGAGAACAAAATGAATTTTCCTTGTTTCTGATTCTTTGGAATCATACTCCACTGTGACTAAATAGGAAGAGAAGAATAATACCTCTGGCAAAAGTGAAAATGGTTAACACAAGTACAGAAGAATCATGCACTTAGGAGAAGATACCATGCATGTCTTTGCAAAATGCTTATGCAGCTTATTTTTCTGATTTAAATACTAATTTTCTTTTGTAGAAAATGTTTATTTTATTGAGAAATGTGGGCTTCCCATGTGGCACTAGTGGTAAGGAAACTGGCTGCCAATGCATAAGATGTAAGAGACGTGGCTTTGATCCCTTGGTTCAAAAGATCCCCTGGAGGCAATGCACCCCAATATTCTTGCCTGGAGAATCCCATGGACAGAAGAGCCTGAAGGGCTATATTCCATAGGGTCGCAAAGAGTGGGACATAACTGAAGCAACTTAGCACGTATTATTTTAATTGGCAAAATAATGTTGAGTGTTTTTCCCCTACTAAGAAATTTAACATTTCCATCTAGTTTAATTTTCTAGTTAAATGATAAAGAACTCCCCAGATATCTCCTTTTGGCTGTTTCATCAAAGCAAGGTGAATGTTTAAGTCATGTAGTTACATGTGGGAAGAGCTTTTATTTACTTTTATTTATGTCCCTTTCACAGAAACATTATACCAGTAAAACAAGAATCCTGAGGGTTTCTGATTTTAATTCGAACCAGTGTATCCTTTCCAAAAGTCAATCCCTGGGCTACTTTTCTCCAAATATTTCTAGGGAATTGAGTTATTGCTGTTCCTTTCATATTTTCCTATTAATTTTCCACTTCAGGTCCCTGGACAGGTGCTAGAGCCCTGGAGAAATTGAAATTACACATTAATTGTGATTATGTCCCTTTCTTCTCTTTTCTTACAAAATTATTTTTTTAAGATAGATAAATGTGAAGATTGCACTTCTCTGTCCCACCACCACCAGCCTTGACTGGATGCCCTTGTCAACATCCTTTGTGGGCAGGAGAAAAACTACTGATCACTCCATATATATATATGTATTTCAGTTCAAATAAGACTGCATTCTGATTACTCTAAACCAGGAAACAAGTATTTGCATTTGGGATAAAGTGGAGTGACTAAGGTACCCCTCTGTGCCCTTCTAAAAAGGATATTCACTTTAATAATATTCTTCTCCTATAATATAAACTTGGATAGGACTGATTGGAGCAGATATTTAGAAGCAGACAGGACCTTCTGCCATAATTTAAGTTACTGTATGGATACATCCACCATCTTTGTCTCATGATGAGGGAATTTCTGAATTTTTTGTCTGCTATTCAAAAGGCTAATGAAAAGACAAGTCAATAAGAGCAGAAGAGAGTTTGGGAAGATGAAGAGAGTTGCCATCTGAGCCTTATTAAGACAGACTCTTGTCTGAAACTCTAGTTTCCAGGGCCACAGTAAGGATCTACGATGACACTGGCTACTGCTTTTCTCAGATCATGATATTCTCATGAATTTTTGACTAACAAGTTGTTCTCTGACCCAGAATAGTTCAGAAATATTGAAATTCATTATGGCAAAAACTCACAATGTTATCAGTGAAAGAGGGGATTTATTCAATCATACCAAATGTTCGAGGTTCTATTACGTTTATCAATGAGTAAGACAGTAAGTCTTCTGTAAATATATATATATATGCCCATGATTTAGGATGCAGACATTTTTATTTTATTTTTTTAAATTTTATTTTATTTAACTTTACAATATTGTATTGGTTTTGCCATATATTAATGATGTGCAGTATTCCATTACTAAACACATTGTATTAATGAATATAATTTGTAATAAAATAGGTTTTATTTCTGATATTTATTTTATTTTAGTCACATAAAAGTAATGTATGCATCCCATTAAACAAAAATTTTGTGCTGGAAGATTAATGAAAAAAGAGCCACCTCTCTCTCTGCCCCTCCTGGTCCTCAGACACTAGCTACGAAGTCAACTTATAACTAACTTTTTTTTTTGGCCGTGCTGGGACTTGGTTTCTGTGCATGCTTTTCTCTTGTTGCAGTGAGCAGGGGCTACTCTCTATCTGGTGTGTGGGCTTCTAAACCTCCCCTTCTGTACGTGTCCTTTTAGGAACTGCCGTTTTACCTTTCCTTATCGGACGGTCTAGCTTTAGGGAATATTGGTGTGCACATTGGGTTTCTTTTTTTATCAATTCCAAATTACTTTTTAATTCAACTAAATATAGTTACAAAATTAAGTAAACAGTTTTTAAAATCTTCTACTTAATGGAACTTTCTGCTTCACGTGATATGACTTAAATCCCTTGGTATCTCTTGCTCCTTTTGAGGAAGCAGGCAGCTACCTAAGATTTTTTTTTTTTTTAACTTTTATTTGCTGTTATAGTATAGCCAGTTAACAGTGTTGTGATGGTTTCAGGTGGACAGCAAAGGAATTCAGCCATACATCTATATGTATCCTGCACTGCTAATTTATGACTTAATAATTGGAATTTCTCTTGTTTTTTAGGTTAGGTCGACCATTTCCTAAAACCTGTGTCCTTTAGATGTCATGCCTTATTACTTCTTTTTAATTTGCTAGAGCACAGCTTCAAGCAACATCCTAAGAAAAAGATAAAAAACAGATACATTTCCAGAATCCTTTTTTGTTTGTTTGAAATTATCTTTTATTCTGCTACCTAAATGGTTAACGTGTTTGACAGCAAATGGAAATATATGTCAAATAGACATATTTAGAACAGAGTTCTAAAGTAATTGATATTATTCCTTGTGAGTACTGTTTATATGCAATCTGTTTATACATTTTTTGTTTGTGTTTTTTGTTTTTTTTTACATTGTTTTTGCATTCTTTGATTTATTTTAATACTTCTGTGTGATTATTTTTATATATACTATGTTGGATTCTCAATCAAACCCTTTAATTTCTGTTCTCAATTTTTTATGTTGACATCCTGCAATATTTTTAGTTAATTTTTTAAGGCTTCTACTTGATTTTAATTTTTAAAATAATTTTGTTAAGTTATGTTTCTAGATCCAGTGTGTTCATAAAAAAAATCTGCTATAGACCTTTATTGTTGAAATTCAGAGACAAAAACTGTTTATAGGGGACATGGAGTGTTATCCATGACCAAGATTAAAAAGTAATAGTGGTAATAATCATCATTAGCATCATTATCACCCCAGTGTTAGTGATTATAGAACACTGTTGGATAGAAACCTTCTGAAGGGCATTTGTTTAGTAAATACGAAAAGCTTTTACAATATGAAAATCACCTAACCACAAATCACATATGCTTACCTCCAGAAGTTAGGAAATTACAAGAATAACATTAAAAATGCCAGCAAAAGCATATTCAAGAATAGGATAACTGAAGGTAAATATTGGGGAAATAGATTAATAAGTTATACTTAGGTGCAAGTAATGGATGATTCACTGCAAAGTTCCTGAATTAATAGAATGACTTAATATTTCAAGTTAAATATATTAAAATAGGCTCAATAATTGTATTAAGAATTCAGATTTAATTCAGAGAAGGCAATGGCAACCCACTCCAGTACTCTTGTCTAGGAAATCCCATGGACAGAGGAGCCTGGTAGGCTACAGTCCATGGGGTCACGAAGAGTCGGATATGATTGAGCTACTTCACTTTCACTTTCATGCACTGGAGAAGGATATGATAACCCACTCCAGTATTCTTGCCTGGAGAATCCCAGGGATGGGAGCCTGGTGGGCTGCCGTCTATGGGGTCGCACAGAGTTGGACAAGACTGACGTGACTTAGCGGCATCAGCAGCAGATTTAATTCTCATTCTTGGACTATTGGCTTTTGTCTGCAAGTAAACTATTAGAAATAATTATGGTGTTTCAGTGATTGATTAGACTAATTAAGATTTATTTAAATCTCTGAAAATGTGGTCAGTATATATTTTTATTATGTGTTTCAGATATACAGTATCATAATTTGATATCTGTACACTCTAAAAAGTGATCATCACCACAAGTATAGTTATCATCTATTACCATACAGTTGATTCCTTTCATCCATTTTTCCCACCCACCAACCCCGTTCTCCTTGCTGCTGCTGCGGCTAAGTCGCTTCAGTTGTGTCCGACTCTGTGCGATCCCATAGATGGCAGCCCACCAGGCTCTCCTGTCCCTGAGATTCTCCAGGCAAGAACACTGGAGTGGGTTGCAATTTCCCGTTCTCTTTAGGTATCCACTTATAACCACTAATCTATTCTCTGTATCTATGAGTGTGTTTTTGTTGTATTTGTTCATTTGTTTTTATATCCACATATGAGTGAAATCATATGATATTTGTCCTTCTCAGACTTATTTCATTTAGCACAGTACCTTCAAGGTCCAGCCATATTATCACAAATGGTAGGGTTTGAGAAGTATTCCACTGTGTATGTGTGTGTGTGTGTGTATCTTTTTTATCCATTCATCCAATGATGGATACTTAGGTTGCTTCCATTGCTTGACTGTTGTAAACAATGCTGCAGTGAATATATGGGTGCATATATCTTTTCAAATTAGTATTTTTGTATTCTTGAGGTAAATACCTAAAAGTAGAATAGCTGAATAATATGATAGTTCTATTCTTATTTTTTTTGAGGAATCTTCAATAATTTCAAATGGAATTTCCATACCGTTTTCCTCAGTGACTGCACCAATTTATATTCCTACCAACAGTGTATGAAGGTTCCCTTTTCTTTACATGCTCTCCAGTATTTGTTACTTCTTGTCTTTTCATTAATGGCCATTCTAACACATATGAGGTGGTATCTTATTGTGGTTTTAAATTGCATTTCCCTGATAATCAGTGATGTTGAATATCTTTTCATGTTCCTGTTGATTATCTGCATGTCATCTTTGGATTAATGATCTATTCAGATCCTCTTCCCATTTTTAAAAAGTTGTATATATTCTTTACATATTTTGAATATTTTAACAGTTTATCATATATATTGTAAATATCTTCTCCCATACAGTAGGCTGTTTTTTGATGATGATTTCCTTCACTATGCAGAAGCTTTTTAATTTGATGTAGTCCCAGTTTTCAATTTTTGCTTTCCTTTCCCTTGCCTCTGGAGTCAGATCTACAAAAATTTCACTAAGACTGATGTCAATGAACTTTTATATCTATGTTTACTTCTAGGAATTTTATAGTTCCCAGTCTTACATTTAGGTCTTTAATCCATTCTGAGTTTATTTTTGTACAGGGTATTAGAGAATGTTCTAAATTTCATTCTTTGAAATGTAGCTTTCCAGTTTTCCCAGCACCACTTATTGAAGAGACTCTTTTCTCCCTTGTATATTCTTACCTCCTTTGTTTGTTATAGATCAATTGGCCATAAGTGGTGGGTTCATTTCTGGGGTCTCTATTGTGTCCATTGATCTATGTTTCTGTTTTTGTGCTGGTACCATTCTGTCTCAATGACTTAGCTTTGTAGTTTAGTCTGCAGTCAGGGATCATGCTTCTGCCGTCTGTTCTTCTTTGTCAAGATTTCTTTGGCTATTCAGGGTCTTTTGTGGTTTCATTCAAACTGTAGAATTATTTATTCTAATTCTATGAATTATGCCACTGGAAGTTTGGAGATTTCATTAAATCTTTAGATTGCTTTGGGTAGTATTAACATTGTAACAGTATTTATTCCTTCACTCAATGAAAGTGGAATTCTTTTCTTTCACATCCTGGGTTACATTTATTTCTAGGTATTTTATTCTTTTTGATGCTATTGTAAGTAGGATTGATTTCTTAATTTCTCTGTTAGTTATTATTAGAGTTTGTTCTTTATGGCCTTTATTATGTTGAGGTATATTCTGTGTACACCCACTTCTTTGAGAGATTTTACCATAACTGAATGTTAATTTTTTTCTTTTCCTTTATAGGTTATTACAAAATACTGAGTATAGGTCCTTGTACTATATAGTAGGTCCTTGTTGGTTACCTATTTTATATATTGTAGTGTGTATACGTTAATCCCAAACTCCTAATTTATCCTCCTACATTCACCTTTGGAAACCATGAATTTGTTTTCTATGAGTCTGTTTCTGTTTGTAAAAAAATTCATATGTACTTTTTAAGGTTCCACATATAAGCAATATCGTGTATTTGCTTTTGTCTGATTTGTTTCACTTAGTATGATATCCTCAAGGTCCATCCATGTTGCTGCAGATGACATTTCATTATTTATTTATGGCTGAGTAATATTGCATGGTAGATACACATGCCACATCTTTACCCATTGATCTGTTGATGGACATTTAGGTTGCTTCCTTGTCTTGGCTGTTGTAAATAGTGCTGCAGTGAATATTGGGGTTGCGTGTATCTTTTCAAATTATAGTTTTCTCTGGATATATGCCCAGCAGTGGGAGTGCAGAACCATAAGGTAACTGTTTTTATGTTTTTAAGAAACCCCCCATATTGTTCTCCACAGTGGATTCGCCAATGCACCTCCTCACCAATAGCATAGAAGGGTTCCTTTTTCTCTAAAATGTCTCCAGCATTTATTATTTGTAGACTTTTTATGATGGCCATTCTGACCAGTGTGACATGATACCTCACTGCAATTTTGATTTACATTTCTCTAATAATTATATATGTTAGCCAGATGTCCTGCCCATTTTTTGACTGGGTTGTTTGTTTTTTCAATGCAGAACTGTCAAAGCTGCTTGTACACTTTGGAACTCAGTCTCTTGTTGGTTTGCAAATATTTTGTCCCATTCTGTGGGCTGTCTTCTCATTTTGTTTCCTTTGCTGTGTAAAAGCTTTTAAGTTTAATTAGGTCTGATTTTTTTTAATTTTTGTTTTTATTGCCATTATCCTAGAAGGCAAATGCAAAAAAGATACTGCTGTGGTTTAGGTTAGAGTGTTCTGCCAGTGTTTTCCTTTCGGAGTTTTATAGTATCCAATCTTACATTTAGGTTTTTAATCTATTTTGAGTTTATTTTTATCTGTGATGTTAGAGAATATTCTAATTTTATTTTTTGAAATGCAACTATCCAGTTTTCCCAGCACAACTTATTCAAAAGACTGTTTTTTCTCCATTGTGTATTCTTCCTCTTTGTCATAGATTAATTGATCATAAGTGAATGGGTTTATTTCTGAGATCTCTATTCTGTTCCATTGATACATTCTTCTCTTTGTGCTTGTACCATACTGTCTTGATGACTTAGCTTCCTAGAATAGTCTGAAGTCAGAGAGTATGATTCTGCCAGCTCTGTTCTTCTTTCTCAAGATCATTTTGGTTATTCAAGGTCTTCTGTGTTTCCATATAAATTTTAAAATTGTCCTAGTTTTGTGAAAAAGGTTATTGGTAATTTAATAGTGATTTCATTGAGTCCTTAGATTGCCTTGGGTAATATAGTTATTTTAACACTCTTGATTTTTCCAATTCAAGAACCTGGTGTAACTCTCCATCTTTTTGTGTCATCTTGAATTTCTTTCATCAATGTCTTAAGAGTTTTCAGAGTACAGGTCTTTTGCCTCTTTAGGTAGTTTTATTCCTGGGTGTTTTATTCTTTTTGATGCCATAGTAAATGGGATTGTTTCCTTAATTTCTCTTTTGGATCTTTTGTTGTTAACATATAGAAATGCAGCAGATTTGTGTGTATTAATTCTGTATCCTGCGACTTTACCGTTGTTGAGCTCTAGTAGTTTTCTGGTAGCATCTTTAAGATTTCCTATGTATTGTGTGTCACCTCTAAACATAATAGTTTTGCTTCTCCTCTAATTTGAATTTCTTTTATTTCTTTCTTTTGATTTAAAAAAGTGTATTTATATTGTAATATAGTTGGTTAATGATATGTTAATTTCAGTTGTACAACAAAGTAATTCAGTTGTGTGTATACATGTATCTTTCCTTTTTCAAATTATTTTCCCATTTAGGTCATTACATAATATTGAGCAAAGTTTCCAGTAGGTCCTTGTTGGTTATCCATTGTAAATACAGCAGTGTGTACATGTCAATCCCAAACTCCCTAATATCTTTCCCCCGACCCTTCCCCCCCTCATAACCATGAGTTCATTGCTAAGTCAGTGAGTCTGTTTCTATTTTGTAAATAAATTCATTTGTACCTCTGTTTTTAAAATATTTTGCATATAAGTGATCTCATCTTATTTCTCTTTCTCTGTCTGACTTAATTCAGTATGAATTCTTTTATTTCTTTTACCTCTCTGATTGCTGTGGCTAGGACTTCCAAAACTATTTTGAATAAAACTTGTAAGAAAGGGCATCCTTTTCTTATTCCTGATCTTAGAGGAGATTCTTTCAGCTTTTATTGTTGAGTATGATATTAGTCATGGGTTAATCATCGATGCCTTTATTATGTTGTGGTAGTTTCCCTCTAGGCTCACATTCTGGAGAATTTTTTAAATGATTATAAATGGATATTGAATTATATCAAAAGGATTTTCTGCATCTATTGATATAATGACATGTTCTTTCTTCTTCAGTTTGTTAGGTGTATCAGACTAGTTGATATGTGGATATAGAAAAATCTTTGCATCCCGGAGATAAATCCCACTTGACCATGATATGTGCTTCGTCACTCAGTCACGTCTGATGCTTTGCGACCCCATGGACTGTAGCCCACTAGTTTCCTCTGTCCATGGGGATTCTCTAGGCAAGAATACTGGAGTGGGTTGCCATGCCCTCCTCCAGAGGATCTTTCCAACCCAGTGATCAAACCCAGGTCTCCCACATTGCAGATGGATTCTTTACCATTTGAGCCACCAGGGAAGCCCATGAATACTGGAGTGGGTATTCACTTCTCCAGAGGCTCTTCCTGACCCAGGAACCTCCTGCATTGTAGGCGGATTCTTTACTAGCTGAGCTACCAGGGAGGGTATATGACCCTTGTAATGCATTGTTGGATTTGGTTCACTAGTGTTTTGTTAGGACTTTTGCATCTATATTCATTACTATTATTGGACTGTAGTTTTCTCTTCTTGTGGTATATTTGTCTGTTTTGGGTATCAGGGTGATGGTGGCCTCATAGAATGAGTTCAGTAGCGTTCCCTCCTCTAGCTTTAGAGGGATAAGTATTAATTCTTCTCTAAACATTTGGTAAAATTTGCCTGTGAAGTCATCCAGTCCTGGACTTTTGTTTATTTGCAGTTTTTAAGTCACAGATTCAACTGCAGTACTTGTGACTGGTCTGTTCATATTTTCTATTTATTACTGGTTCAGTCTGGGAAGATTGTGCCTTTTAAAGCACTTGAACATTTCTTCTGAGTTGTCCATTTTATTGGCATATAATTGCTTGCAGTAGTTTCTTGTGGTCCTTTGTATTTCTGTGGTGTCACTTGTAACATCTATTTCATTTTTAATTTTATTGGTTTGGACCCTCTCCCTTTTTTTTCTTGATGAATATGGCTAAAGCTTAATCAGTTTTATCTTTTCAAAGAGCCAGTGATAATTTCATTGATCTTTTCTATGGTTTTTAGTCTTCATTTTTATTTATTTCTTTTCTAATACTTATTATTTCTTTACTTATACTAACTTTGGATTTTGTTTATTCTCCTTTCTCTAGTTGCTCTAGGGATGATGAATTTTCTCAAATGTGTTTTCTTCAGCTATTGAGATGATCATATGATTTTTATCTTTCACTTTGTTAATATGAATATACTGTATTGCATTTATTTATATGCAAATGCTGAATCATCTGTGTCCTGAAATAAATTCCACTTGATTGTGGTGTATGGTCCTTTTAATGTATTGTTAGATTGGAAAAGTAGTCAATATCATGTTGGCAGTTAGCATGACACTCAGGCCTGTGACTGGAATTGATTCATTATTCTTTTGACATTTCAAACGACAGTACAAAAATGAACCTAAGAAAGGTCTGAAGCTGGGACCCACTGAGCAGTACTTTTAGATAATTGCTTTTCACTTGTTTTGTCTCAAAGGGAATATTTCAATATTGTTTTTGTTTGGCTTATACATAGCACCTAGTAAAACAGACAGACATATAATCCAGGTCTCTAGAGTAGTTAAAACAGAGTCAGGAATTATTGAGGAATATTAAAGGCAAGTGTCTAACTTTTGGCCAAGTTTTCTTCATGTATAAGTGGAATCACTTATCTTTCACATACAAGTTACACCTCATATACCTGAAGTGAGATATTTTGGGGAACTAGAAGTTGATTTCTAGAAAAATTCCTGTTTTATATACTGGTCTAAGTAAGTTTCCATAACTTCTATCACAAATAAAAACCTTCATTCCTGTGTACTTCAGCATCTTTCTATCAATGTCTTAGTCATCCTTCTTGATAATCAGGCAGGCAGTGCACTGTGCAACTCTAGCAGTTGTTGTAAGAGAACTGGAAAATACTTAGAATAAGCTTTTAAGGATAGAGATTTCTGTCTTTATAAAGAGTTTTTTTTTTAAATAAAATGATGAGTGCTATCTTCTAAATTAATTGGGAATAGATGAGAAGGTAAGAATAGTACTGTTACTTTTGTTTGCATAAAAATTACAGCATTTTAAACTTCAGAAATGGCTAATGGAAAACTTTCTCTCATGAAGATGCTTTAAATTTAACTTAATTTGTTGTGTGCTAAAATCAGACTATTTATCTGACTTAGAACTTCAGATAAATAGCAATCAGTGAGTAAATCAGAGCCATGCATGTTTAGGTCAATGTAGCTTCACTTGGTGTCTCTGAAATGTATGTGATTTTGAGAAGATCTTTGGAAAATTCTACAGAATAAAAGAGAAATACTATAGAGGCAGTATCATACTGAATAAAGTTAATTTTAAATTTGTATTTTTATATTAGGATGTTATAAAAAGTAATAATAATAAACATTAACATGTACTACTTAACCTCATTCATTGAGGAATAGACTCTTTGCTGTTAAAAGAATAAGCTCATGAGGACTTTAAGATTCATTTTTTTAAATGCAAGAGACAGAAGTGATACTGAGACAGCAGACTGAGTTAAGAAAATAAATCTCGAAGGTTATATGACTCAAGATTAATAGGTAAATCATAATCAGTATCAAGGACTAACCATGGATAACTTCAAATAGTCTTATTTTAGCACACCACAAATTTAAAGAATTTTCATGATAGAAATTTCTCCATAGCCATCTCTGGAGTTTAAAATGCTGTAATTTTTAAGCAAATGAAAAGACATATGTTTGATCCACCTGCCGATATCTAATATTATAGCATTTTTCTTCTTTCTTTTTCCTTTGTCTCCAAACCCAATAGCTTGATCAGGTTTTGTAAGATACTTAAATTGCTTGGAACACAGGATATACTCAGACTCAGCTATAAGGTATAGGTCATATAATTGCAGTCCTTTCTCTTTTTGGGGAAAAAAAAAATCTGTAAGCTGTCCAAATATCTTGTTTCTTGAAGCTATTACTATATAGATTAATAGCTAAATGCAAAATCACGAGAGGCCATTGACTTGGATTTGAATCCTAGTTAAAATGTTACTATTTGGTTCTGGTCATGTCATTGAAAATGGCTATACCTCAGTTGTTTTCTCTATCAACTTATATTTATTGAATCATTGTGAGAAATATATTAAATACAATATATAAAAGGTTACATAAAGTTTTCTGACCAACTTACCACATGGATCTAGTATAGATCACTCTCCATGGCAGAAATTCATAAGAACTCTGCATAAAATATGACCAAAAATCCATACTATATCTAAATTTTTTAAATGGCCAAAGGATAGCTCTGTCTCAAATTAAAATGGATCTCAAATTAGAGAGCTCAAATTTATGCTGATGACCTTTGTTAAGCAACAGACAAAGATACTAATCACACTGAGTGGTCGGTTTTTGTCTGGAATAAAGAGAAAAGTGATCAGGCCTTGAGTACAGGCAAGCTGGAAGGTATATATGAGGCTTCTCATAAAGCCAGGGTGCTTGACATGATGTAGAGTCTTTGAAAAGAAAGGAGAAAAACTATACAGTCAAGTTTTTCTTTATACTATGGATGAGGAAAATAAAAAGAGATGTGAAAACTTTAAACCTGAGCCTTTGACCAAAGATGAGAAGAAATTCTGTAAGAGAAAAAAAAAGCTTTAAAACTGTATTTAAAGAACAAAATGGATATCTAGAAATAAAAAGTATAGACAATGATTTTAAATAAATATCACGAGAAGATTAAAAACAACTGAAGAAAAACAGAGAATGGTTAGACATAAGGATATATGCATTAATAAGTCATAAAAAGATAAACATACAGAAAATAGGAAGGAGAAAGACACAAAGAATTACAACACATCTATAATGATATTTTTCAGATGGGAGAATAGACAGAGTATGGAACAGATAACAGCAAAAAAGAATGAACTGGAACTTTATTGACTTGAAGAACCAAAATAAAGATCCAAATGCACAACTGAAGAATCATAAGACATAAGCAGATAAAACATCAACAAATATAATGATGAAAACCCAAAGGAACAAAACTTAGATGCAGTAGAGCAGTAAATCAAAACTCGAGAGTCTATGTAAATATATCTTTGATTTTCTTAGAGTAAAAAGGTTATCAATCTTGTCTGTATTTAGCTCAGGAACACATTAAGCACAAGAGCAAAATGAAAGCTTTTTTCAGTACTAAGAGAAAATATTACTTGAAATCTGACATCAACAAAATGAATAATGGCTTTGATGAAAAAAAATACAAGAGGTATCAATAAGAAACAAAATCATAAATAAGGAAATCCTGCTCTGGCTGAAATGGATTAAGAGGAACCAGATTTAAGCTCCCAGTTGAAACTATTTAAAAAAAAGTTTTTAAGACAGTGGACATTGCAAAATAAAGGGAAAGCATCCTTAGGAATGAAAACAGACAAACAAAAAAGAGCCCTAAGATGACCCAAGCTTCTTGAACTAATACAGTTTTCAGGCTGGAGCATAAGGAGGACAAATCCAGGTACAGTCCTGCACATCCCTACACCAGTAACACAAAGTGGAGACTCTCCAGGATGAAGGCAGTGAGTTCACAGCACAGAGGAAAGAGTTCCACGGAGAGACCGTTCTGGAGAGGTAGAAGTTTCCCTAGAATATTCAGCTGCGTACTTCCCAATTATGTGTATGAGGAAACTGATCAAGGCCAGAAGAATGCTAAAAACACCTGAAGGAATAGAAGGAATAGTGGTTGATGCTTACACAGAGCTGGAAATAGTGTCACTTCTCATCAGCAATACTAGAAAACCTCAGGATTCCTAGAAGGTCGGGTACAGTGTTTTTGAGTACATATTCTGAAGTTATAATAATTAGCTTCATGTCCTCTCTGCTAACTTATGTCTCCATTAGTTAGAGGTCATTTTTGATTGATATATCCCCTCACCAAAGCCTACATTTCTGGCTTCCTTTCATGCTTGGTTCTCAGTACATTCTATGAGGCTAGCATTGCATGCATGCATGTGTGCTCTTTGTAACCCCATGGACGGCGTCATGCCAGGCTCCTCTGCCCATGGGATATTTCAGAATACTAGAGTGGATTGCCATTTCCTCCTCTAGGGGATCTTCCCAACCCAGGGATCGAACCCAGGTCTCTTGCATCTCCTGAATTGGCAGGCGAATTCTTTTACCACTGAGTCACCTACCTCTGTATACACGATACACTGTCTTAAATATAGCATAAAATTATTTTACAGCCTGTTTGTGGCATATTATAGATGGAAGTATTTATTCATTTAGCCGTTCCAACACTTGGAAAAACCATTAGGATACATTAATGGCATTTATCTAAATTCTGATAAGCAGGATAAATCTGTAGTTTTCTTTGACTTCTAATCTGTAGCCAAAGAAATTATCTCAGTTTGTCTTTAATGAGTTTGCTTTTTTTCCTGTGCTGTACAGATGCATTGCTAACAGCAGTCTTTTAAAACACTTCAACAGTTCTATTGATTTTGAAGGGCCAAAACACTTTGCCTAGATATGTATGGAAGGAGTGTTCCTGGACATTTACATGTGTTAATACATACACAAAAAAATTAGGCTTTTAGCAATTTTGACCTACCCAAAGTATATATTAGAGTTTGAGGATACATTCCTGTTTTTCTCACTACACAATTTTGTGGGTTTTTTTAAAATCATAAACAACTCTCAATGTTAAATGACAAGATCAAAAAGTAAACTCTATTTCAGAGAAAATACTGTTTTTAATACTGAAGGAATGCTGATTAGCATACATAGTAGTTTGAAGACTGAAATTATTTCCTCATTCTAGAAAATTCAGAGAAAGAAAAATTGTTATGTAGGCTATGTCAATAACAGTTTCATATATTTATGCACTAAAAACAACAAAACCATAACTTGATAACCTGAGGTGCTGGGTATACCCAGGCAGCATCTCCATTATGAACCAAATTACACTTAGCCTGTGCAGAGAAATAATGGATAAAGTTTCTCCCTTCTCTCTTTACTCTCATTTTCGTAAGGTAAAAGTTCTTCACTTGATTTTCTTATAAGAGCCCTTACCTTGATAGATTGGAAGTACTTGTATTGAACGACTTGGTGAAAGCTATGGAGCAGCAGGGGTTAGGAAGCTTTGGAGTCCACTGGGGTGGCTAAGAACAGAAGCAGAAGTTACAGCGCCACGTTCATGCCTGCTTCACAAAGCAGCTTGGAGATGCATTCCTATGACTAAGATGAAGCCTTGCACCAAAGCGTACGTTTTCAAACCCACAGAGATTCTTTGGGCATTACTGGAAATACCTCTAATGATGTGATTCAGGGTGAGGCACACCCTGAGTGAGAAGATGAGAATGAGAGCAGTGGGATCCCTATCTTAATAGAACAGCTTTGCTTTCAGCTATTTTCTATTTGGACTTTGATATGATGGAGAGTTTTTAGAGTGAGCGCCCCTGATACTGCAGCTGGTAAAGAATCCACCTGTAATGCAGGAGACCCCCATTCCATTCCTTGGTCAGGAAGATCCTCTGGAGAAGGGATAGGCTACCCACTGCAGTATTCTTGGGCTTCCCTGGTGGCTCAGATGGTAAAGAATCTGCCTGCAATGTGGGAGACCTGGATTCAATCCCTGGCTTGGGAAGATGCCCTGTATTCTGGCCTGGAGAATTCCATGGACAGAAGAGCCTGGCAGGCTACAGTTCATGGGGTCACAAAGAGTTGGACTCGACTGAGTGACTTTCACTTTCAAAGTTTCTAGAAAGGTTTTAAGAACTACTAATCCAAGGAAAGTTATGACCAACCTAGATAGCATATTCAAAAGCAGAGATATTACTTTGCCAACAAAAGTCTGTCTAATCAAGGCTATGGTTTTTCCTGTGGTCATGTATGGATGTGAGAGTTGGACTGTGAAGAAGGCTGAGCACCGAAGAATTGATGCTTTTGAACAGTGGTGATGGAGAAGACTCTTGAGAGTCCCTTGGACTGCAAGGAGATCCAACCAGTCCATTCTGAAGGAGATCAGCCCTGGGATTTCTTTGGAGGGAATGATGCTGAAGCTGA
>NW_011494832.1:10483137-10486782 GCF_000754665.1 Bison bison bison
TCCATTCTGAAGGAGATCAGCCCTGGGATTTCTTTGGAGGGAATGATGCTGAAGCTGAAACTCCAGTACTTTGGCCACCTCATGCGAAGAGTTGACTCATTGGAAAAGACCCTGATGCTGGGAGGGATTGGGGGCAGGAGGAGAAGGGGACGCCAGAGGATGAGACGGCTGGATGGCATCACTGACTCGATGGACGTGAGTCTGAGTGAACTCTGGGAGTTGGTGATGGACAGGGAAGCCTGGCGTGCTGCGATTCATGGAGTCGCAAAGAGTCAGACATGACTGAGAGACTGAACTGAACTGAACTGAACTGAATCCAAGAGATGGCCAAGGTCTTTTATATCTATAGTGCTCTAAGGTTGTATTCCATTTCTGCCTAAGTAAATAGTCAAGCTAGAAGAATTAGATGCTTTTTTTCCCTACTAAACTCTTTAACACCAATTTTAATATTTTTGCCACCTCATACATGCAACTCACCTAATCACAGATTTCTGAACAAAGTATAAATATTTTGCTACCCTTGAAAAAATCATTTAATTCTGGGTTTTTATCACAGTATACTATTTTTATTAATAATTTAACATCCTCTGTGCTCTTACAAGCATTGCATCAGTATATTCTCTCTATTGAAGATGTGGAATATTACAGATTGACCTTTTCAGAAACTTTGTAGTATTGGAACGATACAGGCTACAGCAATATCATTTACTGTCATCCTATTCTTTACTCTAGGAAATAAAACACAATTAAGATTTAGTTGAGTTTTATCCTAGTTCTCTCCTCCTGACTCTTTTGTGATTCATCTTCAAGAAAATAGCAATTTATTGATAATTGATCTGGAACATGTATCTCATCTTCTGCCGACACATGAGTCGGCGTAGCTGTCCTCCACTTTAGATGGCTACCCATCCTGTCATGTGGAAAAGGTTACTCTTCTCCCTAGGTCGCTAGTGTAGGACTAAGATTAGATGGTGGTCTTTAACAGGATTCACTCAAAGGTTGATAGGTGAGGGGAACTGTTATTTCTGGCCACACAGCCTGTTCTGCCTGTCTCAGTATCTGACAGAACATCTGCCAAATCTGGCTCTTTCAGTTGTGCAGAATTTTGTGAAAAAGATCAGTCTAGTCCAAGGTATAATTTGCAGAATTTTATGCAGATAAATTTGAAAACCTAGATGAAACACATAATGACTAATTTTTAAATTTTTTCTCAGTAAGTTAACACATGTATAGTACTTCCCCCCCGAAGTAGTCCACATCAAAATCCATCCCAATAGAGGCAGAAAGTTCCAACAAAACAATTCTAAAGAAAAACCAAGAGAAAAAGATAGAGAGTATTCGACAGAAGACACCATGGGGTTTCACAGGGAACTAAGCCAATTCTTTAAGAAATGGATCATCCCAAACTTTATGAATTATGATAGAGCATAAAAAAGTTTTTGAAATTTATTTGACATCAATGCAGCATAGATACCAAAACCTGACCCAAAAAATTGCACCCAAAACTGCAAACCACACCACTTACTTATGAGTAGTCATAAAAAAATTTGGAATATATTGAAAGACTATCCAATCATGACCAAGTTAATTATTTCCAAGAGATCAAGGTAGTTTGATACCGTTGCTGATATTTAGTCCTGAGTTGTGTCCAACTGTTTGCAACTTGATGCAGTATAGCCCCCCAGGATCCTCTGTCCCTGGGATTTCCCAGGCAAGAATACTGGAGTGGGTTGCCATTTCCTTCTTCAGGGGATCTTCCTAACCCAGGAATCGAACCAGACCCAGGGATCTACTGCATTGGCAGGTGGATTCTTTACCACTGAACCACCTGGGAAGCCCAGTTTGATATTAGGGAATCAATTATTAAAATCCTGCATATAGGTTTATTCAAACAAATTGATCATATGAACATCTCCATCGAGAATATATGGCATTTGAAAGAAAATAACTATTCACGATTACACCCTAAACTTAAAAGGGGTTGTTGAATATTTCATTAACTTGATTAAAATTCACCTTAAATAACTTTATATCAGGAAAACATAAAAGTATCAGTGAGAATAGTAATACAAGTGTTATGGGAACTTAGTAAAATGGCACAAAATAAAACACTAAAAAATTCTAAAACTTTCCTAAGAGCAAACATCAGGTAAAAAATACATAATGGATGAGAATATATATTTATCTCAGCAATAAAAGATGAAACTTCACACTCATGAAATTAGCAGGAAACATCCAACTCTTAAATGGGGAAAACCCTAGAGTCCTGAAAGATTTAGAAATAGATTTGGAAAAAAATGAAAATCATATCATGGTCTTAAATAAGAAGTCTAAACATCCTAAAGATGTTATATATTAGTTATTAAAATGTAATGCAGTCCCAGTACAAATACTTTTCCAGAGCTAGTCAAATTGATTATAAAATCCATTAGCGAGAACAAAAATCAAAATACTCCATCAGATCAGATCAGTCACTCAGTCATGTCCAACTCTTTGCAACCCCATGAATCGCAGCATGCCAGGCCTCCCTGTCCATCACCAACTCCCAGAGTTCACTCAGACTCACGTCCATCGAGTCAGTGATGCCATCCAGCCAGCTCATCCTCTGTCGTCCCCTTCTCCTCTTGCCCCCAGTCTGTCCCAGCATCAGAGTCTTTTCCAATGAGTCAACTCTTCGCATGATATGGCCAAAGTACTGGAGTTTCAGCTTTAGCATCATTCCTTCCAAAGAAATCCCAGGGCTGATCTCCTTCAGAATGGACTGGTTGGATCTCCTTGCAGTCCAAGGGACTCTCAAGAGTCTTCTCCAACACCACAGTTCAAAAGCATCAATTCTTCGGCACTCAGCCTTCTTCATAGTCCAACTCTCACATTCATACATGACCACAGGAAAAACCATGCCTTGACTAGACGAACCTTTGTTGGCAAAGTAATGTTTCTGCTTTTGAATATGCTATCTAGATTGGTCATAACTTTTCTTCCAAGGAGTAAGCATCTTTTAATTTCATGGCTGCAGTCACCATCTGCAGTGATTTTGGAGCCCCCCAAAATAAAGTCTGACACTGTTTCCACTGTTTCCCCATCTATTTCCCATGAAGTGGTGGGACTGGATGCCATGATCTTCGTTTTCTGAATGTTGAGCTTTAAGCCAACTTTTTCACTCTCCACTTTCACTTTCATCAAGAGGCTTTTGAGTTCCTATTCACTTTCTGCCATAAGGGTGGTGTCATCTGCATATCTGAGGTTATTGATATATCTCCCGCCAATTTTTATTCCAGCTTGTGTTTCTTCCAGTCCAGCATTTCTCATGATGTACTCTGCATAGAAGTTAAATAAGCAGGGTGACAATATACAGCCTTGATGAACTCCTTTTCCTGTTTGGAACTAGTCTGTTGTTCCATGTCCACTTCTAACTGTTGCTTCCTGACCTGCATACAAATTTCTCAAGAGGCAAATCAGGTGGTCTGGTATTCCCATCTCTTTCAGAATTTTCCACAGTTTATTGTGATCCACACAGTCAAAGGCTTTGGCATAGTCAATAAAGCAGAAATAGGTGCTTTTCTGGAACTCTCTTGCTTTTTCCATGATCCAGCGGATGTTGGCAATTTGATCTCTGGTTCCTCTGCCTTTTCTAAAACCAGCTTG
>NW_011494832.1:10486882-10496516 GCF_000754665.1 Bison bison bison
GAACATTAGGAAGTTCACGGTTCACGTATTGCTGAAGCCTGGCTTGGAGAATTTTGAGCATTACTTTACTAGCATGTGAGATGAGTGCAATTGTGCAGTAGAATCTCTGACAAAGAAGTATGTATGTGTTGGGCAGAAATGAGTAGTTGATTGTATTCTAGCATACAGATATTAAAACATACTATGAGTTTATCATTAAATTGTTTGATGCTGGCAAGTTAATAGGCACACAGAAAAATGGGATGAATAATAAAACTTGAAGGCCAACAAATAGCAAATAAAAGTTTACCATATGACAGTGTTCAATTTGAAATTATTGGAAGAAATGGATGTTTGTAACAAGTATTGTAGGAGATCTGACATTATTTTTAAAAAAAGATTAAGTGGATTTATTTTTCATAGTTCATGAGATTATCTAAGTTTCTAGATAGAAGGCCTGGGCAGAAGTGATGAAACTTGCAGAACTGCTGGCAATTCCATTCTTTGTCCTTGACCCAACTCAGTGTGTACATTTTCTCACTAAAATCAATGTATAAGATATTTATTGCTGCACTAATATATAGAAAATGGAGACAAGCCAAATGTTGATTAATTATAAAATGGATAATTATATTTTGATATGTTTATACAAAGGCATTCTATAATGATATAATAAAGGAACAGTAGTATGT
Organism: Bison bison bison; assembly: GCF_000754665.1. Taxonomy (NCBI): domain Eukaryota; kingdom Metazoa; phylum Chordata; class Mammalia; order Artiodactyla; family Bovidae; genus Bison; species Bison bison. Next base: position 10,487,554 of record NW_011494832.1, read on the forward strand.
GCAATAGAATGAGTACATTTTACAAACATAATGTTGAGAAAATGACAGTGATTATGTTTAAAGTCAAAAACCAAGCAGAACTAGAAGTTACCATCATGGTTACTTTTTGGGAGACATATTGACCCTTTCTGGGATATTGGCAATGTTCTGCTTCTGAATCTGGAAGCTCATATATGGAATGTTCGCTTCATAAAACTTGATTGTTTTGCTGATGATTGGTTCACTTATCTGTATGTCTGCCATCTGTTAGTAATTTTAAAAAGCTGACTGGTTTTCAACCTGCATTAATAAAAATTTTTAGATTTCTTAATGAAAAATCCTATATGTTTACAACTGTAATAAATTAGTAATATTAAGTATTCCATAGGTAAAATTATTGTGGGAAATATGGGAAGGCTCACATTTTTCCATCCTCCCTAGGGACAAAGAAATAGAATGATTCATAAAATACCTCACATTAAGTTTGAGATATACAGAATCTGGGCATCTATCTACCACATATTTAGTGGTAGTGTTTGATTTCAGGGAAAGTATCTAAAAGGAAAATGTCTCTTGAGTGCAGAATTAGCATATAAGTTTACATATATCAATAAATATTGCAAAATGTGTTATAAGAATGAAAAGTGGAATAATGGCTCACATATGAGAAGTTAAATTAGTTTCATCATTGTGAAAAATACCTATCATTCTATTTAGATGAGATTTTGGAATCCATTGATGTTGTAATACATTGAGACTTTTAGAGATGTTGCATTTGGGTGAGCATATTTTGCATAATAGATGGATATGAATCTTTGAGCATCAGAAGTAGATTGCAGTAGCCTGAACAGTGGTTTCCAAAGTTTTCCTAATCTCAATCACCAGAATGTGTGAATATGTACCTTATATGGCAGAAGGGATTTTGCAGCTATGAATAAGAATTAAAAAAAAAAAACAACACCTATCATTCAAATGTTGTAATTATATAAGAGATCTTTGATATACAATAGTTTTATAAGAAAGTACCTAGATCCTTAGGCCTTTAGTGTTTTGTTTCTTTTAACTCAGAAAAAGCTTCAGTTCTAGTATTACCTATTTTCCAATACTATAAATACTAAAAAAAAAAAAAATTTAAAGAAATCTGCTGATGTCTTTTGCTTGAGCGTCGGCAACATATTCAATCCTAGGAAATTTAACCTCTGTCTGCCTCTATTCACTATATGCCTGTAAAAGTGACTTGGAGGTATTTGGCTCAGTTTCATAGTATTTTATTGACACAAATTTCATCTTAACAGTCATACATCTTCACCAAATAAGGCTATGCTAAAACTCAAGCCTTCAAGATAAATAGATTTGTATAGGGGAAAATATAGCAAGAGGTTGAAAAAGTTCAAGAAATCAAATGAATAGAGCATGACACTTGGTCAGCATCTAAAATGGGAACATCAAATATAATATCAGTTATGCAGGAATAACATGGATTTCTAGGGCAAATATGATTTATTCATTGCACGCCGAAACATTGTGTGAAAGGAAACATCCATCACTGTAAGAAAGTGCTGTTTGCAAGCTGCCTAATAGCCATGAAATCATATTCTCAGTCCAATCAAAGAGCAGATAAAGACTTTAAAAACTGACAGCTTACATTTTTATCCCTATTTAATAAATAAAACTTCTAAAATTATATGTTGTAGCTAGGACCACAGCCCAGTCCTCTGCTTTCTCAGAACTCTGAAAGAAAAACCAGCACCACAATCAAAAGGTTTTCTTTCTCTATGGCTTGTTAACTCATTTGCAGTATTTTTAAGAATGTGGTGTCTTTGAAAACATTTCTTTTTGGCTAAAGGGAAAAAAAAAATCTCAACTGATTTTTAGCCCCAAAGCAAAATAAGATTATCCCAATTGGCATTCTTATTCAAAATTGAATATTAAAATCAAACAGCAACTGGCAATGACAGTGATGATCAAAGGCAATGATTATGAAAACTAAGGATTTATTTAAGAGTAAAAAGGAAATTACCTAGCCTTGTCATTAAAAACCAAAATGATACCAACATATCAATATCCATATGGACTAATCGATGTGGCAGAGACCAAATGCTCTGGCTGGCAAATGCTTAGCAGAAATCAGAGAACACTGTACAAGGAGATAAGTAAAGAACAGTGAATATAAGTAAGATACTCTGTTGGAAAATATACTCTTCTTTCTATTCATATGTAAATCCTACTGACAAAATTTGTATATGGGGTTGCAATTGGAATTAAGTTGTGCATACTTCCAGTTGTAAAAAACATAAGTTATGTAATAATAAATAAGTACAACATTGAGAATATAATCAATAATATTGCAATAACTTTATAAGGTGATGGATGGCTACTAGATTTATGGTAGTCAATTCTCCACAGTAAAGAAACCATCAACAAAGTGAAAAGAAAACCTACAGAATGGGAGCAAAATATTTGCAAACCAAATATCTGATAAATGGTTAATAATTATGTAAAGAATTCATATATTGGGAGGGAAGTTCAAGAGGGAGGGGACATATGTATACTTAACCTGAGCTATGTTGGTATATGGCAGAAACCAACACAATATCATAATTACCCTTCAATAAAAAATAAATATATTAAGAAAAAAAGAACCCAATAAAAAAATGAGTAAAGGACTTCAATAGACATTTTTCCAAAGAAGATATAGGAAAGTCTACCTAGATGGCATATTGAAAAGCAGAGACATTACTTTGCCAACAAAGGTCCGTCTAGTCAAGGCTATGCATAGTTTTTCCAGTGGTCATGTGTGGTTGTCGGAGTTGGACTGTGAAGAAAGCTGAGCACCAAAGAATTGATGCTTTTGGACTGTGGTGTTGGAGAAGACTCTTGAGAGTCCCTTGGACTACAAGGAGATCCAACCAGTCCATTCTAAAGATCAGGCCTGGGTGTTCTTTGGAAGGACTGATGCTGAAGCTGAAACTCCAGTACTTTGGCCACCTCATGAGAAGAATTGACTCATTGGAAAAGACTCTGATACTGGGAAGGATTGGGGGCAAGAGGAGAAGGGGACGACAGAGGATGAGATGGCTGGATGGCATCACTGACTCGATGGATGTGAGTCTGAGTGAACTCTGGGAGTTGGTGGTGGACAGGGAAGCCTGGCGTGCTGGGATTCATGGGGTCACAAAGAGTCAGACACGACTGAGCAACTGAACTGAACTGAACTGAACAGATACATGAAGAGATAGTCAACATCACGAGTCAATAGGGAATTGCAAATTAAAACTATAATGAGATACCAACTCATGCTTGTAGGCCATCATCAAAGACAAAAGTTAACAAATGCTGGTGTGGATGTGGAAAAAAGGGAACTCTTGTGCAGTTATAAATTGGTGCAACCACTATGGAAAATAGTGAGGAGATTCCTCAAACAATTAAAATTAAAACTGTCATATGATCTAGCAATTTGAAATGAAATGAAAACACTAATTCAAAAAGATATATGCACCCCCATGTTTATAGCTGCATTATTTATAGTCACCAAGACAGGAAAACAACTTGAGTATTTGTTGATGGGTGAATGGATAAAGAAGTTGTTATACACACACACACACACACACACACATGTACAATGAATATAATTAGTTATAAAAAATAAACATATCCTATCATTTGCAGCAAGACGGGTGGACCTTGATGGTACTGCACCAAGTAAAATAAGTCAGAGAAAGAGAAAGACAAATACTGTCTGATCTCACTTATATGTGGAACCTGGAGGGGGAAGAAAAGACTCATAGAAAAAAGGTCAGACTTGTGGGTACCAAGTCAAATGATAGGGGGAAGAGGAATTAGAGAAAGATGGTCTACAAACTCCCAGGTATAAGATAAATTAAGTACTAGCAATATACCATGCAACATGATGAGTATAGCTAACACTGCTATATGGTAGAGAGATATGATGTTATATGTTATATAATAGGTATCTATATATGATATATGTATATATGATATCTATCATACAACACTGCTATCTAAAGTCTCCTCACAAGGAGATCCCCCCACCCCAACTTTTCTTCTTCTCTTTTTTTAATTGAATATATATAAGAGGATGGTTTATTAGCTGAACCTATTGTGGTAATCTTTTCACTATACATGTAAAATCAAGTCATCATGCTGTGAGCCTCAAACTTATGAGTGATATATGATGTCAATTATTTTTAAATATACCTGGAAAATAAAATTGCCATAACATCTTAGACATCATTTATCTTTAAGATAGACATAGGAACAAGAATTAGTTTGGAAAGTGTGTAAATGAGGGCTGGGAAAAATAGCCTTAAGATTTAGGTACATATATTATTTATCTAGTTACTGTTAATTTATAATATGAATAACATTGTTCTAGTTCCTGGGGAAAAACAGGAAGAGGAGCAGAAAAAAAAAAAAAAAGAACCTACCTATATGGAGCTTACATTCTAAACAAAGAGTTTTAAAAAGAATAAATTATAAACTCATGACCTGTCAATGGTTTTAAATGCCACAAAAACAGTAATACTGATTTTAAAAGGACAAGTAGTATGTATTCATTATAGATGAGTTTGTTTCATAAAAGGTGGTCAGGAAAGCTTGACTTATTGATTAGGTGATATTTAATCAAAGACATAAATAAGGAAATCCATGAATTTTTGTTTTACTATAAGAATGAAATTTATTTAAAATTTTTAATGTAAATTTTTACTGTAAACTTTACTGTAAGTACAGTTAAAATAAATTTAAGAGATAATAGTATAAGTGACAATTGGGTCAAAAGTATGCTAGACAGCTTGAACAACAGGTACTAGTTAGCCCAAATGTAGTATACCTGGATAGGACCAAGTAAGGGAAAGTTAGTAGAAGTGAAGATACAAAAATCATAGGGAGACAGATCATGCAAAGTCATCTGAGCAATTGGAGGACTTTTGACTTTAGAGTTGCCTAGAAAGACATGGAAAGTTTGAACAAAGGGATGATATTATTTTACTTCTGTTTTAAAGGATTCATACTAGTTACTAAGTTGTGGGTAGACCAAAGAGAAGAACAATATCAGAAGATAATTGGGTAACTAATTAGATTATATAAATAATTGAACCAAAGTGATGATGTTTTGGACCTAAGCATTGATACTGGAAATAGCAAGAAAGGTCCGATTATGGATGTACATTAAAGATGGAGTTGACAGGATTATCTGGGGAGGAGGGTGGTGGACACGGGTAAGTGAGAATGAGGAGAATCAATGTCGATTTCAAAGTTTTTCACTTTAGCAACTTGAAGGATAAGATTGTTTTTGCCTATAGTTTGGAATGAAGAGGTACAGTAAGTTTGAGGAGAAAGATGAGGCTTTTTACAGTTTTGAATGTATTTATTGAAATCATCTATTGAACCGTTAAGAGATGCTAAGTCCAAGTCAAATAGGGAAATCTATGAATCAGTTCAGACCAAAAAGAGGTAACATGATGTAGCTTCTTGGGGGTAATGAAGCAGCAGTGTTTCTGTATCGTGATGGTTATACGGATCTGTACCTGTGATACAATCTTACGGCCTTATGCAACCCCCCAGAATGAGTGCATATAAAGACTGACAAAACCCAAGTAAGATCTATGGTTAAGTTAATGGCTTTTGTTCTAACGGGAATTCCAGACTTTGATCACTGTACTGTTTGGATAGATATTATTATGAAGGAATCCAGCCAAAAAGTACAGGAGAGCTCCCTCTGCTATCTTTGTAACTTTTACCCGAGTCTACAGTAATTTCAAAACAGAAGGTCCAAAAATGTAAAATAAAATGAGAATGAAATACCGACTATGAGTTTTAGCCTCATTGCACATGCACAAGTGCTCTTTGGATGGAAAGCCTGGCTTGAACCAGTTTAAGTGAAACTTTGAAGAGGGAGATTGGAGACAACTAAGTATACTGAGGAAATTTCAGGAATTTTGCACAGAAATTGAGTGTTAGCTGGATAAGAATTAAGGATTAAGAGAATTTTTTTTTGGTTGGGAAAATTTTACAATTTTAATTCTCATTGGAATGATCCAGTAGAGGGTTTAGGAGGTTAAACTTGGATTTAGGACGGAGAGCACAATTACTGGAGCTGCATTTTTAAGGAGGAGAGAAGAGATGGAATTTGATGCATAGGCACTGGCTTAGGCTTCAGATCCAGTCACAGGCAGACATATCCACTTCTATTTGTCTGTCCATCTATCTTTATTTAGGCAAGTGAGAGACTTGAAAAAGTTTACAATATGTTGTAATATTGAAAGAGATTATTATATTCCCACTTAACTAGTGCGAAACTGGTGATCCTGCAACATAGAATATGTTGTCTTAGTTGTGATTTCCTTTAGTCACATTTAGTGGTGAGGATTTAGTACAGCTGAAATTTTGCTCCAATATCTAAGAAAGTAGGAAGAGTGATCAGGTAGTTCAAGATACTTTCTAGAAAGTGAATCAAAGAATAATTGCTGGAGTCTAAGCTAAATAAGAAGGGAATTAAAGACTTCTGCATGATTTTGCACAATACAGCTTTGTCACACTCAGTTCTGTTCAATTCAGTCTCTTAGTCATGTCTGACTCTTTGTGACCCCATGGACTGCAGGACACCAGGCCTCCCTGTCCATCACCAACTCCCAGAGTTTACTCAAACTCATGCCCACTGAGTCGGTGATGCCATGCTACCATCTCATCCTCTGTCGTCCCCTTCTCCTCCCGTCTTCAATCTTTCCCAGCATCGGGGTCTTTTCAAATGAGTCAGCTCTTCACATCAGGTGGCCACAGTATTGGACTTTCAGCATCAGTCTTTCCAATGAATATTCAGGACTGAATTCCTTTAGGATGGACTAGTTGGATCTCCTTGCAGTCCAAGGGACTCTCAAGAGTCTTTTCCAACATCACAGTTCAAAACATCAATTCTTCAGCGCTCAGCTTTCTTTATAGTCCAATTCTCACATCTATACATGACTACTGGAAAAACCATGTCTTTGACTAGATGGACCTTTGTTGGCAAGGTAATGTCTCTGTTTTTTAATAGGCTGTCTAGGTTGGTCATAACTTTCCTTCCAAGGAGTAAGCATCTTTTAGTTTCATGGCTGCAGTTACCATGTTCAGTGACTTTGGAGCCCAAACAAATAAAGTCTGAAACTGTTTCCACTGTTTCCCCATCTATTTGCCATGAAGTGATGGGACCGGATGCCATGATCTTCGTTTTCTGAATGTTGAGCTTTAAGCCAGCTTTTCTAATTTCCTCTTTCACTTTCATCAAGAGGCTCTTTAGTTCCTTTTCACTTTCTGTCATAAGGGTGCTGTCATCTGCATATCTGAGGTTATTGATATTTCTCCTGGCAATCTTTTCCAATTTCCTCTTTCACTTTCATCAAGAGGCTCTTTAGCTCCTCTTCACTTTCTACCATAAGGGTGGTATCATCTGCATATCTGAGGTTATTGATATTTCTCCTGGCAATCTTGATTCCAGCTTGTGCTTCCTCCAGCCCAGCATTTCTCGTGATGTACTCTGCATAGTGCTTCCCTGGTGGCTCAGAGGTTAAAGCGTCTGCCTGCAATGTGGGAGACCTGGGTTCGATCCCTGGGTCAGGAAGATCCCCTGGAGAAGGAAAAGGCAACCCACTCCAGTACTCTTGCCTGGAGAATCCCAAGGATGGAGCCTGGTAGGCTGCAGTCCATGGGGTCGCAAAGAGATGGACATGACTGAGGGACTTCACTTTCACTTGCACTTGCACTCTGCATATAATTTAAACAAGCAGGATGACAATATACAGGCTTGACGTACTCCTTTCCCGATTTGGAACCAGTCTGTTGTTCCATGTCCAGTTCTAACTGTTGCTTCCTTTCCTGCATACAGATTTCTCAGGAGGCAGGTCAGGTGGTCTGGTATTCTCATCTCTTGAAGAATTTTCCACAGTTTATTGTGATCCACAGAGTCAAAGGCTTTGGCATAGTCAATGAAGCAGAAATAGATGTTTTTCTGGAACTCTCTTGCCTTTTTGATGATCCAGCGATGTTGACAATTTGATGTCTGGTTCCTCTTCCTCTTCTAAAACTAGCTTGAACATCTGAAAGTTCACAGTTCACAAGTTGTTGAAGCCTGGCTTGGAGAGTTTTGAGCATTTATCACACTGTTTGCACTTAAATTATCGCTGATACTGTTTAGTATATTCTTTGTAAATCCATTTGGGAATCAGATTAGGATCCAGCCTATAAAATCCACATGGTTTTCATTTGTTTATACATGTCATTTTGCCTCTGAAGCCAAGTAATTGTTAATCACCATTCATAAGAGAGAAATGCATAGACAAAAATTTTAAATTCCTCTATGTGTAATATCCAGAGAAGGATAAAATGGTACATTCACTACTAAAAGATAATTATCACTTGCAATACTTTATATGTATGCATACAGTCTTATAAACCACACCTTTTCTTTACTAATGGTATAAGAATAAAATTGCAAATTGGGGGGATTTCCTGGTGGTTTAGGGGTTAGGGCTTAGCACTTTCACTGTGATGGTGTGGATTTAGTTCCTACATTGAAGAACTAACATCCTGCAAGCCAAGTGGTGTGGCCAAAACACAAAATTAAAATTACACTTTGGTATCAATGTATATTTTGCAAAAAGGAAGAAAAAAAACTCATATGAACAATATTAAATATATATATATATGTTTTTTTACTACTTTATATATATTTTTTTTTACTTAATGGAAGTATGTTGTCAGCCTTTTTTTGACTAAATCATAAGTTTTTTTTTTAAATCATAAGTTTTTATTTCATACATTTTAAGCAATTAAAAAGAAACTTTTAAAAGTCAGTCAATGGAATTATTGTGGCTGCTATGTGGTCCAACACCCTGTTTATCAACTATAAAGAAAGAAGAGTTAATTGCAGATAGCAGTTATCTTCCTGTGGTCATGTATGGATGTGAGAGTTGGACTGTGAAGACTGT
>NW_011494832.1:10496616-10499152 GCF_000754665.1 Bison bison bison
TTGAACTGTGGTGTTGGAGAAGACTCTTGAGAGTCCCTTGGACTGCAAGGAGATCCAACCAGTCCATTCTGAAGGAGATCAGCCCTGGGATTTCTTTGGAAGGAATGATGCTAAAGCTGAAACTCCAGTACTTTGGCCACCTCATGCAAAGAGTTGAGTCATTGGAAAAGACTCTGATGCTGGGAGGGACTAGGGGCAGGAGGAGAAGGGGATGGCAGAGGATGAGATGGCTGGAAGGCATCACTGACTCGATGGATGTGAGTCTGAGTGAACTCCGGGAGTTGGTGTTGGACAGGGAGGCCTGGCATGCTGCGATTCATGGGGTCGCAAAGAGTCGGACATGACTGAGCGACTGATCTGATCTGATCTGATTGGACAGTTATTAACAAGTTCAATAGTATACTATTAATCTATCATTGAAAATAATAAGATCACGTATGTAATGTCTTATTTTTTAGTTAGAGTTTATTTTAATAGGGCTAAAGATGTTTGTCTCCGTGTTGACCAATGAATGGAATAGGGTAAAAAAATCATGTTTGCAGTTTCTTTGTGCAGTGGGTCTTTACTTGCCACTGGATAAATGCTGCCTTAGAATTTGCTACCTGACTGAACTGAACTGAACTATAAAGAATCTAAATCCAGGCATAAAATTTGTGCAAGTATGTATATTCTCATCCTTGCAAATTCCATATGTAAGCTGTTTAATTTTGGATATGATGTGGTCATTGCTACCTCATCAAAGACTAAAGAGAAACCCTTATCTGAAAAGTACAGTAAACCATATTTTGATATAAGTAGCTCTTAATACAGCAGGTCTCTAATTACTGCCAGCCAGTATGCCTACCTACAGAGAAAGCTTTTATCTAGGTCAGTTTGAATTATTATTAGTAGGAGAGTAAAACTCCAGCTCAACAACTACCACGATAAAACAGCAACAACAAACAGAAAAGAAACCAAAAATAAAAAGAAGAAATAAGTAAAACAGCTTATATCTCAAAATTCAAGCTTAGAGGATCTGAGATTTTTTTTTTTAAAGAAAATCTCCCTAACTTGGGTGCACCAAGAAATAGAGAACAATTAAAAATATGTGCTTTGCAGGAGTAGAAGGAACATACCTCAACATAGTAATAGCTATATATGACAAACCCACAGCAAACATTAGCCTTAATGGTAAAAAATTGAAAGCATTTCCCCTAAAGTCAGGAACAAGACAAGGGTGCCCACTTTCACCACTAGTATTCAACATAGTTTTGGAAGTTTTGGCCACAGCAATCAGAGCAGAAAAAGAAATAAAAGGAATCCAAATTGGAAAAGAAGAAGTAAAACTCTCACTGTTTGCAGATGACATGATCCTCTACATAGAAAACCCTAAAGACTCCACCAGAAAATTACTAGAACTAATCAATGAATATAGTAAAGTTGCAGGATATAAAATCAGCACACAGAAATCCCTGGCATTCCTATACACTATTAATGAGAAAACAGAAAGAGAAATTAAGGAAACAATTCCATTCACCATTGCAATGAAAGAATAAAATACTTAGGAATATATCTACCTAAAGAAACTAAAGCCTATATATAGAAAACTATAAAACACTGGTGAAAGAAATCAAAGAAGACACTCATTGATGGAGAAATATACCATGTTCATGGATTGGAAGAATCAATATAGTGAAAATGAGTATACTACCCAAAGCAATTTATAGATTCAATGCAATCCCTATCAAGCTACCAATGGTATTCTTCACAGAGCTAGAACAAATAATTTCACAATTTGTATGGAAATACAAAAAACCTCGAATAGCCAAAGAAATCTTGAGAAAGAAGAATGGAACTGGAAGAATCAACCTGCCTGACTTCAGGCTCTACTACAAAGCCACAGTCATCAAGACAGTATGGTACTGGCACAAAGACAGAAATATAGATCAATGGAACAAAATAGGAAGCCCAGAGATAAACCCACACACCCATGGATACCTTATCTTTGACAAAGGGGGCAAGAATATACAATGGATTAAAGACAATCTCTTTAACAAGTGGTGCTGGGAAAACTGGTCAACCACTTGTAAAAGAATGAAACTAGAACACTTTCTAACACCATACACAAAAATAAACTCAAAATGGATTAAAGATCTAAACTTAAGACCAGAAACTATAAAACTCCTAGAGGAGAATATAGGCAAACACTCTCCAACATACATCACATGAGGATCCTCTATGACCCACCTCCCAGAATATTGGAAATAAAAGCAAAAATAAACAAATGGGACCTAATTAACCTTAAAAGCTTCTGCACAACAAAGGAAACTATAAGCCAGGTGAAAAGACAGCCTTCAGAATGGGAGAAAATAATAGCAAATGAAGCAACAGACAAACAACTAATCTCAAAAATATACAAGCAACTCCTACAGCTCAATTCCAGAAAAATAAATGACCCAGTCAAAAAATGGGCCAAAGAACTAAATAGACATTTCTCCAAAGAAGACATACAGATGGCTAACAAACACATGAAAAGATGCTCAACATCACTCATTAT
>NW_011494832.1:10499331-10518720 GCF_000754665.1 Bison bison bison
GGAAACCAGAAAGGAAAGAGACACGTGTACCCCAATGTTCATCGCAGCACTGTTTATAATAGCCAGGACATGGAAGCAACCTAGATGTCCATCAGCAGATGAATAGATAAGAAAGCAGTGGTACATATACGCAATGGAGTATCACTCAGCCATTAAAAAGAATACATTTGAATCAGTTCTAATGAGGTGGATGAAACTGGAGCCTATTATACAGAGTGAAGTAAGCCAGAAGGAAAAACACCAATACAGTATACTAACGCATATATATGGAATTTAGAAAGATAGTAACAATAACCCTGTATATGAGACAGCAAAAGAGACACAGATGTATAGAACAGTCTTTTGGACTCTGTGGGAGAGGGAGAAGATGGGATGATTTGGGAGAATTGCATTGAAACATATATAATATCATGTATGAAACGAGTTGCCAGTCCAGGTTTGATGCACGATACTGGATGCTTGGGGCTGGTGCACTGGGATGACCCAGAGGTATGATATGGGAAGGGAGGAGGGAGGAGGGTTCAGGATGGGGAACACATGTATACCTGTGGCAGATTCATGTTGATATATGGCAAAACCAATACAATATTGTAAAGTTAAAAAATACAATAAAATTAAAAAATATGTGCTTTAACTAATTGCTTTCAATAAAAGAGAAAAAGATTTATGCAAATAGATGTTGCTCTTATAAACGGTGTTTAGCATTAAGTTGTGTGTGACTCTTGTGCAACCCCATGGACTGTAGTCTACCAGGCTCCTCTGTCTATGAAATTTACCCTGAATCGAAAACCAAGCACTTTATATTGTGCTACATTCCTGGGGAAATTGACCATGAATTCTGAAAATGCCGAAAAAATAATTCAGCATCTGCACAAAAAATATCTCCTGTTTCTTCACATCACTTCCAGATGATCAGGCCCAAGGCTGAGACTCAGGCTTGCTCCTCAGACAGAGCCATGTGATCTTGTCTGGTCACTTTATTTTCTCTGAACCTGATTTTACCAAGTTACAGGGCATAGTAATAAATAATGAAATGTGCTAATTAACTCCTTCATAAGATTACAGAGTTGGATCAGTAAACAGTATCCATAATCATAATAGCTTGTACTTAACATACTGCTTCTGATGTATTAACTTATTTAATCCTCACAACAACCTTAAGAAGCAGGTCATGTTATGAGGGTCTGTTTTCAGTTAAGAAAACTGAGTTCTGGAAAGGTAAAGTAACTTGCCTAAGATATTCAAATATTAAGTAGTAGATTTGCATTTAGACCTATGGTTATCTGGCTTCAGACTTGTAGAAATCTATAAATCATGAAAATCTATACAATGTCCCATTATTTTCTTATTGAATAAGGTCATTGTAAGTGTGATGTTGATCAGAATGGTATCAACCACCAAAAACCCATTCCTTCCATTATGAAAAAATCACTAGCGATGTATGAGGATTACAGTAGATACAGCAGCTGTCCTTCAGTACTCTAATGGCACCAATCAAATGACAGGAAATAAAAAATCTGTGTTCCAGGTCATCTGACGCCTCCAATGATTTTGCAAACATTGAAAATTTGACAAAACAAACTCAAATTGGCCCAGAAATTTTTATCCATTTATTCTTTAAAGTATCTGTATCTCTAGGGAGCTAAAGTCTCCACTTGTCTCATTCAGCTTGTCAGAATGTTTCTAAGGGCTATGTGCTGTTGTAGAATATTTATGATGATTCTTTGAGAAAATAAAAGTGTGTCGAATATAAGGAAAAAACCTAAATGAGTTGCTGTATGTGCCCTTTTACAGATAGTCTGTATGTTTGCAACTTGATCTCACATATCAAATTAGTTACATTAGTTTTATTCCTTAGACATTTACTAAGTAATAATTATGCTATTAACAATGATCATTATTTATTAAATGTTAATCATGTGCTGGGACCGATATTAAGAATAACTGATATTAAGAATATTCTCAGTTTTCTGGTCTGGATTATTCTCTGGTTTTCAAGCCTTGCAGATGACCTTTACTTGCTTCATTAGCTAAGAATCTTTCAGCTTTATGTGTGAAGGATCTAATGAAAATTGGTGTTAGCTGAATAGAAAGTTTAATGGTTCCTACAAATGAAAAGGCCAGCAGTATATTAAATCGGGTCAGCTGGCTTGTAGGACCAAGCATTTTTGTGAACCTAATCTTACCTTTCTCCCTCTTGTCTCTTAGCTCTGCTTTGTTCTATGTCATTTTGTTCATTATCTTCATCTCTCTCTTTTGATAGCTTCTGGGTTATATTCTAACAGAGTTTCCACCTTCAGAAGCAAAATTGTTTCTGTTTTAAGTAGTTTTAGCAGGGGTCCATGGTTTCTCCTTTGACCTGGTTGAAGATATCACTTTTTACCTCATTTTGTGACTTGCATGTGAGACTGACCATAGGATGACTCTCTTGCTTTGGACAAAAGCAAAGCAACAAAACACAAGTGCTTCATGTCCCTGGTCATAGTAACTGACTCACTCACAAGATCGTCTCCTAAGCCAAGTCAATGAGAAACAATCTGGGTCTTTTCTGAAACAGGAATACATAGTTGCTGGAGGGTTGAAAGTTGTTTGAAAATTGCTTGGTATGCATTAACTTGGGCTATACTTAAATGAAAGTCATTATTTATCTGAAATTCAAATTTAACTACATGTTTTGTATTTTTATCTGTTAAATATGGCCATCTTACTCAGATTATTCGCTAATATGATAAATTAATACTTTCAGAAAGGGACACACATAAATAAAATGATAATAAACTAATAAGCCAAACAATATATGGCAGGAATGGTATTTTCTATGTGCGAGGAATTACCCAAAAATCATGGAAATTCAATAACATGTAATTGTGTAAAAACTCTATAAAGTAAATTATTTTATCATCTTTATTTTAACAGATAAATAAATTTGGGCACAGAGAGGTTAAATATCTTGAAGGTGAAACGGCCAACAAGAATGGAGCTAGTATTCAGCCAAGGTATGTGACTCCAGAGACTTCTTACAGGCAATCCATTTTTTGTAAATTAATTTATTTATTTTAATTGGAGGCTAATTACTTTACAATATTGTAGTGGTTTTTGCCATACATTCACATGGATCAGCCATGAGTGTACATGTGTTTCCCATTCTGAACCCCCTCCCACCTCCCTCCCCAGCCCATCCTTCAGGGTCATCCCAGTGCACCAGCCCCAAGCACCCTGTCTCGTGCATCGAACCTGGACTGGTGATCTATTTCACATATGGTAGTATACATGTTTCAATGCTGTTCTCTCAAATCATCCCACCCTCGCCTTCTCCCACAGAGTCCTATTCTTTACCTCAGGCAATCCTTTTGAAAGTGTCATCTCTGTTACATCCTGAGGCCGTTAACAAAATCCCCTGATCAAGACCAGAATTTTAAGTATATTTGCCTGTGCTATACAGTAGGTCCTTGGTGATCTTATATATGCTAATGTGTATATGTTAATCCTAAACTCCTGATTTATACCCCCTGACCCCATGTTTCCACTTTCATAACCATAAATTTGTTTTCTATATCTTTAACCCTGTTTCTGTTTTGTACATAAGTTCATTTGTATCATTTTTAAAAATTAGACTCTACATATGAGTGATATCATATAATTGTCTTCTAACTTATTTCACTTAGTATGATGATCTCTAGGTGCATCCATGTTGCTGCAGATGGTATTATTTCATTCTTTATTATGGCTGAGTAATATTCCATTGTACATATGTACCATACCTTCTTTATCCATTCTAATTCTGGGCTTTCAGAGGAACATCATTTACAAAAGCTGCTGCTACAGCTCAGTGGTCAACAGAATTACAGTTAGAGGTTTTAAACTTGATTTATTTTAAAGTTTTCTAAAGAGAGGTTGACATTTTTTGACTGCTTAAATACTGTTAAAATATGTATAACTTCCTGGCCAATTTTCTACACTAAAAGATAAGTCATTTTATTATTAAAATTATCTGATTAAAATATGTATAG
The DNA here is from genome assembly GCF_000754665.1 of Bison bison bison. Taxonomy (NCBI): domain Eukaryota; kingdom Metazoa; phylum Chordata; class Mammalia; order Artiodactyla; family Bovidae; genus Bison; species Bison bison. The sequence goes on from NW_011494832.1 coordinate 10,503,342, forward strand.
TTTAGGTGGTGCTTTATGATCAACTTAGATGCCTAAATCCATATATGTATCTATATCAATGTCTACATTTATGTCTATATAAAACCAAAGGTACATTTTTTAATCCATTATGAAAAAATACAGTACTGCTTACAAAAAGAATTTGAATAAATATTAACTGCAACTTGTCATATATCTTCATTTTCCCAACTCTCTTCTAAATACCAGTGTTACTTCCCAACACGGAGAATCACCATAATTTTATGAAAAACACATTTTTAAATGAAAGTGTTTATGTGGTAATTGGAGGGTATTAATGCTTGCCTAGATAATCAGAATGTTCAAATACATTTGCAACCAGCCACTCATCCTGCCAGACCACAAGTGAGACAGACACAGTGCTGGCCTTATTGTCATTAACTGTCTTCCTTCTTTAGCACCTCAGCTGACTCTTAGATAGGTAGACTTGTCTCCACATGGAGCAACTTGGTTTTTTCTTTACAACAAAAGCCAGGGTTGGGAGCTGAGTTGATATAGAAATAAGTGGACAAAAAACCTGTAATGACATAGTTTCTTAAAGTGAATCCTAACCTCTGTTAGGTGCACTGTGATATCACCAGTCTTCTTTGTCAGAAAGTTTTCTAAAGAAAGGTTGATGGTTTTTGACTGCTTGACTACTGCTAAAATATGCATAATTTTCAGGCTGATTTCCTACATGTCTACTGAAAGGTAAGTCATTTCATTATTAAAAGTTATCAGATTAAAACGTATAATCTAGATGGTCTTTTTACTGTCAATTTACATGTCTAGATCCATATCTGTATCAATGTCTATATTTATGTCTGTATAAAACCAAAGGTACCTTTTTGAATCCATTCTGGAAAAAAAATCAATGCTACTTAGGAAAAGAATTTGAATAAAAATTAACTTACTACTTATATGTCTTATGTAAGTATATATGTCTTATATAAGACACACTACTTATGTGTCTTATATCTTCAATTTCCCATTTTTCTTCTAAATACCAATGTTACCTTCCCAACACAGAAAGTCACCATAATTTTATGAAAAACACATTTTTAAGCAAACACTTTTAGATGGTAAATGGGAGTATTTATACTTGCCAAAATAGGCAGAGTGGTCAAATATATTTGCAACCTGTCACTAGCCATTCATCCTGCCAGAGGACAAGTGAGACAGACACAGTGCTTGCCTCATTGTTATTAACCATCTTCCCTACTTATCACCTCAGCTGGCTCCTGGGTAAGGTGGGACTTGGCTGAGGATGGAGCAGCTTGGCTTTTTCTTTATAACAGAAGCCAGAGTAGGGAACTGAGTTGATACAGAAATAAATGGAAGAAAAACCTATAAGGACATAGTTTCTTCTGAATCCTCACCCCTTGCACTGTGATATCGCCAGTCTTTGATAGAAATATTCATTCTTTGGGATCATATTTGATCAGATTTTCTAGATCTCTCTGAATGGATTAGAGGCACTGATAACTTAAACTTTTAAGGCAGTCCTCTAAAAATAAAGTATTTGTGTACCTTTGTTATGAACCTGATCGGGGGGTGTTGAAAACCACAGTATAAAATTGGCACATTATTTTGAAGGGTAATGTTTACAAGTATATGTAGTCAGATGGGGTGGGTTCAGATCTTGACCATATGACTGAGAAATGTCCATTACTAAACCTTTTTGAAGATCAGTTCCCTGAATTGAGAGAACTGAATGAGAATACATGTGGAAAGCGCTGAACACTGCCTGGCACATACTGAGTACTCAATAAATATAAGCCATTATTATTATGAAAAATATCAAGAATATTACTAAGTTTAACTCATAGTAAGCATGGGTTTCTGTTACAAAATAAGAAATTTTAAAGAAATTAAGCTGGTCTTTTCTTTCTGTGCTTCAGTCTGTTCTGCTCATATTCACTGTACCTTAGAAGGTTTAAGAAGGTCTGGTCTGTGGGAATAATGGCTTTTTCTGTTTTTCTTTAAAGCATTGCTATTAACTAGTCCTTTCTTTTTTGAAGTTGTGCTATTATTAGTGCTTGCTATTATCTAGTCCTTTCTTTGAAGATGTGCTGTTGTAAAGGTGTGGGACTGACCATGGCTTCAGTTCAGTTCAGTCACTCAGTCGTGTCCGACTCTTTGCGACTCCATGAATCCCAGCACGCCAGGTCTCCCTGTCCATCACCAACTCCCGGAGTTCACTCAGACTCACATCCATCGAGTCAGTGATGCCATCCAGCCATCTCCTCTGTCGTCCCCTTCTCCTTCTGCCCCCAATCCCTCCCAGCAACAGAGTCTTTTCCAGTGAGTCAACTCTTCGCATGAGGTGGCCAAAGTACTGGAGTTTCAGCTTTAGCATCAGTCCTTCCAAAGAAATCCCAGGGCTGATCTCCTTCAGAATGGACTGGTTGGATTTCCTTGCAGTCCAAGGGACTCTCAAGAGTCTTCTCCAACACCATACTTCAAAAGCATCAATTCTTCAGCGCTCAGCCTTCTTCACAGTCCAACTCTCACATCCATACATGACCACTTCGAAAATCATAGCCTTGACTAGACGGACCTTTGTTGGCAAAGTAATGTCTCTGCCTTTGAATATGCTATCTAGGTTGGTCATAACTTTCCTTCCAAGGAGTAAGCGTCTTTTAATTTCATGGCTGCAGTCACCATCTACAGTGATTTTGGAGCCCAAAAAATAAAGTCTGACACTGTTTCCACTGTTTCCCCATCTATTTCCCATGAAGTGATGGAAAGTTTGAAATCCATTAGATAAGATGTTGTTTCCTGGGAACAACAGACACAAGATCACCTGAAAGGCGTCCTTTTTTTGGTGTTTTATTTTTCTGTGAAAACTAAAATATATATTTTAAATAACTTTAACAAAGTTATTTTCTAGTTAGGTTACTTGATTAAGCTCTGAAGACTGTGTGACCTTTTTATGAGTCTTGCTTTGTCTTTAAAAATGCTGTATATTTGTCTATCAATCCAACCTACCTTCCTAGTTTGATTCACTAAAAAGACCTAGAAATAACAATAACCCAGTAGGAATAGGCACCTCTGTCCTCAAAACTATGAACTCTGAAATGTTATAGCCACTAGTTGTCTTAAATTATTGGCTGACTCCAGGACTATTACAGGAAATGTTCAAAGTGAGTCTGTGATACTGCATCATGGCAAAATAAATAAATAAATAAATGTATAATAATGTTATATCAAAAGGATTATGGGACTAAAATGAAGGAACTCCAACAAAGGTAAGAAATTTTGGCAACAAATGGAAAATCAGGTTTTGTTGATTAATATATATGAAATACATATTTTAAAACATTGAGTTAATAAGGATACTAAAAAAGAATATATAGGGTCAATTTAAAAATTAATAAATAACACAAACAAAAACCTTTATTTGTCACCACCTAGGTATGTAGAGCATCACTTCTTTACCCTGAAATTGGTAATTGATGGAAGATTTAATATCTTCCCTACTGATCTCATATTAATGGCATTTTGTTATAACTCAGTAGTCCTAGCTATCGATGAAAATGTTTTTATTATAGAAAAATTTAGTTAATAAATGAGGAAGAAATACCCAAATGAGAACATTTCTACTTTGTATTCTGTAATTAAATAATTGTTTCAGACAGAGGAGTAAACAATTAGATCTAAGATTGATGGGGAGCTTTACAAAGGATGAGATAAATGTTATTGCCACCAGAATCCTGCTTAGCAGTCTTACTGCTATTAAAAGTGAGACAGCCAGATAGCCAAATACTGTGTACCTCCTAGAAGCATTATTCCCAAAGTTGAACCTGAGTCTTCTAGATAATGCTTCCAATTTATAAGGGAAAAAAAATTGTTTCTCCATCAATTTAAATGGCATCCAAAGGAACGAGACAGAAAAATCACCGATGCAATCCATAACACTTGACAGTTTACTTGGACTTTGCATTGTGTCAAGGTTGCAAAACAAGAATCAGGAGGACTTGAAGAGAGGAGACCATTCTAGAGTAACAGACCTCAGAAATATAACAACCAAGTCAATGAACTTAATTTGAGTAACAATTTGAACAAACTGATTTTAAGCAAATGTTAAAAGACAGTTGAGAAGCTATCAGTAAGAAATGGCATTAGATGTAAAGAAATTATTGCTAAATTTCTTAGATAGGTGTGATAGTAGAATTGTGCCAAAGAAAGAGAGATATTTATCATTTTATAGTGCCCTCCACATTCCTAATAACAACCCTTCCCCTGAAGTCAGCTTCATCTGAAATTATTACAGATTTTGATTAGTGCTAGCATGATATTTATTTCCTTAAGGAGATCTAAATTTCTGATGTATATAATTTTCCCTTGACCTGAAAAAAAAATATTTTAATATTTTTCATAAGTAAGGACTGGTTGCAATGAATTCCTTCAGATTTAGTTTGTCTGACAATGTTTGTATTCTCCTTAACTTTAGAATGGTAATTGTACTAGATACAGAAGTCTACATTGGTAGGCTTTTTTCCCCCAGCACTTTAAATGTTCTAATCTGCTGTCTTCTTTTTTGCATAATTTCTGACAAGCACCTGTATCTTAGCTTCTGATCTTTCTTCAGTTATGGTTAAGGTACTCTGCCTCAATCCTCACCCTCTACCCCCAAGAAAAAGGCTTTTTTCAAACTTTTCTCTTTGTTTTGGGTTTTCTGCTGTGTAAGGGTGATCATGTATTGGTCTGCTTGAACTACCCATAACAAAATACCATAGACTGAGTTCCTTAAAAATCAGGCTTCTTCCCCTCATAATTCTGGAGGCTAGTGGTCCAAGATTAAGGTGACAGCAAAGTAGGTTTCATTGTGAAACTTCTTCCCTTGGCTTGTAGGCAGCGACCTTCTGGTTGTGTCATCTTAGTGGAGAGGGATGAAGAACAAACTCTTTGCTGTGTCTTCTTACATGGCTGCTAATCCCTCATCTAACCATAACTAGGTCCTAAGGGCTCAAATACCATCACACTGAGGATGAGGGTTTCAACATACGAATTTTGAGGAACACATTCAATCCATAGCAATTTAGTGTGATTAGGTTTTGGTATTTATTCCTTTTTTTGTTATCTGAGCTTCTCATACCTGTGAGTTGGTACCTGTCTTTAATTTTAGGAAGTTCTCAGCTATTACTGCTTCAGATATTCATATCCTCCATATTATTTTTTTCTCTTCTAGTATTCCATCTATATACAATTGCAACTTTTAAAACTGTCCAACAGCTCTTGGATATTCCAGTCTGCATTTTTTTTTTCTCCTTTAGTTTCATTTAGTTTTTATTGACATATCTTCAAGCTCACTGTTTATTCTCTTGGAAATTTCCTCTGAGGATTGTCAGATGCATTGTTTATTATTTTAAGTTACTCACTTGAATTCTTCTTTCTTTTTAATATAAATACTTATTGCTATAAATTGTCTCTGAGCACTGCTTTACCTGTATCCTATAAATTTTGGAATGTTGGATTTTATTTCCAATAACCTCAAAGAAACGTGTAATTTAGTTTTTCTTTGTCCTATTGGTTATTTAGGAATGTGTTACTTAATATGCACATATTTTGAATATTCTAATTTAAATTTATTTTAATTAGAAGGTAATTACTTTACAATAAATTTCCTTTTGTTATAGATTTCTAATTTAATTACTTTATGATTAGAAAACATACTTTGTATACTTTCACTTTAAGCTAGTTGTACATAGTTTGTGGTCCTTGAGAATGTCTCATATTTATTTAAGAAGAATGCATGTTCTTCTCCAATTGGATGGTGTGTTCTGTAGATGTCTGTTAGATCTAATTGATTTTCTTAAGTTTTCTGTTTCCTTATTATCTTCTACCTTATTGTTATATATATTGCAAGTAAGGTATTGAAGTCCCAAATATTTATCTGTTTTTCCTTCAATTCTGTCAGTTTCTATGTATTTAGGAACTGTGATTCTGTGCAGATGCTTGTTTATAATTGTCCTATTTGCCTAGTGGACCAATAATTTAAACATTAAAAATATTTCTATTCATCTCTAGTAATATTTTTTGTCTTAGTCTTTTATTTTTCCATCCTTTACTTTCATTCTATTTGTGTCTTTGAATCTGAATTGTGTCTTCTGTAGAACACATACAGTAGAATATTGGTTTTTTAGAAATGCAATCTGAAATCTGTGACTTTGTTGCATTTTAATCTATTTACATTTGTTATGGTTATTAGTATGTTTGCATTTATATCTCTCTGTTTTTTGCTTTCTATGTGCATGATGATTTTTTTTTGTTTCTCCATTGCTCCTCTTTTATCTTCCTTGAACTAAGTAGTTATTTTTAGCATAACACTTTAAATCTTCTAATAAATCCTAATTTTATTTTTTGAAGTTCAAAAATCTACATCACTGGTTATAATAACGTGAGAGAGGAAAGTAACTGTAACCCTCAGTGAAGGTAAATTGCTATCCCTTGGATTTGTAGTATTTCCTTCTGGTGAACAGTGAGTTTCAATCCCTAATGAATCAGTATTATTTTCAAGAAATGTTACTGATGGGAATGTGCTGTGTAATCAGATAAGGGAGAAAGGAAGTTGAGAATCATTATTCTGTATTAAGTAGAAGAAGGTTACACTGTATCAGTCACTAGAAAAAATAAAGAACCACAACATAATGTAGGGCTTCATCTGGATGAAAATGCATTATGAAACTGAAAACGGTATCAACAGCAATTCAGCCCAGTGTATAAGGAGTATATGTGTGATGGGCTTCCCTGGTGACTCAGACAGTAAAGAATCAGCCTGCAATGCAGGAGACCCAGGTTTGATCCCTGGGTCAGGAAGATCCCCTGGAGAAGGGAATGGCTACCCACTTCAGTATTCTTTCCTGGAGAATTCCATAGACAGAGGATCCTGGCAGGTTACAGTTCATGGGGTTGCAAAGAGTCAGACATGACTGAGCAACTAACACTTGGGCTTCCTGGGTGGCACTAGTAGTAAAGAACCTGCCTGCCAAAGCAGGAGACATAAGAGATTTGGGTTCAATCCCTGGGTCAGGAAGATCCCCTGGAGGAGGGCATGAAAACCCACTCCAGTATTCTTGCATGGAGAATCCCATGGACAGAAGAGCCTCATGGGCTACAGTCCATAGGGTCATAAGATTTGGACACAAATGAAGCAATATAGTATGCATGCATACATATGTGTGATATAGACATATGTTGATACACATACACATGTATTACTATATACTGTGTATATTGATATGTACAGGTAACGCTAGAACAACACAGGTTTGAACTGCAAGGGTCCACTTATATGTGCATTTTTAAATATGTATTATAGGACTACATGATCCATGGTTGGTTGAATCCTAGAATACAGAACCAGGGATGCACAGGGCCAAGTTATGGCTGGATTTTCAACTCTGTGAGCACCCCTAACCCTCATGTTGTTCAAGGGCCCACTGTATATACATATGTACATATATTTATGTATGTATACATGTATGTATATGTATAAACATTGATGTAATTATTCTATAATAAGTAATGTTAGAATGCTTAATCCAATTAGTTGCAAAGAACCTTATGATTTTATCTTTATCAGTATCCACTTTAGGTGGATCTTGAATATAGCATGATAAATCAGCTTTTCAGGAAAAGCTACATAGTTTATCTGTCCAACTAGTTGTTACTGAGGACTGGATAAAATAGAGAAGTTCTAACTAAGAATTAACTCTGTTGAAGAAAATATCCAAGGCACCTGATTTGGGACATTTCCATATTTGCTCTGAAAATTTTCCACAGCTTTTTCCACAAAAAGCCTAATAAAGCTTATTGAGGCACTTGCTTGAGAAACCAAGGTAACTCTTTTTGTGCATCTGAGTTCTTTAATGATTACCTGGATCATCTCAGACCACAGTGGGAGTGGATGGTTGTACTCAGGCCAGGAGAATCCCTCTGCCTGACCCCTTGTCCTACTGAACAAATCCACCCTCCCAAGTTCAGATTTGTGGAAATTTTATTAAATAACATTCTTTACCAAAGTTATCTTGCATGGTTTTTATTCATTTTGGAGTAGTTTTAAGTCTAGGAACTGATCATGTATAGGCAATCCTTGAATTTCTGGTTCTTAGACATTCATACACTTTTTGAAAGCAAAGGCATTATTTCCTATTACCATCAATGGAATATTCCCTTTTAATCTTACCACAGTGCCTTTCTGAAGGGCAGACTGAGATTCCCCACTGAATTTTAAGCTTTGAATTCTGTAAACATATAATGCAATTGTCCATTTGCACCCAAAGTGGTGTTCAAAGTGACTGTAAGATTAGACATTTACTTGTGGCATAAACATTTCCCATTTCTAAATTAAGAGACATCTGTTATAATTTTAAATGTTAATTTTTAATGTTTAAATGGAAATAACACTAAATATTAGAAAGCAATAGTTATGTTTTATACAGATAAGTTCATTCTATAAAAAAATGTGTTACTAATGGAAATAAACTTATGAACTATGTTTTTAAATAAACAGACTCTCACTGTTTCGAGGCAATGTTTTGCTAGAACAGTAAGCTTTTCCATAGGACAAAGAATAAGCTTTATTTAACTCAAAAATTGTCAGGTCATAACCTGGAAATGCCAAAAAAAATTTTAGTGCCATCACTAAGAAAAATAATCTTACTTGGTAACTGGCTTTAGTCAATACATCTCAAAATATCATGATAACAGATCAAGAGTTTCTTAAGTTTATCGGTTTTAGTACATGTAGCTCAATTGCTGACTTGACAATTTTTTGAAAAGCTCTAGTGAAAAATTTACATGGGAAAGAAGTTACAGTAAAATATTTTTAAGACAAAGCAGTTAAAGCTGTTTTAACTCTGAATATGTTCTGCTCAGAGTGAAGCATGATACAAAGCAGTGGTAGGTGATAAAGAAATAGCAATATTGTACTCTTTAGTCAGTCCTGTCTGACTCTGCGACCCCATCAACTGTAGCCCGCTGGGCTCCTCTGTCTATGGAATTCTCCAGGCAAGAATACTGGAGGGGGCAGCCATTTCCTTCTCCAGGAGATCTTCCTGACCCAGAGATCTAACCTGCTGCTGCTACTGCTGCTAAGTCGCTTCAGTCGTGTCGACTCTGTGCGACCCTTTAGATGGCAGCCCACCAGGCTCCCCCATCCCTGGGGTTCTCCAGGCAAGAATACTGAAGTGGGCTGCCATTTCCTTCTCCAATGCGTGAAAGTGAAAAGTGAAAGTGAAGTCACTCAGTCATGTCCGACTCCTAGCGACCCCATGGACTGCAGCCTACCAGGCTCCTCTGTCCATGGGATTTGCCAGGCATTCACTGGAACAGCCTCTTGGAGCTCTGGGGCAGAGCTGCAGGAGAGTAGGTGGGGTCCATTTCTGTGAATTCTTCTGCAAAGTTACTCACATCTAATTCATCTCAGATGACTGGCTTAAAAGGTGCGGGCACTTTCTTGGCAGCTAAATCATCCCAGTTTATTTTCTGAAAAAAGGGATGTTCTTTGATTTCATCTGCGTCATGTGGACCACATCCCAGTCTTTTCTTGGGATCTTTCATCAAGAGATGCTGGATCAGGTCTTTGGCTACAGCACTCAGTTGACTGGCGGAGTTTAGGTGTTCTAATGTATGAATTACTACCTGGAGCATCTCTGTTCACTGTTGATGGCGAGAAGAACTCCCAAGCTAAGATATCTAGGAGAATATTAAAGAGCGAGCCTCTATATCCCCAGGAAATGAGTGCTGTAGCCAAAGAGATCTAACCTAGGTCTCCTGAATTGCAGGCAGATTCTTTACTATCTGAGCCACCAGGGAAGTCCAGCAAAGACAACCACAAAGTGGGAAAAAAAAAAAAAAAGCTTATTATCTGAAGATAAAAACAGGTGAGATCAGATTCTTTTCTTTTTAAAATATCTACCATTTAATTCTCACAAAGGGGTTGATTTATAGGACATATATACAAGAATGAACTTTTGGTTTAGTAATTATCCCTTCTGCTATATTCTGTTAAACAAAACAAATTACAAGGTTATCATGTTATAAGGGATAGGAAAGTAAACTATTACTAATGCAATAAGTTGCAAAGATATATCACAAGGACATGAATGCACAGAGAGCTAAATAATTAAGGCTAAATATCATTGTAAAGGAATGAAGACTAAAATCATAATTTAAATTTATAAATCTGGTTATGCATATATATATGTATATAACATTAATAAATAATAATATTTAACATTATTAATAATAATATAATGTTGTTAGTATAGTGTATTCATTAGTAAATACCTGACATCTCAATTATATAGTTTAGTGATTGTTGAAGTTTATGATTTAATAATACAGAGAAGGCAATGGCACCCCACTCCAGTACTCTTGCCTGGAAAATCCCAGGGAAGGGGGAGCCTGGTGAGCTGCCGTCTCAGGGGTCGCACAGAGTCGGACACAACTGAAGTGACTTAGCATAGCATAGCATAGGGTTAATGCACTATTCTGCTCATTAAATTAAAATCTATATATCCTTTCAGCCTTTCCCACCTAGGGTCACAGGAGCAATTTAAGCCCTAAGGCCTTCAGGCAGCTCTTTATTGTAATAAATTAACATTCTTCCTATGTATCTAGAATGGTACTAGGTAAGTACCATGCTTCAGAAACTTGAGAATAAAATATAATAGATAAAGTATATTAAAATTATATGCTTCATTTGTTGTATAATTAATTTGATTTTACCAAGTAAATTTTAATAATGAAAACTATTTAGACTTCTAGCTTTTATTGACCGTCTAGTCATCAATATAATGAATCAGTATCTTTCTTTATTCATATTATAAGTGGACCTACAGTATACACTGTTTGGGGCTTCCCAGATGTCTCAGTGGTAAAGAATTCGCCTACCAATGCGGTAGACATGGGTTCGGTCCCTGGGTCAGGAAGATCCCCTGGAGAAGGAATGACAACTGACTCCAGTATTCTTGCCTGAGAAATACCATGGACAGAGGAGCCCGGCAAGCTACAGTCCATGGGGTCACAAGACTTGGATAGGACTTAGCCACTGCTGCTGCTAAGTCACTTCAGTCGTGTCCAACTCTGTGCGACCCCATAGACGGCAGCCCACCAGGCTCCCCCATCCCTGGGTTTCTCCAGGCAAGAACACTGGAGTGGGTTACCATTTCCTTCTCCAATGCAGGAAAGTAAAAAGTGAAAGTGAAGTCATTCAGTCGTGTCCGACTCTTTGTGACCCCATGGACTGCAGCCTACCAGGCTCCTCTGTCCATGGGATTTTCCAGGCAAGAGTACTGGAGTGAGTTGCCATTGCCTTCTCCGACTTAGCCACTAAACAACAACAAATAGACTGTTTAATACAGCCAAGTATTTCCCAGCTGTCATGAGCATATGTGAATTCTGCACTAAATCATGAGGACTTCTAGAAGTGTAAATTCAAACAACAAGGGAAAAAATAAAATGGATGTTTGGCACTACTGAGTAATGACAGCATTGGTATCTGTTGCATTTTTGCTGTATGAAAAGATTTTGTACATTAAAAGCAAGAATGTATTTGTCTATTTTAATGTAGGCACTTTCTGTTTAAATGTTCTCTGTACCCCAAAGCAATGGCACCTCACTCCAGTACTCTTGCCTGGAAATCCCATAGACGGAGGAGCCTGGTGGGCTACAGTCCATTCGGTCGCTAAGAGTCGGACACAACTGAGCTACTTCACCTTCACTTTTCACTTTCATGCATTGGAGAAGGAAATGGCAACCCACTCCAGTGTTCTTGCCTGGAGAATCCTAGGGACGGGGGAGCCTGGTGGGCTGCCGTCTCTAGGGTTGCACAGAGTTGGACACGACTGAAGCGACTTAGCAGCAGCAGTACCTCAAAGCAACATTGTCTTCCAGTGCCAGCAGTGACCTCACCCAGAGTTCACAGCCCTTTGATGTCATCACGTTTCCTGTTAAGGACACCTGCAGAGAGGTTCATTAGTCTCAGAATACCAGATTTAGAAAATACAGGTTTTGATTACTCAATTAAATTTAAGTTTCAGATAAATAACACACTTTCATGTGGTTATGTGGGTCTTCCCATGTGTCACTAGTGGTAAAGAACCCGCCTGCCAGGGCAGGAGCTATAAGAGATGAGGGTTTGATCCTTGGATTGAGAGGATCCTCTGGAGGAGAGGGCATGGCAAACCATCTCCAGTATTCTTGCCTGGCGATCCCATGGACACAAGAGCCTGGTGGGCTAACAGTTCATAGGGTCAAAAAGAGTCAGACATGACTGAAGTAACTTACCATGCATGCACGCATATGGGTATGTTCCCAATATCACAAGAAATGTCATTATATATATGGAATTCAAACTTACATGTGTGTCCTGTATTTTATCTGACAGTTCTACATTAACCATGAAAGGTGATGTTTAGTGTTACAGGTTAGAAACTGTGTACCTATTGAGCATAAAATCCTATTGAACAATTCACCAGTGGGTTTTTTTGTTGGTGTTTATGTTTTTTAACAAGTGTGTTTTTGGTTGGTTTGTGATGATTCAGGTCCTCAGAGTTGCCAAATTCCAGGGCCCAAAGCAAGGCACTTCTGCTCTGTTCAAATGCTAGTGCTTTGCCTGAGTGCTGTTTTTCTATTCTGCCATTTTTAAACTTTTGGCTAGTTCCCTTTTCATTATTCAACCCATCACTAACTAGAGACAGAAAAGGATTATTTTTAACCAATGCTCATTTTTCTTTAAAAGCAAAGACACATAAGAGAAGCTTTTTGAAGAATCCCTCTTGCATTTCATTGGCCTGGAACTGGGATGCTTTCCTATGCCAAAACCAGTCATTAACAAGAGAAATCTAAAGGAGTGAACAGGTGAAAACTGGATGTGCAGTTTGTTACAAAATCCTGTTATATACCCCTTGTAAGCCAACTCTTCTACTCTCCAAGGTAAGAGTTTCCTCTCTCTCTCTTTCCATTCATTCCTTCAGCATAGAATTGTGAGGATTTCTATGTGCCAGGTATTCTTGGTCCTTCAGGTATTCCAGCTCTACTAGCCTTTCATAGCCCTCTCTTCCTTTTTCTGAATCAGCTGATGATGCCAGTTGATAACTAAATAAGAAAATTTGTTGTTGTTTAGTCACTAAGTCATGTCCGACTCTTTTGTGACCCCATGGACTATAGCCAATCAGGCTCCTCTGCCCATGGGATTTCCCAGGCAAGAATACTGGAGTGGGTTCCCATGCCCTCCTCCAGGGGATATTCCAAACCTGGGGATCAAAACTGCATCTCTTGCATTGCAGGAGGATTCTTCACCACTGAGACACCAAGGAAGCCCATATAAGAAAATACATGATCAAAAGGAAAGGATTCACCTTCTCAAAACAGAATCCACCCCTGTAGATTTTGCTTAGATTCTGTGGCTTCTCTTCTATTATAGTAGAGAAAATACTACTTTTTTAAAAGGACAACTTTCCTGCATAAGTTCCAGATCCAGGACAATTTCACTCTTGCCTCCTCAGGGTCTTACTCTTCTAAGTATTCCTTCTTTTCCTGCATCATCAATCTCTCCCTCCCAGTTTGTTCTATCAGTACATTTTATTTCTTAACAGATGCATATTTTTCCAGAAACCACTCAGTTTCTATATTCTCCTTCTAAGCAAAACCTCTCAGTAATGTATGTACACTCTTCCAGTGCTTCATTTACCATTCACTCTTTTACCTATTTCACTCGGGCTGGTCAAAGTCTACATTCCATTGAAATGTCACTTGTCAACATGACTAAAGACCTTCCTTTGGACAATCCCATTGGACATTTGTCTGTCTTCACCTTAGGCAACCTCTCACCATATGCTACACTTGACCACTGCATTCTTCCTAAAATATCCCCTCCTTTGGTTTCCATAATGCCTCACTTTTCTTGATTTTTATTCCCTATTTTATTTTCCATCCTTTCTCAGTCTGTATATGCTATCTCCTTCTCAAAGGGATCCTGTAGGATTTCCTGTAGGCCTCTATTTTCTTCTCTACTATACCCTCTCCTAGTGATCTTAAAAATTTACATGGCTCTACATACCATATGAAAATGACAGTGAAAGTTGCTCTGTTGTGTCTGACTCTTTGCAAAACCATGGGCTATACAGTCCATGGAATCTCCATGCCAGAATACTGGAGTGGGTAACCGTATCAGTTCAGTCCAGTTCAGTCTCTCAGTCATGTCCGACTCTTTGTGACCCCAAGAACCACAGCACACCAGAGCTCCCTGTCCATCATCAACTCCCAGAGTCCACCCAAACTCATGTCCATCGAGTTAGTGATGCCATCCAACCAACTCATCCTCTGTTGTCCCCTTCTCCTCCTGCCTTCAATCTTTCCCAACGTCAGGGTCTTTTCAAATGAGTCAGCTCTTCACATCAGGTGGCCAAAATATTGGAGTTTTAGCTTCAACATCAGTCCTTCCAATGAACACCAAGGACTGATCTCCTTTAGGATGGACTGGTTGGATCTCCTTGCAGTCCAAAGGACTCGAAAGAGTCTTTTCCAAAATCACAGTTCAAAAGCATCAATTCTTCGGCACTCAGCTTCCTTCACAGTCCAACTCTCACATCCATACATGACCACTGGAAAAACCATAGCCTTGACTAGATGGACCTTTGTTGGCAAAGTAATGTCTCTGCCTTTTAATATGCTATCTAGGTTGGTCATCAGAGAAGGCAATGGCACCCCACTCCAGTACTCTTGCCTGGAAAATCCCATGGACGGAGGAACCTAGTGGGCTGCAGTCCATGGTGTCACTAAGAGTCGGACACGACTGAGCGACTTCACTTTCACTTTTTACTTTTATGCATTGGGCAAGGAAATGGCAACCCACTCCATTGTTCTCGCCTGGAGAATCCCAGGGATGGGGGAGCCTGGTGGGCTGCCATCTATGGGGTCACACAGAGTTGGACACGACTGAAGCAACTTAGCAGCAGCAGCAGGTTGGTCATAACTTTCCTTCCAAGGAGTAAGCATCTTTTAATTTCATGGCTGCAATCACCATCTGCAGTGATTTTGGAGCCCCTCCTCCGCCCCCAAAAAAGTCTTCCACTGTTTCCCCATCTATTTGCCATGAAGTGATGGGACCAGATGCCATGATCTTAGTTTTCTGGATGTTGAGCTTTAAGCCAACTTTTTCACTCTCATCTTTCACTTTCATCAAGAGGCTCTTTAGTTCTTCACTTTCTGCCATAAGGGTGGTGTCACCTGCATATCTGAGGTTATTGATATTTCTCTCAGCAATCTTGATTCCAGCTTGTGCTTCTTCCAGCCCAGCGTTTCTCATGATGTACTCTGCATATAAGTTAAATAAGCAGGGTGACAATATACAGCCTTGATGTACTCCTTT
>NW_011494832.1:10518820-10533247 GCF_000754665.1 Bison bison bison
GTTAAATAAGCAGGGTGACAATATACAGCCTTGATGTACTCCTTTTCCTATTTGGAACCAGTCTGTTGTTCCATGTCCAGTTCTAATTGTTGCTTACTGACCTGCATATAGGTTTCTCAAGAGGCAGGTCAGCTGTGTGGGTACCCATATATGGGATGATAATTCCCAAATATCTCATTGAACATCTTATTATATATCTAATTGATTACATGATCATTTCTACCAAAATGTCTCATAAACATGATAAATTTCACAAAACAGTCTTTTGATTGTCTTTCCTCTTTCCTAAAAGTTCATCAGTTAATAATCCTGTTTCTCCACTAATCCTTTTCAAAACTTAGTGAATTCCTAGATATGCCACCCAGTTATTTTAATCTGAATTTCTCCTGATTACCACCATATTCACATAAACACATATATGTAACTTGTCAGTGCCAAATTCTTCTGCCTTAACTTAAAAATGTGTCATAAATTTTTCTTTTTAACTTTACTCTTACCAGCCCAGTTATCATCGTGTTCCATTTAGAATATGGCAGTAGCCTCCTAAAAGGTTTCTCTTTTCCCTCTTTCCACCTTCAATTCCCTTTACATCAGATAATCAAATTGATCTTTAATACCGTGGTCATTTAATGTACCTTTGCTACCTGAAATTATCCATTAGCATCCAGTTTTTACTTAGAATAACATAAACTTTTTCCCATCCCTTCAGCCTTGCCTTAGTCTCAGTTCAGTTCAGTTCAGATCAGTCACTCAGTTGTGTCCGACTCTTTGCGACCCCGTGAATCGCAGCATGCCAGGCAGGCCTCCCTGTCCATCACCAACTCTGGGAGTTCACCCAAACTCGTGTGCATCAAGTCGGTGATGCCATCCAGCCGTCTCATCCTCTCATCCCCTTCACCTCCACTTTCCTTTGTTTAGTACATTCCTACATGCAGGACTTCTGACAGATAAAATCCATCAAGTCTTAGCTTTACAGATTTTGAAGAAGTATTAAGACCTTGATTTTTATGTGGAGAGCTAATAGTTTGACATATAAAACTAAACTATCCATGCATTCAATAAATTTTTAATTAATGTACTGTTTCTTGGCACAGTAAAGGAGCATAGCATTTCTGTCAGTCAAGTTCCTAAACTTTGGAAGTACAACTTGCTATTCACATTAGAATCATGCTCTTAAGTATCAGCTCAGACTCAGATTGACCTCAATTTCAGTGAAGAAATTTGACCTGAAACAGAAGGATTTAACCACCTTCACACTCTTGTGCTCAGCCCTATCACTGCTGCTCATTCAAACATGATGCTGTTCCAGTTCTGACTATTCAGCTTAAAATTTACTTTGACAAGTCCTTGGCACAGCACAGGCACTGAAATAACTCTTTTTTAAGTGATAAGATACAATTTGTACCCTTCTGGAGCTCTCGTTTTCAGACTCCTCATCCCTATTCCTCAGTCCTTTGCCTTTTATTCCAAGCCCCCTTCCCTGTCTGTCCACTCCATTCAACCATTCAAACCCGCAGTCTTATCACTGTTCTTCAGCTTTGAATACTATTTCACTCTTCCTTTTCTGGAATCTGGCTGATAAGTAGGTTCCCACGTGTGAGATTCTCTGTTGCTTTTATACTGTAGGTTGTTGTCATGCCCTCTCCCAGAAACAAGGGCATCACTCCTAAAAGAGATCATCTAGCTTTTGACTCCAGAGAAGGCAATGGCACCCCACTCCAGTACTCTTGCCTGGAAAATCCGATTGACAGGGGAGCCTGGTAGGCCGCAGTCCATGGGGTCACGAAGAATCGGACACAACTGAGCCACTTCACTCTCACTTTTCACTTTCATGCATTGGAGAAGGAAATGGCAACCCACTCCAGTGTTCTTGCCTGGAGAATCCCGGGGATGGTGGAGCCTGGTGAGCTGCTGTCTATGGGGTCGCACAGAGTCGGACACAACTGAAGCGACTTAGTAGTAGTAGTAGTAGTAGTAGCTTTTGACTCAGCACCGAAATTGCAATCAGTAACCTGATAAATTGCCTGATTCAGTTTATTAGTTTGGTACCCTTTATTCCTTCAGCTTTGCCTTTGAACTTCTTCTTCTCTTATCTTTCTGGTATTTTCCAGAGTAGTAAACAAAGGATCAGGGAAGACAATGGCACCCCACTCCAGGACTCTTGCCTGGAAAATCCCATGGACGGAGGAGCCTGGAAGGCTGCAGTCCATGGAGTCACAAAGAGTCGGACACGACTGAGCGACTTCACTTCACTTTTTACTTTCATGCATTGGAGAAGGAAATGGCAGCCCACTCCAGTGTTCTTGCCTGGAGAATCCCAGGGACGGCGGAGCCTGGTAGGCTGCTATCTTTGGGGTCGCACAGAGTCGGACATGACTGAAGCAACTTAGCAGCAGCAGCAGCAAACAAAGGATATCATTCTTTGCAACTCCTTATTTAGTCCAAAATACAACAGAATAGTGATTATTGGTGGGATGAGTATGTCACTAAATTTAAATTCTGTATACAAAATGTTGTGTCATGAAAAATTCAAGAACAATTGACTAGGTTGGAAAGTATGCATATCTTACAAATTAAAGGAGCTGTAGCCTCTAAGTTTCTGCTAAAGAAACTCTGTGGAAATAACTAGTGTCAATAATTTTCCAAGGCTTAGTTCCATCTTTTAAAATACTATAAATAATTGAATTTTAGATGAAGAAGCCAACCAGATCTACCAGTTAAGACAGGGCTTTCCTGATAGCTCAGTTGGTAAAGAATCTGCTTTCAATGCAGGAGACCCCGGTTCGATTCCTGGGTCAGGAAGAACCTCTGGAGAAGGGATAGGCTACCCGCTCCAGTATTCTTGGGGTTCCCTTATGGCTCAGCTGGTAAGGAATCCACCTGTAATGCAGGAGACCTGGGTTCAATCTCGGTTGGGAAGATACCCTGGAGAAGGGAAAGGCTTCCCACTCCAGTGTTGTGGCCTGGAGAATTCCATAGATGGTATAGTCAGTTTGGGTCACAAAGAGTTGGACACGACTGAGCAACTTTCACTTCACTTCACCAGTTAAGACAGTCTCATGAAACTGTAAATTCAAATGAAGAATGTACCCATTTAATTGCTCTCTATTTGCCACTTTAAAGTCTCTTCTAGAAAACAACATAACAAGGTCTTGTATTAGAAGGGGGGGATAGATTGGTTCTAAGCTGGAATTCCACATGTTTATCTTTATGATAGTATTAGTTTCCAATGGCTGTGCTAACAAAGTACCACATTCTTGGTGGCTTAGAACAGCACACAGTCTCTTATAGATCTGAGGTTCAAAATCTGTTTCACTGGGCCAAATCTAAGGGGTTGGCAGGACTGCACTCCTCTGGAGGTTGCAGGGGGTAATCTGTTTCCTTGCAGGGATTAGGAGCTAAATCTTAGACAACCCAAAGATTTTTCAGCCTTCCACAAGGACTTTGTGTAACCTTTGAATCTCAGTTTCTGGTATAAAATGGGGCTAAACAGGATATTTTTAAGAACTGAAGGAAATGAAAAAAAACTTAAACTTGTCATCTAAGAGGCAGTTACAGCTCCTGATTTACATTTGTTACTAGCTTTATGGTTTAATGTAAAATCTCTTCTTGACTCTTATCTATAAGTTTAATTTTTCAAGAGACAGTGCTATTTAAAAACAAGGAAATGATTTTCTGATTTTCCATGTTTGTATGTGACTGTATCATATTGCTGTTTAAAGTATGGTACTTTTTCCAGTTTGGTATTTGGAGTTGGTGGTGGTGCTCAGTCATGTCCAACTTTTTGCAGCCCCATAGACAGTAGCTCTCTAGGCTCCTCTGTCCATGGGATTTTCCAGGCAAGAACACTGGATTGGGTTGCCATTTCCTCCTCCATGGGATCTTCCCGACCCAGGAATTGAACCCATGACTCCTGTTTCCTGCATTGACAGGCAGATTCTTTACCACTGAGCCACCTGAGAGGTTTTAGCATCTAAAAGAAAAGTAATCAAATCACTGATGCACCAGACATAACATAAACACAAATGCCAGCTTATCTCTTAATGTTTCGGAAATTCATCTTGAGTGGACTGGTGAGAATTCTCTGGACTTTGTCATTGGAATTGCAGATATCCTTGTTTTATCTTAACCTTATCAGCCATGTCATCTCTCCCATTTTAGGTAGGTTTAGCCTTAGTGGGAGAAGGCAGGGGCACCCCACTCCAGTACTCTTGCCTGGAAAACCCCATGGACAGAGGAGCCTGGTGGCCTGCAGTCCATGGGGTCAAGAAGAGTCGGACACGACTGAGCGACTTCAATTTCACTTTCCACTTTCATGCATTGGAGAAGGAAATGGCAACCCACTCCAGTGTTCTTGCCTGGAGAATCCCAGGGACGGCGGGGCCTGGTGGGCTGCCCTCTATGGGGTCACACAGAGTCGGACACGACTGAAGCAACTTAGCAGCAGTAGCAGCAGCCTTAGTGAAAACAATACTGATAGCATGAGTAAGTTAAAGGGGAATGCATTTCTTTTAAATCAGTTTAAATTATATATCTCAAGGTCTCTGAAAGTTACTAAGACAGCTAAAGCTCTTTCAGAATATTTACAGTAGCAGAAGCTGTCAAATTGGTAAAAATATTTGAGAGAAATTGTATCTTAATAAAAGGGAGACACTGATTGAGACATATTGATTTAGTCTTATCAGAGACCTAGACCAGACTTTGGAACGATAAATTTATATCACAAGTATTGCTGCTGCTGCTGCTGCTGCTGCTGCTGCTGCTGCTGCTGCTGCTGCTGCTAAGTCACTTCAGTCATGTCCAACTCTGTGCGACCCCATAGATGGCAGCCCACCAGGCTCCCCCATCCCTGGGATTCTCCAGGCAAGAACACTGGAGTGGGTTGCCATTTCCTTCTCCAATGCATGCAAGTAAAAAGTGAAAATGAAGTCGCTCAGTCCTGTCTGACTCCTGGCGACCCCATGGACTGCAGCCTACCAGGTTCCCCTGTCCATGAGAATTTCCAGGCAAGAGTACTGGAGTGGGGTGCCATTGCCTTCTCCACAGTATTGCTAAGGAACTAATAATCTACTTTTGACTGTAAACAGCATTATCTGTCTCACACTGTTGTTAATTTCAGTTCAGTCGCTCAGTCATGTCCGACTATTTGTGACCCCATGAATCGCAGCACACCAGACCTCCCTGTCCATCACCAACTCCCAGAGTTCACTCAGACTCACGTCCATCAAGTCAGTGATGCCATCCAGCCATCTCATCCTCTGTGGTCCCCTTCTCCTCCTGCCTCCAATCCCTCCCAGCATCAGAGTCTTTTCCAGTGAGTCAACTCTTCTCATGAGGTGGCCAAAGTACTGGAGTTTCAGCTTTAGTATCAGTCCTTCCAATGAACACCCAGGACTGATCTCCTTTAGGATGGACTGGTTGGATCTCCTTGCAGTCCAAGGGACTCTCAAGAGTCTTCTCCAACACCACACTTCAAAAGCATCAATTCTTTGGCGCTCAGCTCTCTTCACAGTCCAACTCTCACATCCATACATGACCACTGGGAAAACCATAGCCTTGACTAGATGGACCTTTGTTGTCAAAGTAATGTCTCTGCTTTTAGTTTAAGTCACTTTATTATAATACCGTATTTTAAAAGAACATGGAATATGATAATTTTAAGATATTTTAAAGTTTTTAAGTATTCATGTAAGCAGTATTGATGCTTGAGACTGTATCTTTATATTTCCAAATGCTTGGGCATGATATTTATTTATTGTGAAATATATCCAGGAATATTTAAGTTTTAGATTTTACATGGTTGGCTACTATTCATTATTCAAGTCCTGACTCAGGTGTCACATGCTAGGAAAACTACTTTATGAACATCTATTCTAAATTAGTATTTTCTACTAAGTTATTCTCTATAGCGCCACTCTGTTTTACTTCCTGCATAACATCTGAGTTTCCCTGAAATCACCTCTTCACTATTGTCTGTATTCCCATAACATGTAAGCTCCATGAATTACAGACCTCTATACCTCAATTGGCTAACAGAGAATGAGGTCCTCTAGGCACTTAATAGTTGATGAGTAAATGAGAGACCCAAAACAATTTGATGGAGGTAATAATAGTTTTGGGATCTGGCATTTTATGATGACATACTGTCTGATGTTTTTATATCTCTGATGACTTTCAGTACTCAGAAGAGTCCCTGGAGATTGGCAGATTCAAAGGGAGTAGAGATCATTCCTCTCACAGGACCCTGGAATGCAATTCAGATACAAAGGACAGTCACGAGGTCTGTCTGACAATGCCTTTGAAGAAAACATCAACTTTAAAAAAAAAAAAAAAAAAAACTTTAAATATATCTCAAGAGCTTAGAGGATTCTTAGTGAAGTAAAAACTAAGTGCAGATTTCCTTGTTTCCGGTTGAGTTAAACACAGGGTCCCTCACTCCAGCAAAAAGTTCAGTACAGTACAGTCGCTCAGTCATGTCCGATTCTTTGTGATGCCATGGACTGCAGCATGCCAGGCCTCCCTGTTCATCACCAACTCCCAGAGTTTACTCAAACTCATATCCATTGAGTCGGTGATGCCATCCAACCATCTCATTCTCTGTCATCCCCTTCTTCTCTTGCCTTCAATTTTTCCTAGCTTCAGGGTCTTTTCAAATGACTCAGCTCCTTGCATCAGGTGCCCAATGTACTGAACTTTCAGCTTCAACATCAGTCCTTCTGAAAACATTCAGGGCTGATTTTCTTCAGGATGGACTTGTTGGATCTCCCTGCAGTCCAAGGGACTCTCAAGAGTCTTCTCCAACACCACACTTCAAAAGCATCAATTCTTCAGTGCCCAGCTTTCTTTCTAGTCCAACTCTCACATCTATACATGACTACTAGAAAAACCATAGCCTTGACTAGACAAACCTTTGTTGGCAAAGTAACGTCTCTGCTTTTTATTTTTTTTTTGTCCCTGCTTTTTAATATGCTGTCTAAGTTTGTCATAAATTTTCATCCAAGCAGTAAGTGTCTTTTTTAATTTCATGGCTGTAATCACCATCTGCAGTGATTTTGGAGCCCAAAAAAATAAAGTCAGCCATGTTTCCACGGTTTCTGCATCTATTTGCCACGAAGTAATGGGACCAGAAGGAGAAGGCAATGGCACGCCACTCCAGTACTCTTGCCTGGAAAATCCCATGGATGGAGGAGCCTGGTAGGCTGCAGTCCATGAGGTGGCTAAGAGTTGGACACGACTGAGCGACTTCCCTTTCGATTTTCACTTTCATGCATTGGAGAAGGAAATGGAAACCCACTCCACCATTCTTGCCTGGAGAATCCCAGGGACGGGGAGCCTGGTGGGCTGCCGTCTATGCGGTTGCACAGAGTCATACACGACTGAAGCGACTTAGCAGCAGCAACAGTAGCAGCAATGGGACCAGATGCCATGATCTTAGTTTTCTGAATGTTGAGCTTTAAGCCAACTTTTTCACTCTTCTCTTTCATCAAGAGGTTCTTTAGTTCTTCTTCACTTTCTGCCATAAGGGTGATGTCATCTGCATATCTGAGGTTATTGATATTTCTGCCAGCAATCTTGATTCCAGCTTGTGCTTCATCCAGCCCAGAGTTTCTCATGATGTACTCTGCATATAAGTTAAATAAGCACAGTGACAATATGCAGCCTTGATGTACTACTTTCCCTATTTGGAACCAGTGTATTGTTCCATGTCCAGTTCTGACTGTTGCTTCCTGACCTGCATATAGGTTTCTCAAGAGGCAGGTCAGGTGGTCTGGTATTCCCATCCCTTTCAGAATTTTCCACAGTTTATTGTGATCCACACAGTCAAAGGCTTTGGCATAGTCAAGAAAGCAGAAATAGATGTTTTTCTGGAACTCTCTTGCTTTTTCGGTGTTCTTGCCTGGAGAATCCCAGGGAGTGGGGAGCCTGGTGGGCTGCCGTCTCTGGGGTCACACAGAGTCGGACACGACTGAAGCGACTTAGCAGCAGCAGCAGCAGCGGATGTTGGCAATTTGATCTCTGGTTCCTCTGCCTTTTCTAAAATCAGCTTGAATATCTGAAAGTTCACGGTTCACGTATTGCTGAAGCCTGGCTTGGAGAATTTTGAGCATTACTTTACTAGCGTGTGAGATGAGTGCAATTGTGCAATAGTTTGAGCATTCCCTGGCATTTCCTTTCTTTGGGATTGGAATGAAGTGACCTTTTCCAGTCCTGTGGCCACTGCTGAGTTTTCCAAATTTGCTGGCATATTGAGTGCAGCACTTTCACAGCATCATCTTTCAGGATTTGAAATAGCTGAACTGGAATTTCATCACCTCCACTAGCTTTGTTCCTAGTGATGCATCCTAAGGCCCACTTGACTTCACATTCCAAGATGTCTGGCTCTAGGTGAGTGATCACACCATTGTGGTTATCTGGGTCATGAAGAACTTTTTTGTATAATTCTTCTGTGTATTCTTGCCACTTCTTCTTAATATCTTCTGCTTCTGTTAGGTCCATACCATTTCTGTCCTTTATTGAGCCCATCTTTGCATGAAATGTTCCCTTGGCATCTCTAGTTTTCTTGAAGAGATCTCTAGTCCTTCCCATTCTATTGTTTTCCTTTATTTCTTTGCACTGATCACCGAGAAAGGCTTTCCTAACTCTCCTTGCTATTCTTTGGAACTCTGCATTCAAATGGGTATATCTTTCCTTTTCTCCTTTGCTTTTTGCTTCTCTTCTTTTCACAGCTATTTGTAAGGCCTTCTCAGCCATTTGCTTATTTGCATTTCTTTTTCCTGGAGATGTTCTTGCTCCTTGTCTCCTGTACAATGTCATGAACCCCCTCCATAGTTCATCAGACACTCTATCAGATCTATTCCCTTAAATCTATTTCTCACTTCCACTGTATAATTCTTAGGGATTTGATTTAGGTCACACATGAATGGTTAGTGGTTTTCCCTACTTTCTTCAATTTAAGTCTGAATTTGGCAATAAGGAGTTTATGATCTGAGCCACAGTTAGCTCCCAGTCCTGTTTTTGCTGACTGTATAAAGCTTCTCCATCTTTGGCTGCAAAAAATATAATCAGTCTGATTTTAGTGTTGACCATCTGGTGATGTCTATGTGTAGAGTCTTCTCTTGTGTTGATGGAAGAGGGAGTTCGCTATGACCAGTGTGTTCTCTTGGCAAAGCTCTGTTAGCCTTTGCCCTGCTTCACTCTGTACTCCAAGGCCAAATTTCCCTTTTACTCCAGGTGTTTCTTGACTTCCTACTTTTGCATTCCAGTCCCCTATAATGAAAAGCACATCTTTTTTGCATGTTAGTTCTAGAAGGTCTTGTAGGTCTTCATAGAACCATTCAAATTCAGCTTCTTCAGCCTTAATGGTCGGGGCATAGGCTTGGATTACCGTGGTATTGAATGGTTTGCCTTGGAAACAAACAGAGATCATTCTGTCATTTTTGAGACTGCATCCAAGTACTACATTTTGGACTCTTTTGTTGACTATGATGGTTACTCCAGTTCTTCTAAAGGATTGTTGCCAACAGTAGCAGATATAACAAAAAGTTACATATACTTAAAATATCTAAATATGAGAAAAATGAATGTATGTATATTAGATGTGCTGTGCTTAGTTGTTCAGTCATGTCCAATCCTTCATGACCCAATGGACTGTAGCCCGTCAGGCTCCTCTGTCCATGGGGATTCTCCAGGAGAGTATACTGGAGTGGGTTGCCATCCCTTCCTCCAGGGGATCTTCCCAACCCAGAGATCAATCCCAGGTCTCCCACATTGCAGGCGTATTTTTTACCATCTGACTTCCACCAGGAAAGTCCATGTATTAGATGGATATAGATGTAAAAGATAGGAGAAAAGGGAAAATAGTGAAAGAAATTAGCCAGTTTAAAAAAAAAAAAAGCAAACTAAGAATAAGACAGAGCTGTAACAAAACAAACATAGCTAATAACAGATCTGATATCTTGCACATCTGTATTCACAGATTTGTGTTTTATTAAAGTTTTTAAAGGTCATATGATCGTTTGAAGAGCTGTTTAGAAAGTCATGAGATAAGAACCCTCTGTATTAACTTACTAGGCTGAGGCCGATATACTTTGAGGCTAGGAAAGCCATCATGAATGAAGGGAAGGCTTGCTGATCCTTGATGGCAGCCAGGCCCAAACCAGTGGCCTGCACCTCCTGGTACAGTCACATCTGTCTTCCCTCAATACTGCAAGCTCCTTGCAGCAGCCCCACTCAATTGACCCAGAGTGGTCAGAATACAACAGAGTAGTCTGATTTAATGAGTATATGAATGAATGCATGAGTGAATGGATTATTTACCTCCTGTTTTACCAAATTTAAAATATTGTCAATTTGAGCTGAATCATATCCTGAAAGTTTCAGGTCACCAAGATAAGAAATGCCCTTCAGATAGAATTTTGCAAAATTCAGAGTAAACTGCTGAGTTGCATGTTCCATTTCTTTGTAAATATTCACTCTCATCTGGAGCATGCCCATTTCTGATAATTCTGCTGTTTACACATCATCCCATAAAAAAGATTTGAGCTGCCTATTAAAATAGCTGTATAATCTGACATTTCTGAAATGTGCTAGGTAAATAAGTAATGAAAAAAAAATCTTGCAGTTTCCCAGGAGGAATCAAAATCACCTAATCAAGGTACCAACCAAGTATCTTCAAAAATATTTAAAATATTCATTATCTTCTCATGCAACTTAACTGCTGTTCTGTTTCTTTCTTTCCATTTGGAAATTATATAAACTGTGTATTTTCTAAAAGATTATGTATATTTAGAAGCAAGTTTTTTAGTAAGAAGCTAGTCCTTTTACAACTGTCCTGTGGGAAAGAAAGAAACTTCAAAGAGAGAGTTACTGAAATATATTAAAATGTTATCCCAGGATTGTGAATGTTTTATAGACACAGGAAAAAAGCTCTTTGGAATTCTGAAGGCAAGACTAAATTGAGCACAGTAGAACTCAGAATGTCCTTTGAACCCCAAGTTTTTATTCTCAGCATATAGCCAAGGTAGCATATAAAGGTTTCAAAATTTTTCCTTAAAATGAAAAAGCAAAATCTTTGCACTTGCCTATAAACAATGCAAGACTGTGCTCTAGTGTAGATATAATTCACTTAGACTGTTTAAACAGTTCTCTCAGCCTCAACATTTGTCACATAAAATTTAATATTAATAGAGCAATATTTCAGTATTCTTAATTTTAATAAAAATGTTTATTTGTATAGCTTCTCAGGAAGAGCTTTCTTCAGTTCAGTTCGGTTCAGTTGCTCAGTCGTATCCAACTCTTTGTGACCCCATGAATCGCAGCAGGCCAGGCCTCCCTGTCCATCACCAACTCCTGGAGTTCACTCAGACTCATGTCCATCGAATCAGTGATGCCATCCAGCCATCTCATCCTCTGTCGTCCCCTTCTCCTCCTGCCCCCAATCCCTCCCAGCATCAGAGTCTTTTCCAATGAGTCAACTCTTCGCATGAGGTGGCCAAAGTACTGGAGTTTCAGCTTTTTATACTTTACCTAATTTGAATTTCTAAACAGCCTCTGTGAGAGTCACAATAGTTGCCTTTGCCACTTAGAGGCATATGACTCCTTCACTCTTTCATAGTTTTAAGTACAAGATTCCATGAATCTTTGAGAAAAGACTCTGCAACACAAACTACCCTCCAGGTGTGACTATGCTTATCATGAGGAATACCAACTCTTACAGTATCCACTGTCATGAGGACATGGCATTATTCATACCATTCCGTAATGAGATGTATCTACAGGAACAGTGGTATTGTTCAAACAAAACATGTATACCTTATCAGATATTTCTCTGAGTATTAAAATTTTATTTTATTTAAAAGGCAGACTCTGAGGAGTCTCTTTGTGCAGTAGTTTATTTAGGATACACACATAGGCACACAGAAAGGAAGAATTGACTTCAACCTGACTGATTAAGAAAACAAAGTCACTATATCTACCCATCCAGTCACATACTCAACTAGTTAAACACCTAGACTCTTGTGCTTAGTATAAGCAAATCATTAGGGTTTTATATTATTTCGGATTTTGTAAAGCATAACAAAATCTTGCTTCGACCAAAATAAAATATCCCTCATTATTTTTTTAAATTAAGCTGATTGTATTTTGGCCACCTCATGCGAAGAGTTGACTCATTGGAAAAGACTCTGATGCTGGGAGGGATTGGGGGCAGGAGGAGAAGGGAACGACAGAGGATGAGATGGCTGGATGGCATCACTGACTCGATGGACGTGAGTCTGAGTGAACTCCGGGAGTTGGTGATGGACAGGGAGGCCTGGCGTGCTGTGATTCATGGGGTCGCAAAGAGTCGGACATGACTGAGTGACTGAACTGAACTGAACTGAATTGTATTTACATTTGTTGTTTTTAAATCAAAGTACAATAAACTGCATCTGTGTTAAGTGTATAAAATATTACATTTGGACAGATAAATAAGCATGTGGATACAAGCCACAATAAAGTTACATAATATTTCCATCATCCTCAATGCTGTTTCCTCATTGTTCAACAGTCTGTCCCCTCCCTCTGCTCCCAGATCCAAACAGCTGGTCTGCTTTTCATTACTTATAGATTGTATTTTCTAGAATTTAGTATGAATGGAATTAGGCAGTAAGATATTATATTTGACATTCTTAAAGACAATGATTCTGAGATGTGTCTGTGGTGATACATGTATTAGTAGTTTATTATGTTTTATTTGCTCAGTAGTGTTTTTTGAATGTGTGCCATGTGTTCAATTGTGTCTGACTCTCTGCCACCTCATGGGCTGTAGTCTGCCAGGCTTCTCTGTCCATGGAATTTTCCAGCCAAGAATACTGGAGTGGGTTGACATTTCCTCCTCTGAGGGATCTTCCCAACCCAGGGATCAAACCCACGTCTCCTATATCTTCTGCTTTGCAAGTGGATTCTTTACCTGCTGATATACCTTAATTTCTTAGCTCATTTTCCTGTTGATGAAAATCTAGTTTATTTCTAGTTTGTGTCTACTGTCAATAACACTTCTATAAACATTCATAAACAAATATTTTTGTGCATGAATGTTTTTATTTCTCCTCAGTGAATATAGTGGAATTGCTAAGGTATATGGTTGGTATATATTTGACTTTATAGGAAGCTACCAAACCTGTCAATATACAGTAAATCTTAAAATCAAATTTTGTAGGTGCTCTAGCATTCCTCCACTTTTTAGTAATTGTTTTAGTATTTATAGATTTTCAAAAAATAGCATGGTTTTCATAGGAGCATACTAGGATATTTTTTGGTATTCCATTGAATCTATAGATCAATTTGGTGAGAACTGACTGCTTAAAATAGTAACTGTTGCAATCCTTGAGCATGGTATTTTCAACATTGTCTTGTTTTCTTCAATATTCATAGAAATAACTAGCTTTATTATAAAGATTTTGAATGTTTCATTAAATTCACTCCCCAAATCCTATGTTTTATGTCATTATAAAAGAAATTTTTGCTTGTTATATGCTGGAACAATTTGCTAATTTATTTAATATTTAGGGATCTGTGTTCATAAGCAATATTGACCCATAATTTTACTTTTTTGTAGTATCTTTACAGGTTTGGTATCAGAGTAATTCTGATTTTATTTGAAAGAGTTTATCAGTAATTGATATTAATTTTTCTTTGAATTTTTCATAGACTTAATCATTAAAAATATCTGCTGGTACTTCTGGGAAAATTTTTGAGTAACATTTCAAAAATTCAAATAGACATAACACTATTTATATTTTTTATTTATTTGTGTTGATTTTAAGCTGTAGATTTGCAGTTATCCCTTTCATCACAGCTATTTTATTTGGACATAAAATTATTCATAGCATCATATTATTCTTTTAATCGGTACAGAATCTATAGTGAAAAACTTCTTACGTTACATTAGTAATTGTACTATTTTTGTGTTCACTCTACTTAGAGTTTAATCAGATTCATTTATCTTTTTAATAAACATGCTTTGGCTTTATTTTCTTTATTCTCTTTTTTATATTTAACAAATTCTTGCTCTTATTTAGTCTTATTATTTAGTTTTTTCTACTTGAAAAACATACTTTTCACTGTTTTTCTAGCTCCTTTTGATAATTCAACAGAGAAATGATTTAATTTCTTTATTATTGTCTTATATAATCATGTAAAATTTCATACTGCTGTCTATGCATTACTTTAATTCCCATAACTTTTGATATATGTATATGACCTTATGGCAGAAAGTGAAGAGGAACTAAAAAGCCTCTTGATGAAAGTAAAAGAGGAGAGTGAAAAAGTTGGCTTAAAGCTCAACATTCAGAAAACGAAGATCATGGCATCTGGTCCCATCACCTCATGGGAAATAGATGGGGAAACAGTGTCAGACTTTATTTTTCTGGGCTCCAAAATCACTAC
>NW_011494832.1:10533347-10534351 GCF_000754665.1 Bison bison bison
GTGAAGAAGGCTGAGCACCGAAGAATTGATGCTTTTGAAGTGTGGTGTTGGAGAAGACTCTTGAGAGTCCCTTGGCCTGCAAGGAGATCCAACCAGTCCATTCTGAAGGAGATCAGCCCTGGGATTTCTTTGGAAGGAATGATGCTAAAGCTGAAACTCCAGTACTTTGGCCACCTCATGCGAAGAGTTGACTCATTGGAAAAGACTCTGATGCTCTGAGGGGTTGGGGGGCAAGAGGAGAAGGGGACGACAGAGGATGAGATGGCTGGATGGCATCACTGACTCAATGGACGTGAGTCTGAGTGAACTCTGGGAGTTGGTGATGGACAGGGAGGCCTGGCGTGCTGAGATTCATGGGGTCGCAAAGAGTCGGACATGACTGAGCGACTGATCTGATCTGATCTGATCTGATATTCTAATATTCTTCACTATTCATTTAGAAATATTTTCCACTTTCTCTTGTGATTTTTCTTTGACCCATGGGTTTTTTGAAATTTTCTTGTTTAATTTTGGAAATACAATTTTCTTGGGAATCTTAGGGTTTTTTAATCTATAATCTGATTCTGTTATGGGCATACAATATACACAGTTAAGTTTGCTTTTAATTTCTTGATCCTTGCTTTTTGGTCCAGCATGTTGGCAAATATTCTTTGTGCACTTGAAAATAACAGTTGTATCAGTTCAGCTCAGTTCAGTCATTCAGTCGTGTCTAACTTTTTGTGACCCCATGAATCACAGCATGCCAGGCCTCCCTGTCCATCACCAACTCCCGGAGTTTACCCAAACTCGTGTCCATCGAATCGGTGATGCCATCCAGCCATCTCATCCTCTGTTGTCTCCTTTTCCTCCTGCCCCCAATCCCTCCCAGCATCAGGATCTTTTCCAATGAGTCAACTCTTCGCATAAGGTGGCCAAAGTATTGGAGTTTCAGCTTCAGCATCAGTCCTTCCAATGAACACCCAGGACTGATCTCCTTTAGGACTGTACTGGTTGGATCTCCTTGC
>NW_011494832.1:10535086-10537253 GCF_000754665.1 Bison bison bison
CAGGGTGACAATATACAGCCTTGACGTACTCCTTTTCCTATTTGGAACCAGTCTGTCGTTCCATGTCCACTTCTAACTGTTGCTTCCTCACCTGCATACAGGTTTCTCAAGAGGCAGGTCAGGTGGTCTGGTATTCCCTTCTCTTTCAGAATTTTCCACAGTTGTATAATAGGATATAATTATTAAAAAAAAAAAAAAAAAAACAGCTAGGCCACCGTATGTGATAATTTTTCTAGTCACCTCTACTTGTACCAACTTATTACCGTTTTATATCAGTTGATGAGATAATTCTGTTAAATATATCCTACTGTACTTGCATTTCACTTTCCTGATACAATTTTTGGCTTTACAGATCTTGAGATTCCTTTATTATTCACCTACACAGACAGATTGTCATGTCTTCCTTATGAACTGACTCTTACCATTATACAGTGTACAATTTTATCTCAAAAAATACTCTTTGATATTATATATCAATGATCCCATAGTGGAAAATTTGATTGAATTTAAAAATGAGTCATAGAGTCAACAACAATTATATACTCTGTCTTGAAGACTATATCACCTAATACTAATAGAACATTCTAAACCACTCAAGCTACTTGTTATATCATTGATCCTCTGTATCCCTGGTATCCACATCCTGGGATATAAAGGGCCAGGTATGTTATGCCATTTAATATAAGGGAGGGCCCTGGAACCATGTCCCTGAGAATGCTGAGGGATGACGGTATATTATTTCTTTTTAATCCATTTAGTTTGAACCCACCAGTGTCTTTATATTGTTTCTTCTCCACAGTATGTAACTCGGCCCTGCTTTTTTTCATTCTTACATTCTCTGCATTCTCTGGAGCATTTAGTCAATTAATTTTTTAAATTTAGGTATAATTAATATACAGTGTAAGTTCCAGGTGTACAACATGGTGAGTCACAATTTTTAAAGGATATGTTCCATTTATAGTTATTATAAAATATGCCTGTATTCCTTATGTTGTACTCTATGTCCTTGTAGCTTATTTATTTTATACATAGTACTTTGTACCTCTGAATCCCCTACCCCCAATATGTTCCTTACCCCACTGGCAACCACTAGTTTGCTCTCTGTATTTGTGAATTTGTTCTTTTTGTTATCCCCTGCAGGAGGGCAGGTTACATTAGTTTTACATTTAAGATTCCACAAATATATGTGATATCTTACCATATTTGCATTTCTTTGACTTACTTCACTCATCATAATATCCTTCAAGTGCATCCATGTTAGTGAAAATGGCAAAATTTCATTATTTTTCATGACTGTAGTATTCTATTATATATATATATATAATGGAATATTATATATAACATATTTATCCATTCATCTTTTGATGGACACTCAGGTTGCTTCCATGTCTTGGCAATTGCAAATAATGCTGCTGAACATTGAGTGCAAATATCTTTTTGAATTAGTGGTTGGGTTTTTTTTTTTTTTTGGATATGTTACCTGGAGTGAAATCAATGGGTCCATATAATAGTTCTTTTTTAGGCTTTTAAGAAGCTGGCACACTGTTTCCCACAGGACTTATACCAATTCACATTCTCACCAACACTGTAGAAGTGTTCTTTTTGATGATAGCCATTCTGATGGTTATGAGATGATGCTGCATTCTGGTTTTGATTTGCATTTTGCAGACGATTCATGATTTTGAGCATCTCTTCAAATTTCATGATTTTTGAGCATACAGGCCACCTGTATGTCTTCTTTGGAAAAATATATATTCAGGTCATTTACCCATTTGTTAATCAATTTGTTTGTTTCTTGTTGAGTTGTATGAGCTATTGATATATGTTGGGTATCAACTCTTTTTGTTTTTAATTTAATTTTATTTTTAAACTTTACATAATTGTATTAGTTTTGCCAAATATCAAAATGAATCCACCACAGGTATACATGTGTTCCCCATCCTGAACCCTCCTCCCTCCTCCCTCCCCATACCATCCCTCTGGGTCGTCCCAGTGCACCAGCCCCAAGCATCCAGTATCGTTCATCGAACCTGGACTGGCATCTCGTTTCATACATGATATTTTACATGTTTCAATGCCATTCTCCCAAATCTTCCCACACTCTCCCTCTCCCACAGAGTCCAAAAGACTGTTCTATACATCAGTGTCTCTTTTGCTGTCTCGTACA
>NW_011494832.1:10540178-10542146 GCF_000754665.1 Bison bison bison
AGGGTGACAATATACAGCCTTGATGTACTCCTTTTCCTATTTGGAACCAGTCTGTCGTTCCATGTCCAGTTCTAACTGTTGTTTCCTGACCTGCATACAGATTTCTCAAGAGGCAAGTCAGGTGGTCTGGTATTCCCATCTCTTTCAGAATTTTCCACAGTTTATTGTGATCCACACAGTCAAAGGCTTTGGCATAGTCAATAAACCAGAATTAGATGTTTTTCTGGAACTCTCTTGCTTTTTCCATAATCCAGCGGATGTTGGCAATTCGATCTCTGGTTCCTCTTCCTTTTCTAAAACCAGCTTGAACATCAGGAATGGTAGGTGTCAAATGGTGTATAAAAATGCAACACATTTCTACATATTAATTTTGTGTCCAGCAATTCTAATGAATTTATTGATTAGCTTTAGTCGTTTTCTAGTGGCATCTTTAGGATTTTCTATGTATAGTATCACACCATCTGCCAACATTGATAGTTTTATGTTTTCTTTTCCAATTTTGTTTCCTTTTATTTGTTTTCCTTGTCTGAGTGCTCTGGCTAGAACTTCCAAGACTATGTTCAATAAAATTTTGAGAGTGGGCATCTTTGTATTGTTCCTGATCTTAAAGGAAATTCTTTCATCTTTTCACTGCTGAGATGTTAGCCATGGCCTTGTCATACGTGACCTTTGTTATGTTAGGTATGTTCCCTCTATGCCCACTTTCTCGAGAGTTTTTATCATAAATAGATTGTGAGTTTTGTCAAAAGACTTTTTCTATTGAAATGATAAGATTTTCATTATTCGGTTTGTTAATGTGGTATATCACATTGATTTGTGAATATTGAAAAACCCTTGCATCCCAGAGATAAATTCCACTTGATCATGGTGTATGATTCATGTGTTTTTGGATTTAGTTTGCTAACATCTTGTTGAAGAAATTTGCATCTATGTTCACCAGTGATATTGAAATGTAACATTCCTCTTTTGTGATATCTGCGTCTGATTTTAGTACCAGGGTGATGTTGGTCTTATAGAAGTAGTTAGGACATATTCCTTCTACTGAAATTTTTGGAATAGTTTCAGAAGGATAAATGTTAACTGTATTCTAAATGTTTGCTTGAATTCACCTGTGAAGCCATCTGGTCCATTATTTTTAGTTTGCTGCTCTGGACATTACAATATATATTCTTAATTTCTCAAAGTGCATGGAGTCATATGTCCCTAATTATTCTGTGTCAGTAATTTAGAATTTCCCTGCTTATTGTGAATTTTATAGAGACTCATATTCTAAATTAGTTAAACTCTAACTTCAAGCTCTCTTTTCAGCTGCAGGCCAAATCTCAGTTAAATGCATTTTCTTCTAAGTGCACTACTTTGAGTAGACCACACACACAGATGATTCAAAAGGCAGTAAAAAACTTTAGTAGTCATTAAACACAGACTTTGGGGTTCCCCTCCTTGGGCTTCTTCATTTAAAGGATTCCCAGCCATTTCATTTGATAGGACTTCTCTAGTGGCTCAGATGGTAAGGAATCTGCCTGCAGTGCAGGAGGCATGGCCTCAGTCCCTGGGTTGGGAAGATCTGGAAAAGGAAATGGCAACCCACTCCAGTATTCTTGCCTGGAGAATCCCATGGACAGAGGAGCCTGGCAGGCTACAGTCCATGAGTCACAGAGTCAGACACGACTGAGTGACTATCACTTTCACTTTAAGACTACCATAAACTTTTTCTCCAGTTCCTCACACCACCCCACACCATCAAGAATCATGGTTTACCTGCATTTTAATTACACACAAGTGTGTAACTCAACAAAGACTGGTCTTTTTCCAAGTTTTAACTTCTCTCCAAAATCTTCCTATCTTTATTCAGTCTCTAGAATCTCGATGTTGTTAATTTTGGCATGCTTTTGAACTGTGGTGTTGGAGAAGACTCTTGAGAGTCCCTTGGACTGCAAGGAGATCCAACCAGTCCATTCTGAAGGAGAT
>NW_011494832.1:10543415-10543807 GCF_000754665.1 Bison bison bison
AGGAGCAGGAAGGAGGCACGAGAGCGTGTCCGGGTAAGGGAGGGCATCAGCTCCCTGGCAGGCCCAGCCCACCTTCAGCCACACTGCCTCTCAGAGGTGAAGGGAGGTCAGGAGGGAGAATGGAGTGGGGGTGCCGTAAGCTCCTCTTGTTTAGTGCCACTAGCCTCCCCTGAATCCCCCGGATGGGGGCGGCTGGGTGTTGTGAGTCACACTGTGTTGACCGCATCTTCTGCCAGGAACCGATGCAACTGGGAAAAGGGTGGTCGCTGCTCAGGCTCCCGGCTCCAGCACCGGAGCATCAGCTCATACAGGCTCAGCGGGCAGGCCGGGGGCCGGGACAGGTACACCTGCATTGTGGCAGCATGGATGGAAGGCAGGCAAATGGTCTTTAG
>NW_011494832.1:10545546-10549013 GCF_000754665.1 Bison bison bison
TGATCTCCTTCAGAATGGACTGGTTGGATCTCCTTGCAGTCCAAGGGACTCTCAAGAGTCTTCTCCAACACCACAGTTCAAAAGCATCAATTCTTCAGCGCTCAGCCTTCTTCACAGTCCAACTCTCACATCCATACATGACCACAGGAAAAACCATAGCCTTGACTAGATGGACCTTATTTAATTTAGAAACTGTTTATAATATCTGAATTACTTTCAGATATATATAGAAAATGTTTTTTTAATCTCTTTTATGTTACTTAATATAGAGCATTTAACTTTATTTGGGTAAACATAACTCCAAGGTTATGAAAAAAATTCATAACAGTTGAAATAGAGCTTTTACCACATCAGTGAAGGAAAGGCTGACCAAAAAATGAGGGGCTACGTTCAGTAATAGAGATTTTGATGATGAATGTTTACTAAATCAGCTCTTTTTTTAACCCTCAACTTAGTTTATCATTAATAGTCCAGTTTATGTAGGTTTATATCTTATACTTTGTCAACTACATAAACAGGAGAGATATGTATAATTACAAGTAAAACATGTTATGAAGTTATGAAATTCTTTTTATCCCTTTGTTTTAAACTTCCCTCCAAATACATTTTAAACTGTATTTTCTAATAAGATGTACATCAGTTCTACTTCTCACCCATTCCTAATCAATTCTCTCATTTTCAACTCTAATCTTTCTAAAATTTTTAGAAAGAAAGTAACAAATAAAAACCTAAAAGTCACCTGAAACATTCCCTATAAAAGTGTGGGTAGCGAAATTTATAGTATACATTTAATAAGTCAGTGAATATTAATAAGTCAATGTAGGGTTAATAGTGTAATGCACATAACATATGCACTATAGATCTCATATAATGCTACCCTATATTTTCTTTTTGATAAGCAACATTTTTCATTTAAAAATATGTCCTGAACATTACTTCATGTCACTAAATATCCTACAAAAAAACATCAATACCATTTATTATATTAATATACCTATACCTAATTTCATATAACCAGTCAACTAAGGGAAAGTTAGATGGAACATTAAAGGTTAAAAGAAGACTTTCAGGGGGAAAAAAAAGCACAAACCCTACCAGACTGGTGACAATCTTATGGTATGCAGTACAAAAACAGAGTTGATCTAGATCCAGATTTCCATTTCCTATTCTGAATCATGAGTTTTTAGAAACTCTCTGTTTTGGTCAGGTGAGTTTGAATGACTTGTCTCAGAGTTGATTACAAATTTCTAAATACCACTCTCACCTATGGTTACCATGTCTGCTTCCCTATTAACCTAAAATAATTTAAATAAAAAACAATTCAAGCATTGCTGTTTTGTATCACCAAAATAACTGAAGCATTTTATAGTATATAGAGTTTTACCTTAGCTCTCAAATTTGTCATCTTTCACTAATTATGTGAGAACATTTAAAAGAAGAATTGAACCCTGCTTAAACCCTCAGCCACTTAGTAACTCTTATATTTTTTCATTATTTAGAAAAAATTTAAGTAGATGGTAAGTGTTTAAAATAGTATTCTCCATCTGATTCAAATTGCAATTTTTGTTGGGTAAACTTTTCCAATTATAATTTTGGTGTATTTAACTTTATTTTTTCACTATAAATCAATTTTCTTAAAGATCTGGGTATTAGATGTGCTCATACCTGCAATAATCATGCTTTTTTATCTTTATGTCTCATCAATGGATCTCAAGTTGCATCAGCTATTTCTAACATTTGCCATCTCTACTAGACCCAGGTTTAAGACTGGGTTTATGTGTATCCCAGTATTTGTGCATCTTTTATATTCTTTGGCTTTAACTCCAAGTATGCAGTCATGAGAACTGGAAGAAAAATCATGGGACAAGTGGAAATGGTCTCTAACCACTTAATCTTTCTTGGAGCACAGACTCAAGGCTAGACAGACAGGGAGACACAGAACAGGGCAAGACTAGGGTTGATGAGACCGAATGTACTGAGACAGACTGTGTAAAACAAGGATCTGGAGGGTGCTGGATAACTGGACGGATAGGTGATGGATGGATGAATAGATGATGAATGGATGGGTAGATGGATGGATGAATGTATGTGGATAGATGGAGAGTGAGTGCATGGATAGATGATGAAAGAACAAACAGATGATGAATGGCTAATGAATGGATGATGGATGGACAAATGGATGCATGAGTATATATGGATCGATGGACAAACAGATGGAAAAATGACAGAATGGATATATAAATACAGATAGATGGACAGAATGAACATGGTGAGTCTAGGAGAGGAGAGGAGCCAGGAAGACACAATGAAAAGACACAACAGAGAAGAGAGTGGGGTGTGTGGGAGACACAGTAACAGGATGAGAGCGCTAGGAACTGTGGGAAATTCCGGAGGGAAATTATACGCTAGGGACATGAGTAACGTAGAGGGCTGGGACCAGGGACACAGAAATAAAAAAATGAGTTGAAACTGGGAAAGACAGTTTGGTAAAGGAAAAGAAAGGAACGGTAAAGGAGAGAGGAAAGGACACACTAGGAAGACAGGCAGAGGATGGAGGTGGGACTGGAAAAAGGCAGGTCTTACCCGAGCTGTTGGGGACACTGGGAGCAGAGTGGGGTGGATTCCCACGAGGCCGCGGCTCCTGATAAGGGGGTGGCTCTCGGGGGCCTGGGCGGTTGTTGATGAGGATGGTATCCCCGGGGACAGAGAGATGAACCGTCAGCTCCTCTTCTAATACCCTACGCTCGGCCTTGTCGTGGGGAACAGGAAACATTAAGCGCAGCTACTGCTCAGCTGTTTGTTAAATGCTCTACACGTGTGCCCTCCTTCAGGCCTCACTACAGGCCTGTATTGTGTCTACTATTACTCCATCTCACCGGCAAAGAAACAGGCTTCAGTGCATTTAAGTCCCACAATGTGGTTCCAACCCAAATCCTACCAGTTCATAACTATCAACTTTAACGCGTTATCACCACCACTGGACTCTCGCCCAGAAGATGTGGGCAGGGGTGGTGGTGTGCCCCACTTCTTCCAGTCGCCCCTCTAGCTCCACTCGCCACCTTTTCCCACTGGGCTTCTGCCCCAAGAGGTTGATGTGTGGGCCACATCAGCGGGCTGGGTCTGGGTTGGCCAGAGAGGGTCCCCAGCAGGAGTCTGGAGAACAGGCAGGAAGTGAGATCAGGGAGTTTAGCCTCCCAGCCTCACCCCAAGGGATGGACCCAGGTGAGCCGCCTCCCGGCACCCATGTCCATTGCCTGACTCAGGCGCCCTGTCCACACTCCTCCTAGATTCCTCCTGGGTTCCCGTCACTGCCTCTTCCTCTCACCCACAGGCCCAGGGATAAGGGCAGCACTGTGGTGAGCAGGCCCTAGGAACTGCACTGCTTCTGATTTACATACCCCCTGCCCAAGTCTCTCGATGTGGGCTTCTTACTAAGCCTCCCTCTAATTATTCTCATTCGACTGCGC
>NW_011494832.1:10549580-10549660 GCF_000754665.1 Bison bison bison
TATCTAGGTTGGTCATAACTTTCCTTCCGAGGAGTAAGCTTCTTTTAATTTCATGGCTGCAGTCACCATCTGCAGTACTG
>NW_011494832.1:10551695-10554585 GCF_000754665.1 Bison bison bison
GCCAACAGTGTGCGTGGTATATCCATCGTAGGTGGAGTCATTGAGGTGCACGGCCTCAGATAAGTACATCGTCTGCCCCACAGGGGCCGTGTAAGACAGGAGTCCATCTGGGGTGGGGGTAGGAGGGGCGTTAGGGGCACAGAACCTCTAGCCTCCCTCCCCCACCCCTGTGTCAGGCTTGGGTGGGTTTCAGGCCCCGCTCTCAAGTGCTGCCATAGGCCACTGGCATGGCAGAGGCAATGCTTGCCTGTCCCCTCCTCACTCATAGGGACAGCTTCCCAACAGGAGAGAGGATCCTTGACGCCTCGCTCCCCTGTCCCCGCTCCCCCATCCCCAGGACAGGAATGAATTCTTGGGGTCTGAACACTCACCCTTCCAGAGGCAGCCATAGAGCTCCACCCGCAGACACACGCTCATGACCCGGTCTGCCCGGGGATAGAAGCGAACCAGTCGGGCCACCATGGGGGGCCCAAGGTCCTTCAGCACCACTCCCCCAGGATCCTCATTACCTAAGATCACCTGTGGGCCAGGACATGGGATAGATGAGAGAAGAAGGCTCCAGATCAGATCTAACTTCCCAGCCACCAGTGGCTTCCTGGCCCAGCCCATAGTGGTCACAGAGAGACCCACAAAGGGTGGCACCAAGCACCCGGGGCCGTGGAGTACAGCCGGGCCTTCAATAAGTCAAGGGGCTGCAGCAGAGCCCTCTGACACCCCTCCCAGCCTGACCGTCTGTCCTGACCTCCAGCGTCAGCTCTCCCATCCCTTCCTTGCCTGGCTCTGCTCATCCTGTTGTGCCCAGATTCCACCCAGGCCCTCGCAGCTCTGCACCCCTGCTCTGGCTTCCCTCTTCTGTCACCCCAATCCCTCTGTTCACTCAGCAGCCACTGGCTGAGCACTTACTCTGCACCAGCCAGGCACAGCCTCTAGGGGGTGAGCATCCATCCCTCCCCTGTAGAGTCCAAGAGGAGAGGCAGCTCTACAAGCAAGAGGCAGCAGGAGGTGGGGAGTCCAAAAAGGCTCTGAGGAGGTGATATCTTGGGGGAGAACTGAATGGAGGGAGGAAAGCCTGGGCACAGCTGGGGAGAGAGAGCTTTCCAGGCACAGAGACTGGCAAGTGAAGGTATCTTGAGACTGTGGGATGAGCCCTAGAATGTTCCAGGAACAGCAAGAAAATCAGCATGGCCTGTATGAACAGGGAGAGGACTAAGGGGTGTGGACAAGAGCCAGCCTGGGCTGAGCTTCTGCACCCAGGAGGGAGCTCAGCTTTTGTGCTGGCGGGGAGGAAAGCCAGCAGAGGGAGTGAGCCAGGCATGAGGCATCTGCTTGGCATTTTCTCAGGCACCCTGGATGTAGCCTCCAGGTGGAGATAACTTCAGGAAAGAAAGAAGCAAGGAGAGCCATTTGGAGACTATTGCATTCGTCTAAGCAGGGGATGGTGGGGCCTGGCCTGGGGCAGTAGAGATGGAGGTGCTAAGAAGTGAGCAGATTTCAGGAAATATCATGGAGGCGGAACAGACTTGCCTTGCTGATGCTTTAAAGTAGGACGTGGAAAGAAAAGAGGAATCAGGGATAGCATCTTAGCTTACAGTGGTACCATTTCCTGAGTTAGAGAATGCTGGAGGCGGAGGAGGTTTGGGGTGGGAATGGGGATCAAGTTCAGCCTGAGAAGTTTACGGTAAGTTTGAGAAGCCTATTACACATCTAGGTGGGAAGTGGTCAGGTTTGCAACACTTGATGGAGCTCAGGGGAGATGCCCAGGCTAGAGAGGGCACACACTGCAGAGTCATTAGTGTACAGCACACAGCTGGGGCACAGAGGGGACCTAGACTTCCGGGGCTATCCCCCCAGCCTCACCTCCTGGCCCCAGCGGTCCTTCCAGTCCATCCAGCGGTGGCCGTCCCGGGAGTAACGCAGTCGGTAGCTGGGAGAGAACTCCTTGCCCAGGCCCCCTGCGTGCCGTCCCTGGGTGCCTACCAGTGCCACCAGGTGCAGCCGCCGCAGGTCCACCTGGAGGTATTCCTCCTCCTTGGGGAACACCGGCCCTGCAGGGCACCAGGCGCCATCTCCGTCGCTGCTTTCAAGCCTGGGAGGGGGCAGGAGGTCACAGGGGATACCTGGCCCTAGGTCTGCCTCTGTCTCCAGTATTTAATCCCCACCCGGACACTTGAAACTGGGCCGGGGGGTTGCCATTGGCATTGGCCCTCTCAGAAGCCTCTTGACTTGGTCAGAGGGCTGGAAGCACAAGCAGCAGCCCCAGGGGTTGCCCTCTGGGACAGCCCCAGGTGTGCCAGGTACCTGCTGTGGCGAGCGGCGGTGGAGTCTGACCAGGAGCTAGAGGCAGAGATGTCACCATCTGGGATGGTCCGGTCCTGCATGCCCAGGGCATAGCGGCACTTGGCTGGGTGAACACAGGCATATGGAGGGTCAAGGCCACCGACTCAGTCTCCCAAGCCCCATCCATCAGGGACCCAACAGCCAGTCTCCTCACCAGGGTCAAAATGTCCCTTCATGTCAGCATCTCCAGTTGCCACCAAGAGCAGCAGCAGTAGAAATGAAAGGGCCCCTGGTCCCATTGCTCCAGATCCCTTGGGCCTATGGGGGCGGGGGCAGCATCTCTGCAAGGGACATAAGGGTGGGGGGAAGGTTAGTGTAAGGGCAATCAGGGAGACTGGCTCACGGCCAACAGCATGGGAGAGACAGAATGGATTGCTCTGGGGATAACTGGAGCAAAATGACCACAACAGTCGCTGTTTAACAGCATCAGCGGTATTTTTAGAATGCTCCCCATGTGCCAGACACAGAGCTAAATGCTGGTTTCCCTCCCCACTTAGGAGATCAGAATTCTCAAACAAGTGGGGGACCCCAGCACTTCCCAATCGCAGTGCCC
>NW_011494832.1:10556369-10557508 GCF_000754665.1 Bison bison bison
TCATAAATCTATTACATACATAGACATCCCCCCAACCCGGGGCAAACACAGACACTTGTGCACACATCAGCTCCATCCACACCTCTGCATTCTTTCAAG
This sequence comes from Bison bison bison, assembly GCF_000754665.1. NCBI lineage: Eukaryota > Metazoa > Chordata > Mammalia > Artiodactyla > Bovidae > Bison > Bison bison. Next base: position 10,556,469 of record NW_011494832.1, read on the forward strand.
TCCACTTAGTGACTAGCCATCCTCCGACACCTGTGAACCTGACATGATAGACATGTTCCTATGATCAGAGGACAGTGTGAGACACACACACTCGGGTCCCCGGGCACAGGATCCCAACTGAACTGGAGCCCACCCACTAATACTCAAGGTGACCATAAGGAAGTCAAGAGAGTGGGGAACAGAAGGAAACTTGGGTGGCTGGAGTGACGATAAGAAAAGCCATTTCTCTGCTTTCCCATAGGCTCAGCTTTCACCTGTCTCCACTGTACCACTCAATTCTGGGCACACCTATGTGCCAAAAGCAACAGTGAGTCTGGCTGGGGGTGGAGGTGCTGGAAAGGAATGTCCACCAGCAGGGGACCTGTAGGGTGAAGGCTGGAGAGGAGGGAGTAGGGGAGGGACACTGAGGATGGTGCTCACTGGGCAATGACAGTATCTCCTGGCAGAACCAGCTGACCATCCAGCCTGAATGAGCGCCTGTCGCTGGCAGGTTAGGGTGTCAGGCCCTCTCTCTGCTGGCCTGAGGCCAGGCTGCCCAACTGGGAGCTGGCTGGGCGAGCAGGCTTAACAGTGAGTAGATGCCCGCAGAGACTGGCCCAGTGGGAGGACAGGCCCACTTCTCCAGGAAGTTGGGAGATGATGGGGGGCGGGGGGAACATATGAACACCTGTTTTCCTGGGGTGCAGTTCCTTCCAGACTGAGTTAGGGGGTCCTTCCTCAAGACTGGAACACACTTTCTAGGAGGTCAGGGGTCCCCCCACTCCCCCGGCCCCCCGCCCGCATTTTCCGAGCAGTAAGCCAGAGCGCTGGGGAGGCGGGCAGGGACTGACTTAGCAACGCTGGACAACCAAGTCCAGCCCGGGAACGTCCTGCCTCCCGCCCAGGCCCTCATCCTTGGGCCACCGTACGCCCCCGGAGTCCCGGGCCGCCGCCCTCGCCCCTCCACCCCGCCGGGGTCCTCCCGCCGCTCTCCCTACCTCTCATCGCTCTTCGCCGCAGACCCGGGCGTCCGACCCCGAAGCGGGGCCTCCTCGGCGGCG
>NW_011494832.1:10557671-10559409 GCF_000754665.1 Bison bison bison
ACCCCCCTTTTCTGGGCTCAGTTCCTAGACAGGGAGGTGAAGGGGAGCAGCCCCAGGGCACAGGGAAGGAGCGCGTTCCCACAGGCCCGGCGCTGCGCCGGAGTTTGAATGGGGGAAGGGAGCGGGGCTCACCTGTCCAACCCGGCCTCCTAGACCTACTCTTTTCACATCACCAGGCTCGGCTTCTCTCTGACCGCTCTGAGTCTCCGGTCCTCTACACCCCAGCCCAGCCTGAGGGCTGGCTCCTCCTCTCCCAGCCCCTTCCTCGACTTCTACCCCCAGTCCCCCGCCACAAGCCAGCAAGGCCCTTCCCAGTCTCTCTCAAGGACCTTAGCGTCCAGACTCCGAGGCCCTGGTTCCCCTGGCTACCTGCTCAAAGCCTCGGCGTCCTCCTCAGGGCAGGGCCCCCTCAGGCCCAGGCAGCTCTGACCCTGGTGGGGTCGGAAGGTCTGATCGCTGGCAAGGACAGGCCTGGACAGGTGAGCGGCGGGGGTGAGGAGGAGGACAGAAAGGCAAAGAGAAAATCACACAGTCAAAAAGGAGCGGTACAGAGAAGTTGGGTGCCAAGAGACTGAATAAACAGATCCAGTGTGAGAGAAAGAGCAGAGAGCTGCTGGGTGAGGTGGGCAGGACACAAGAGCTGTGCGGGGAGGTGTTCCACCCCATTCAGGGGCTACCAGGGGCCCACCACCTCTCTCCACACCCCACACCTGCCAATCACCTGCAGGGTAGGGTGGGGCCTCACGCCACTGCAGATCTCTGCCCCACTGCACCTCACAGCAGGTAGATAGAAACTCACCCTACGTGCAGACCCAGACAACAGTCCCAAGAAAGAAACACGACGTCCCGGATAAGTACACAAGGGCACTACCAGGAAGAGATGGGCCCTTGGGAGAGGCGAAGGCACACATGGGCACGTACTGCAACCCCGGGTCAACCCACAAACCTTCGGGAACCCCAACTGCTAAGGGACTCACTAACAAACAGCCCCGTAGAATTGCCTCTTCGTCCCCTCCCACCAAAGCCCCAGGGTTCCCCGGCGTACTTTCCCCCTCCGGAGTCGGCCGCAGGGGAATCTGGGCCCGGAGAGGCCGGGCCGGGGGTGGGGCCCGCCGGGGGTGGGGCCAAGGTTCCCCGGTTAACCTCACCTGGGTGGACTCTCGGCCCCTCCTTCCCGGGGCTGTTGCTCCCGGGAAGCCCCGGGCGGGCAGCCGGGCTGAACTGCCGCCAGATCCCTCAGGGAAGGAGCCACAGCCCTCACACCCCAGTGGGACATTCCACACCCCAGGCGCACGCTGACCCTGGCCAGGTGGCATGGCGGTGCCAGACCGAGGAGTCCACTGCAGAGAGTCAAAGAAACCATAGACTCCTGAAACCCTTGCTCCCTCTTGTCCCCCAGGAGACATTCCTAGTTGGTGATGCCCACCTCATCCCAGCCCAGAGCTAAAGGAGTGGGAGGGATGCGGGACTGGGGCCCAGTGGAGTCAAGTGACAGCGGAGAGGGGGCTGGAGCCAGCTGGAATGCAAGGCTCTGAGCTGAGACTCTCAGGGGCCAGAGAGGGAAGTCCCTGCCATCCAGGCCCCCAGAGTGTACCCAAGACCGAGTGTATCCACACACCTAGTGTATCCACACAGCCGTCGGTGGTCCCCAGAGCCCGCCCACGTCTCCTGAATCACTCCCAACTCCAGTAGGCCCCCATGTCCTCCTGAACCCCCAGAGGACCCTCTAACCCTCCTC
>NW_011494832.1:10560920-10562787 GCF_000754665.1 Bison bison bison
TGGCACCCCCGCCCGCCCCCCTCGCCGAGCCTCCCGGCCCCCGCAGAGAGGGAGGGAGCAGCCAGGCCGGGGAGAAAGGGAGGGGAGGCCGAGGACTGTGGACCGCAGGGACCACAGACAAAGACCCCAGACAAAGGGAGGCGAAGGGAGGCCACGAGGCAGCGAGGGAGAAAGCAGCCACAGCAGCCTGAGGCTGAGAGCTTAGGCAACAGGCATACGTCCTGCTGAAGGGGAGAATCCAGGCAAGACAGACAGACAGACAGGAGGTGCGAGAAGAGATTAACAGTGGTCCATCCAAGGCCGCCTCCTGGGTCCCTAGCAATTCATTTCCTTCCCTCAGGAATTCTCTCTTCCCTTCTGGGGAGAACGAGAATACCAGCATCCTAGTTGGCTACCCCCAAAGTATTATACGGTGAGTGTCCCCCACCAGTTACACCAAAGCATAAGAAGCACCCAGGCCCTATAGGCACACTCAGGTTTTCAAGAACAATCCCACTTTCAGACATATTCTGACCAATCATCTTTGAAGTACAAACATCAACATCAGTCAACATGTACTCTTGACCTGTAAAATATGCTCCCCAAAGCCAAAGGGGCCTGATTAGGCCTGGAGGGAGTAGAGCCAGAAGGGAGCAGTGATGAGGTCTCACGTGAGAGAAAGCAAAGTACCAAAAGGGAAGGAGAGAAAGCCAGGCTTTGCTGCTGAGAAGCAAGGATCCAAACTGCCATCTGCCATCTAGCTCCTCTGGCTGAGTCCTACAGCCTCCCAGTCTCCTCATCAGAAAGATGGCATTAAGTACCCACTCCCAGGGTCTGCTGGGATGATAATGTGGGATGGCATACAGGCCCCACTGATGGAGACAACCATCGAAACCCCACTAACAGGATCTCCATCTGTGGCTTTTCTTATGGGTCACTTGGGTCCCTGAGTTCCACCTCCCAATTCATCCCACAGTTATGAAAGGTTTGTGTAGGGCAGGGTTCTGACAGTAAGAGCTGTGAAGGATATATTGAGGAATACAACCCCCTCTGCATCCTCTGGGCATTTACAGTCTAGAGGGGGAGCCAGACAAGTATATACATGTGTAAAATATGTATTTATATATGTATGTGTGTATGCTTGTATATGTACAGAATCACAGAAGACACCCTGACCAGTGCTATAGTCAGAGCTGGAAGGGGCTGTGGGAACCCAGGAGAGGGGCAGGCCAGGTCCTCCTGAGTTCTGGAGGAGGCAAGATCAAGGACAACATCATGGATGAGCTGGAGCTTGAAGTGGGTTTTAAATCAGACAAAGATCTGCAGAAACGAGTCCAGGCCATCCCTGGCCAAAGAGACTTCGGGAACAATAGCAGAGAGATATAAAAGTGGGTTATGTGGAAATGCAGCTGTAACTGGAAGACAGAATCTGCCCGTGTAAATCCAGAGAGGTAGAGTGAGGTGGGTAATCTCAGTAGCAGCTTGGTTTACTCTGAAGGTGAGGAGGCAGGGCGTTGGGCTTCTGAGCTGGAACACCGCATGGCATGATTAGATGTGAGGTATGTGGTTTCTGGCAATAACATGTCGGATACACAGCGCAGAGTAATGGCTACGGAGGAGGAGGGAGGAGTTAACACCTTTCTCTTGTCCACCTCCATTTGGGGTCTCCCCCCACCAGATGCCCAGCCAGGAATGCCATACGCAAATAGTGAGATCCTACAGAAAAGCACATGCTAGGCACTCTCCCCGCGTCTTCACCGATCACTTGGTAGTCCCCTTGAGGTCTCTGAGGTGTATGGGGCAGAACGCTTCATAAAAAGGCAACCGGGGAGGTTGTAACTTGCCTTAGATCTGTGGTGAGTTGCTGCTTCTCACACAGGATTTCTAG
>NW_011494832.1:10562887-10575662 GCF_000754665.1 Bison bison bison
CAGGATTTCTAGGTTCCTCCGCCTCTGTCTTCCAAGAGCGGGCGGGGCGGGGGCCAGGAGAGAGGTGCCGAATGGCTCCCGGAGTAGCCCAGCTAGGCAAAGGCTGGAGCCGCTGGACTCCTGCCCGCCTTGGAAACCCCACCTTCCTTCAGTCTTCTGTGGACCTCACGGTCCCAGCAATGAACAGGAAAACCACGGGAGGGCGCTCGCCGCACAGGTGACCAACACTAGAATAATTGTGAAAGCCTGGAGGGAAGGAGTTTCAAGCCCGGGCGCGGAACCCGGCGGGGCCGAGCTCTGGAGAGGCAGCCAAGGAGGAGAAAAGACAAAGGCTGAGCGGAAGCTCAGCGTAGCTTGCGGGGCTCATTAGGGCGAAATATCTTCACAGTCACATAGCAGAAATATTGTTATTTATAGACAGAATCTTAGAATCTTCACTTTCTCTTTGCTATCATCCTTTGCCAAAGCCTGTGGCATTCTCAGCCACCCCTGGCCTCTGCCTGATAAGAGCTGATTCCTGAGCCTTGCTAGGTAGGTGCCAGGCTCTGTCTTCAGCACCTGCCAGAATCATCTCTCTTGGCCCTCACCACAGCTCTGTGATGTGGCATTTTGAGATACTTCCAGTTTTACAGGGTCCGAAACAGGATCAGAGAAGTCAGGAACTTGCCCAAAGACATATACATGGCAACTGGCTGCTGCTGCTACTGCTGCTAAGTCGCTTCAGTCGTGTCCGACTCTGTGCGACCTCATAGACGGCAGCCCACCAGATTCCTCCATCCCTGGGATTCTCCAGGCAAGAACACTGGAGTGGGTTGCCATTTCCTTCTCCAGTGCATGAAAGTGAAAAGTGAAAGTGAAGTCGCTCAGTCGTGTCCGACTCTTCGCAACCCCATGGACTGCAGCCTACCAGGCTCCTCCGTCCATGAGATTTTCCAGGCAAGAGTACTGGAGTGGGGTGCCATTGCCTTCTCCAGGCAACTGGCAGATCTAGAGTTCAAACCCAAGTCCTTTTGACTACAAAGTCAAAGTTGGATTGAAGTGTCTCAGCTATCATTATTGGTTCAACTCTAGGGATCTGTCATAAACCCTCACCCCTTCCTTTATCGCCCTTGAAGACCCTGGGACATTGTCCTTAACTCCTCTATAACTTTCTTCGTCTCCCAAGAATGTTTGTATTCTTGGGGCCCAAATTATTCTCATTTGTGCACAAACAGTGTGCAGAGATTGAACAATGGCTAACAATTTGCTCAAGGTCATACTGGAAGTCAAGGTCAGCCGTAGGATAATGTTTCTCAAACTGAGATCCCATGAATTGTCTGTGAAGATTATTAAATCCCATGTATTCGTCTCATTGGTAATTTTGGGGAAAGTGTTTCAAGCATGTCTGGATACTACGTAACTGATCTAGGGCCCTGCGTGCTAGTACCTGCATTCCTGTTGTATGTTTACCTGCTGATGGTCAAGTTAGCACTTCTTTAATTGTCTGGGTTGCGTTTGTACCAAGTGAAGTCCAGGGGGCATGTACTGACAAAATTTTCTTAGTTATTTGAATAGACACAAGTCGGGGGAGAACTGAGTCATGCTGGGCACACAGTGGAATATCATGTCAGCTGCAAAAGAACCAGTTAGGCTGTACTTGTACGAGTTCATGTTGCCAACAGCAACTTCATTTCAGAAAAACACTGTTCATCACATCAAATTGCTATGCTGTGCTTAGTCTCTCAGTCACTTCTGACTCTTTGCGACCCCATAGACTCCCCCAGAGGAGTCCGCCAGGCTCCTCTGTCCATGGAATTCTCCAGGCAAGATACTGGAATGGTAGCTATTCCCATCTCCAGGGGATCTTCCCAACCCAGGGATTGAACCAGGGTCTCTTGCATTGCAGGCAGATTCTTTACCATCTGAACTACCAGGGAAGTCCCCATCACATCAAATTACTTTTATTTTAATTTATCTTTCTACTGGTATTTTTATTTATTGCAGCTTTGTTTTGAGTTTATGACTGTTTAAGTCCTGAAGCATGAAGCGTTCATAGTTAGCTGCATTTGCACGTAATTGTAATAAAAATAACTTAAGTTCATGAGAATTATATTTCTTCCCAAAAGGTCCCTCAGAGCAGAGCTAAACCTGGCCCTTCAGGAGTCTCCAAAGGAAAGCTATAGCTTTGGAATCTCTGTTAAAGTCCAAACCCTCCCCTCCCCTGAAGATCCAGTGCAAGGAAGTTAGAGCCTGGGACCTCTGGACTTCTGAGAATTGGGGGGAGAACATGAAGGTGTGAGAGAGACCACCACAGGCTTTAAGTAGAAGGAAAGGTGAATCGTGAAAGATGATGCTGGGTAAACAAAAAAAACCAAAATAAACAAAAGGCTCTGAGTTAAAAAGTTTCCCAGAGAAAAGAGCTCTCAGTTAATGTAGTGGCTTTCTAGTATCATCAAGGACCAGTTTTTTTCCAGCTGTCTGCTTTCCCATTCTCAGTGTGTCAGGGCTCAGCATCATAGACTTTGGTTGCCCACCTCAACTGTAGATACTGCATCCTCAACAATGTCCAGAGGGCTTCCCTGGTGGTCCAATAGTTAAGAATCCACATGCCAATGCAGGGGACACAGGTTCGATCCCTGGTCCAGGCAGATCCCACATGCTGAGGACCAACTAAGTCCTCGAGTCATGACTACTGAGCCTGCTTCCTTAGAGCCTGTGCTCCACAAGAGAGGCCACTGCGGTGAGAAACCCATGCACTTCAATGAAGCGTAGCTCCTGCTTGCTGCAGCTAGAGAAAGCTTGCTTGCAGCAACAAAGACCTAGCACAGCCAAAAAAAATTAACAATTAAAATTAAGAAAAAAAAATAATGTCCAGAGGCATAAAATCTTTCCTGGAAGTGCCCCAGCCAACTCCCCACTGAATACCCACCATGTCACAATGGGTCCAGAACCATGCACCTAAATCCATTGAGGCAAGAGGAATGGCGTGGCTGGACAGCCATCATAGTAATATAGCTCTTTTGTCTGTGAAGAGACCGCCTTCTCTGAATATATGAAAGGACAACACTGAACCAGTAAATAAAATTTCTAAAAGGTTTGCTAGCAAGAAATTAGGGTGGCCGTTTTGTGAGTGCCAAAATTGTCCTCTGTGAAACGTGTTCATGAGATTGGACAGGCTTTCTTGAAAGGACTTGCACACCACGCCTAGAGATTTGGATCTTATCCAGTAGGTTCTGGAAAGTGTTTTTAAGAGTTGAGTCTGGACATGATCAGATTCGCATAATGATAAGTTGCTTCAGTCATGTCTGACTCTTTGTGACCCTATGAGCTGTAGACCACCAAGTTCCTCTGTCCATGGGATTCTCCAGGCAAGAATACTGGAGTGGGTTGCCATGTCCTCCTCCAGGGGATCTTTCTGACCCAGGGATCGAACTCGTGTCTCTCATGTCTCCTGCATTGGCACACAGGTTCTTGACCACTAGTGCCAGCTGGTGAAGCCCCCATGCATAATGTTATAAAGAATAAAGGGACTTCCCAGGTGGTGCAATTGGTAAAGAACTTGCCTGCTGATGTAAAAGATGAAGTTTCGATCCCTGGGTCAGGAGAAGGAAATGGCAGCCCACTCCAGTATTCTTGCCTGGGAAATCCTATGGACAGAGAAGCTGGGCAGGCTACAATCCATAGAGTCAAAAAGAGTCGGATATGACTGAAGCGACTTAGCACGCATGCATTAAGAATAAAATAAAGGCAAAGTGGAATTAGAGGCAGAGTTGCCAGTGATAAGGCTATTTTTTTTATGTGCTTCTAATTCTAAATTATACACATACCAGGAAACAAGAACTGGCAGATCGATGGATAGCTCATCATGCCCTCTAGATCACAAGGGCAGCAAAAACTGCACCTGTTGGAGACCTTCCACCGTGAACTTCACAACTCTTCAGCCATGGGAGGGGCTAAGCTAAGTACAAACAGTGGACTCTTAGAGCCTGACTAGGACCCAGAACCACCCTGTGTGTGTGGAGTCAATCAGAGGTTGGGGTGGGAGGGAGCCTGTAATGTTTTAATCAAAGGAGGCTCACACAAGTGCTAAATTGTGCCACTATGCTCCTGAAACAGACCACTGTGTCCCATTGAGGGTGCTAAAAGTCATACCCTGAGACTCCGAACTGTCTAATTTTAAGCATCATGCCATAAACTACACTCCCATCTGTGACATATTCATGGCTGGGGGAAGCAGTGTCCAAGGGGCATCTCATGCCCCTATCACCTAGATTCCAGAGAGCCTGCTGGCAAGGGCTTCATAATGACCTGAGCCCTGAATGGAGGGCAAGTAGTGGTATAAACAAAGCGGCCTACGTCATCCTCTGGGCTGGCTGACTCTCTTCGTTCATCAGATAAATAGTCTGCCTCCACCACACAACCACGTGACCATCAGCTGAAGCTTGAAGTTCACATAGCTCTGGAAAATAGCATTCAAACTTTGCCTGTCCACTTGCCACTGCCTACAACCGGCGGCCAGATGCAGTGTATTAGTCACCTTCTGGAGGCTTCCTCCAGCCTCAGCAAGGCTCCCACCTGGAGTGAGGCTTGTGCTTCCTGAAAACCCCAGTCTGAGGAGTTTGGAGGTGGGAGGTGGAGGAAGAAACTTTTCTGCAGCGATCTATCCTCCCCATCACGGAATCAGCCTTTTAATTTATTGAACTGACGTTATAACATGAGTTCTAGAATATTCTACTTGCTGACACAGTGAAAACTTTCAAAATGTGAAAGAATCTCACACTTGATAAAAGACTCATGGGACCCCATTAAGTGGTATCTTCTCTTGATGTTTCCATAGTGTGTGTTTTCTCATCCATAGACACGTCACAGAGGGAGGGACTGAAAGTTTCTGTATTCCAAGCAACAGAACAATTAGAAAGTAAGCAAATGAAAATGAAAATCTGAAATTCTAATTGTTAAAAAAAAAACAAACAAAAAAAAACAATTTATGTAGCTGGTTTTCCTGGACAGGAAGCTAAATTCCGGGGCTGGTATTCGACTCTGGATGACCTTCAAATGCAGCAGGAACCTCAGCTGGGTGTCTCTGGGATGCACAGCTGGAGGGGGCTGAGCAGTGGGGAAGGCCCAGGACAGGATAAGAGACAGGCAAGGGACTGGGTCTTGCTGTGTGCTTGCTGGCGTGTCCTTTCCTCACCTGGGCAAGTGGGGCAAGAACACAGTTCCTTTAGGTGTCATTTGGGAGCTGAGGAGACTCTTCACCTTCACAGAAAACCCTGAGGAAAGATGGTTCTGAAGGTTTTCAAGGCCAGATTCAAACAGTACCAAGTCTCTGGGGTTGGCACCCGCTGCCCAGGCCTTGGGGCTATCTCTGTTCTAAGTGACAGATGATATTCTATGGTTTTCTCACCATCAAGATACAGACAAATCCCATTCTTTCTTTTTTTCCAAATCCCTTTCTTCATCTTAAAATTCCTAAAATGAGCCTAAATGGCAACCCACTCCAGTGTTCTTGCCTGGAAAATCCCAGGGACAGCAGAGCCTGATGGGCTGCTGTCTGTGGGGTCGCACAGAGTCGGACATGACTGAAGCGACTTAGCAGCAGCAGCAGCAATCCTATTTAGTCCTGGATTTTTCTTCCCTGTTTGTGTATAGAAAGCCCCAGGAGTAAGAATTGGAAATGGGTTGACTATACCTGCATCTGACATTTACTTCCCTTTGCTATGAACTCCTCACTATTGAGCCATTGAATCTCCAAGTGGGTGAAGAGATCGATGAGGAATTAATGCTAATCTTAACATTACTACACTAAAACATGTATCCCACCTGTGAAGAGAAGTCCTGAGAGTCCTGCGGAAGTCTGAGGACGAGTACAGTTGATCCCTGAGTGTTAGGCTGTCCCTGCTGGTTGCATCTGGGTATGACTTGGTGTTTGTGGAGTTTGGAGTCTGAGGTGAGGGGTCCCTGAGAGTCTGCTGTGGGTCTTTGAGGCTGAGGAGGTGGGAGGAGGAGGGGCCGTGAGAGCGGTTATGACAAGAGGGAACTGAGAAAGTAAAAGCATGCAGTGCTTGTTTTGTGCTTCTGTACACTTTCGACCCTGGGGAATCTTCAAGGACTTTTTCTAATATTTATCTTAGATAGATGGAGTCACTCACTCAATAAATACCCCAAACACTGTCTAGGGGTTGGGAATAAACAGTAAATGAGATGAAGCTCCAGCCTTCAAGGGGCTTTCTAAGTTAGTTTTTTAGCCCCCCAAGGACAAGATTGAAATCCCAAGAGAAGAGGTTTCATTGAGGCCCCAGGGACCACCTAACATCCAGATGTGTGGATGGAGACCCAGCTCCAGCCAAAGCAAAATTCCTTTAAAACTCTGCTGATTGTGAGCAGTAAGTCAAAATAGGAAACCTGCAGGATAACATCCTAACTCATTTATTTCTTCTTTTTTTCATTTCATTTTTGCCTTGATGCACAGCTTGCAGATCTCAATTCCCCAACCAGGGATTGAAACCAGCACAGCAGTAAAAGTGCACAATCCTAACCACCAAGAAACTCCCACTGGATCACTTCTTATACAAAGGAAATCATTGAGTGTTTGCTGAAGAAAGGAGACAGTAACACAATGGGAACCACGTGGCAAAAATGTAAATTGCTCTCTGGTGATTGCTAATATCTTGATGATCTGATAAAATGGTATATAAGGCAGAACAAACCCACCCTTGCGATAAAGCTGGAAATTTCATCCACAGTGAAAGATGCTAAAGACAGTGCCAGGGTGCGTTGGAGAAAATCAAGACTGGTGTCTGGAAAAATAGTTGAGAGGCTATTGAAACTGTCTCAGTGAGCAGTGTTGAACGCTTGAGTAAAGACAGCCGCCAAAGGCAGGTGGGGACAGATGGGAGACAGACTTCCAGGCAGGAAGGACCTCTGTAGGGGAGATTGAGGAAGAGGATTACAGAGAACACCTAAGGCCCATGTTCTTTCCTCACATACCATGTTGTCTTGTCACGGAATGAGGACCCGACTTCAGTCCAACTTTTCCACTTTATAACAAAAGGAGGACATTAAAACCCAGGAAATGGAAACTCTCATCTATGGCTGAACTGCAGGTTGAGGGAGGGGTCCCAGTGGAAGCCAGGTCTCCTTTCCTGATCCCACCCCTTCTGCAGGTGCCCTTTAGAGCCAGCCGGGCCCTCTTTCCACACCCCTCCAGCAAATCGGAGTCCCAGGGCTGGGACCACGGGCTACCCCAGGGCAGTGCACAAGCTTCTCTTCTACTGCTGTGACCTTGATACTGCATTCTGCCTGGACCACACTCTCTCTGTTTCATAACTGCAATACATGATTGCAATACATAATATGTTCCTACTGATAATTAGAAAGGCGCTGAGTGTTTGGATGAAGAACTGTATGCAAACAAAATCCTTCTTTGTAGGCCCATTAGCGGTAATAAACTGGAATTAATTTGCAAACATCTCATCGAAACTGCAGGAGAGGGAGGAACTTGGAGGCCGCCCTCCAATAAGGGAGGTTTAATGGACAATCGTTGTTTGGTCAGCAGTTACTCTGGTAAAAGTTGTAATCTTTTATCAGCTTATTTTAGTAAAAATAAAGAATGCTTTTTAAACATTAAAAAAAAAATCTTAAAACATTTAAACTGTGGTAAAATACACATAACATGAAATTTACCACCTTCACCATTTTTAAATGTAGTGTTAGTTCTGTACACATTGCTGTAGACCATCATCACACCCTTCTCCAGAACTCTTTTCATCTTTCATGACAGGTTCTGTACCCGTGAAACAACCCCTCATTCCCCACTTCCCCTAGTACCCACCATCCTACTTTCTGTCTCTACAAATTTGACTACTTCTTATAAGTGGAATCTTAAGTATTCGTCTTTTAGAGGCAGCTTATTTCACTGAACATAATGTCCTCAAGGTTCATCCATGTTGTAGCATATGTGTTAGAATTTCTTTTTCTTTTAACGTTGAATAATATTCTACTTTATGTAGAAACCACATTCTGATTATTCATTCATTCACTGATGCACTCAGGCTGCTTTCATCTTTTGGCTATTGTAAATAATACTGCTATGAATATGGGTGTGTAAATATCTCTCTGAGACTCTGCTTTCAATTATTTTGGGTATATCCCCAGAAGTGGAATTGCTGGATCATATGGTAATTCTGTTTTAATTTCTTAAGGAAGCACTACTCTGTTTTCCACAGCGGCTCCATGATTTTACATTCCCACCAACAGTGCACAAAGGTTCTAATTGCTTCATATGTTCATCAGCACTTATTATTTCTGTTTTAATAGTAGCCATCCTAATGGTGAAGTGGCATAAAACCCTGTCAGGACATAGGTTTACTAAAGATGTTGATCTCTCCTATCCCAACTTTGCATAAAATCCTAAATGCTTTAATCACAATGTTTTCATTCAAGGAGATTTTTAGGAACATAACCCTCATGGTTAGAGAAGGAATACTATATTGTCATCTTAAAGTCTTTATCAACTAGAAAGGTAAAATTTGAATTCTAATTTTCTTACATTATTTAGTGAAGTTGAACTTTTCACTAAATTGTTAGTTATGGTTTCTCTGTTGTGAATTGTTTGTGTCTGAATTTCTTACATGGTGCAAAATAAAATGGAAATAGCTATTGGATGCTATGTGATAGCTTCTGTTCTAAGAGCTTCACACATAGTAACTGAGTAGTTACTGGGTCAGTTAATCTGACCCACCATGAGGCAACTGCAATTAGTACTTAATGGAGGAAACAGAAGCACAGAGAGGTCAATGAACTTGCCCAAGGTCCTACCCAGGAAGTCTGGATTCAGAGACTGTGTCCTTACTTATAACATGGCCAGTATTTTCTTAAGTTATTTGTTTGCTTTTGATTTTTTTCCATAAACTATAAAAATGAAAACAAAATTGTGGTTAAATTTATGACTATACTCCTTTTTTTTTTTAACTGGACCATTTAATTCTTTTAGCCAGCTTAGAACATCCTCTCCTTTTCAGATAATAGAAAATATTTGGATTTTTGGTATATTAGATGTTTCACATATGTATGTATTTTCCCAAATAATCATTTCTCCCCAAATAGTTGTTGAATTATATTTTTTTCTTCCATTGTTTTGTGATGGTACTTTTCTGCTAGTCTTTATTTCCTAATTGCTGTGGGTTTTTTTCTAATGAACGTTATATGCTCAATCATCTCTTTGAGGATACTTAAGTCTCTTTCTGGTTGTTCTACTCTTTTCATCTGGCATGAATCTGTCTCTGGAGTGTTGATGTTGCTGGCTGCCTTCCTCAGTGTTAGTCTTCATGTATTCTGGAATTTTAGTTTACAAGTTCATTTCCAGGTTTTCTCTCTCCCTTCTCTGGTTCCCTAGACCAGCAGAAAATAGGCCTCCAAGACTGCCCTCAGTTTCTCCCATACCTCCTTCTTCAACCTGACCCCTCTCTCTGTACAAATTCCCCTTCATTTACCTTCTCTCAAGGTCTTACACCTCCCCGTGCCTGGTCTGCGCTGACTTGACTCCTCTTACCGCAGGATTAGAAAATCTCTGGCCTCCTTTTATATTTTTGAAGTTATCACAGTGGCCTGGCCAGTCTCTTAAGCAGTTTTACTGCAGGGCGTGGAGAGTTTCAGATACTCACAGCACAGTAAGGGTTAACCTCCAGCGCTGGGCCCCAGGGGATTCCTGTGGCAGCTGGTGAGGAGGAGTGCCTTAGGTAAGCCGCTGTCAGCCTCTATTTGCTTGAGGGTTGACAGGCTGCATGCACAGAACTCACCCAAGCAGAAGCAACAGCCAAGTACAATGAACTTGACCCAATAAAAGCAAAATCTTGAACGTTACATTTTAAGTGCTTTTTTTTGAGGGGTGGGGGGTGTTTGGTTTTCAGTTTTGCATCAGGCTGAAAGCTCCTTGTTTTCAGAGACCACATTTATCTTGTTCACCGTGTGACTAGCGCGGACAAGAAATTCAGGAAATTTCTGGTGACTAAGAGAGTCAGTGGATGTTTGACAGCATCCCTGGTCCAGTCCTGCCTGCATCCCAGGCAGAAAGAAGGCTGAATGGCAACCTGGAAGCTGTAGTCCTACAAGCTCTGCAAGATGAAGTGGATCACAAAAGAGAGGAAAAGCATCTCCCCTCTAGGCACAGACACCCCCACCTCCTGCAGATTTGACGTCTTAAGGGCTCCAGTTCAGAGAGTGATGCTCAGCGGGAGATGGAGACAGTTACCATATACTGGATGACTAGATTTGTGAGACCTGTGAGACCTCACTCAGACCCCCAGAAATACTTAGAGAAGGGGACTTTGCAAGGGTTGAAAAGAGAAGCTAAAATTTGGCTTATTATTTTAAGATGACCCTATTTGCATATCTCAGGTGGCTCAGTGGTAAAGAATCCATCTGCCAATGCAGAAGACATGGGTTTGGTCCCTGGGTCAGGAAGATCCCCTGGATGAGGAAATGGTAGCCCACTCCAGTATTCTTGCCTGGACAATCCCATGGACAGAGGAGCCTGGTGGGCTACAGTCCATGGAGTCACAGAGAGTCAAACACGACTAAGTGACTGAACACGCACCCCACCCATAGGCTAGTGAGACCCAGGGAAACTCAGGCTACATGTTTTAACTCAACCTTGAAATACTGCTTGCACCACAGACTAGTGACTATCACTGGGGTGAGAGAGTCCCTTGTTCTGTCGGGGACAGTGGCAGTGGCGGAGTCCTGCTGCAGGCGGCCTTGGGTAAGGCGGGCTGGAAGTTCAAACAGAAGAACAGAATGCAGTTTCACTAGAGCTTCTGGACATGTTCATTTGTCAATGATGCCCTGGAAGATAAGAGGTAAGTGGGTGGGGTTGGTGTTTGGAAAACAAGACAAATGAGCTCTTATTCAAGACAAATGAGCTTCAAAACAAAAAAATTTGAATCTTTTCCTCAAGAAGAAAGGTATCTTGAGGAAGGGGCCAGAGCCTCTTTACAGTGCCGAGCCGGGAATGTCCCTATAAAGCTGGGACTATAGGTGGGAGAAGAAAGGGGGTAGCTGTTCAGCTTCTTGAGGAAATCTGAGACAGGCCTTTCCTTCCCTTCAAGCCCAGGGAAAGGGGCTTCATAGTATCCTTCAGAGAGTTCACTGTGTGTTCCCTGCAGTGTGGAGGACAGGGTGAACTGGTGGCTGGCTCAGTCTGAAAATCATAAAAAACAGACTGGCTAGCTGCCCTGATGGTGGAACAAGAGAGGTTACTGGGCTGAGAAGCTGCCAGCCTTCCCAGATTCCAGCACTGAATTTATGATGTTTCCTGTGGACCAGATGTGAAGCCTGATGCAGTGAGATGTTAGATCCTGTCCAAAAGCATTACCCGGAGGGATTTGGTGAGCCTGATGTCCCCCTTTTCATTATAGGGGACTGGAATGCAAAAGTAGGAAATCAGGAAACACCTGGAGTAACAGGCAAATTTGGCCTTGGCGTACAGAATGAAGCAGGGCAAAGGCTAATAGAGTTTTGCCAAGAAAATGCACTGGTCATAGCAAACACCCTCTTCCAACAACACAAGAGAAGACTCTACACATGGACATCACTGGATGGTCAACACCAAAATCAGATTGATTATATTCTTTGCAGCCAAAGATGGAGAAGCTCTATACAGTCAGCAAAAACAAGACTGGGAACTGACTGTGGCTCAGATCATGAACTCCTTATTGCCAAATTCAGACTTAAATTGAAGAAAGTAGGGAAAACCACTAGACCATTCAGGTATGACATAAATCAAATCCCTTATGATTATACAGTGGAAGTGAAAAATAGATTTAAGGGACTAGATCTGATAGAGTGCCTGATGAACTATGGACGGAGGTTTGTGACATTGTACAAGAGACAGGGATTAAGACCATCCCCATGGAAAAGAAATGCAAAAAAGCAAAATGGCTGTCTGAGGAGACCTTACAAATAGCTGTGAAAAGAAAAGAAGTGAAAAGCGAAAGAGAAAAGGAAAAATATTCCCATCTGAATGCAGAGTTCCAAAGAATAGCAAGGAGAGATAAGAAAGCCTTCCTCAGCGATCAGTGCAAAGAAATAGAGGAAAATAACAGAATGGGAAAGACTAGAGATCTCTTCAAGAAAATTAGAGATACCAAGGGAACATTTCATGCAAAGATGGGCTCGATAAAGGACAGAAATGGTATGGACCTAACAGAAGCAGAAGATACTAAGAAGAGGTGGCAAGAATACACAGAAGAACTGTACAAAAAAGATCTTCATGACCCAGATAATCATGATGGTATGATCACTCACCTAGAGCCAGACATCCTGGAATGTGAGTCAAGTGGGCCTTAGAAAGCATCACTATGAACAAAGCTAGTGGAGGTGATGGAATTCCAGTGGAGCTATTTCAAATCCTGGAAGATGACGCTGTGAAAGTGCTGCACTCAATATGCCAGCGAATTTGGAAAACTCAGCAGTCGCCACAGGACTGGAAGAGGTCAGTTTTCATTCCAATCCCAAAGAAAGGCAATGCCAAAGAATGCTCAAACTACTGCAC
This sequence comes from Bison bison bison, assembly GCF_000754665.1. Taxonomy (NCBI): domain Eukaryota; kingdom Metazoa; phylum Chordata; class Mammalia; order Artiodactyla; family Bovidae; genus Bison; species Bison bison. The sequence goes on from NW_011494832.1 coordinate 10,575,420, forward strand.
AATTGCACTCATCTCACACGCTAGTAAAGTAATGCTCAAAATTCTCCAAGCCAGGCTTCAGCGATACGTGAGCCGTGAACTTCCAGATGTTCAAGCTGGTTTTAGAAAAGGCAGAGGAACCAGAGATCAAATTGCCAACATCCACTGGATCATAGAAAAAGAGAGTTCCAGAAAAACATCTATTTTTGCTTTACTGACTATGCCAAAGCCTTTGATTGTGTGGATCACAATAAACTGTGAAAC
>NW_011494832.1:10575762-10576283 GCF_000754665.1 Bison bison bison
CTCATACAGTAAGCCAGGCTTTCTTCCTGCAAACTTATCATATGCAAAAGTTTAGGTGATTTGCATCATCTTCTGGCCCAGAGGACTGTTAACATTTTAAGATCATTTCTTCAGAAAACTTATTTTTATCTAAAGGTGATTAGTCAGGTGCCACCATCCAAAAGCATTAGATAAAGTTGCATTCCTATAGGGTAAAGGTGTGGTGGGCTACAACAAGAAAAATAATTAACTCAAGGGTCCAAGGTTACAAACATTAAAGCTACTACTTACACCAATTATATTAATCAATACACTGCCAGGGATACAGCAGGTAAGGGATATGGAAACTTAGCAACAAACATTGGCCTAACAAGTGAAAAACCCTTCACCAATACAATTTCTTTCTTTCTTTTTTTTCCTTTTTTTGTAAATTTTTTTTATTTTTAAACTTTACTATAATTGTATTAGTTTTGTCCAAATATCAAAATGAATCCGCCACAGGTATACATGTGTTCCCATCCTGAACCCTCCTCCCTCCCACT
>NW_011494832.1:10576714-10601106 GCF_000754665.1 Bison bison bison
ACCCTTATGGCAGAAAGTAAAGAGGAACTAAAAAGCCTCTTGATGAAAGTGAAGGAGGAGAGTGAAAAAGTTGGCTTAAAGCTCAACATTCTGAAAATGAAGATCATGGCATCTGGTCCCATCACTTCATGGGAAATAGATGGGGAAACAGTGTCATAATCTATTTTTGGGGGGCTCCAAAATCACTGCAGATGGTGATTGCAGCCATGAAATTAAAAGACGCTTACTCCTTGGAAGGAAATTTATGACCAACCTAGATAGCATATTCAAAAGCAGAGACATTACTTAACCAACAAAGGTCCGTCTAGCCAAGGCTGTGGTTTTTCCAGTAGTCATACATGGATGTGAAAGTTGGACGGTGAAGAAAGCTGAGCACCGAAGAATTGATGCTTTTGAACTGTGGTGTTGGAGAAGACTCTTGAGAGTCCCTTGGACCACAAGGAGATCCAATCAGTCCATCCTAAAGGAGATCAGTCCTGGGTGTTCATTGGAAGGACTGATGTTGAAACTGAAACTCCAATACTTTGGCCACCTCATGCGAAGAGTTGATTCATTGGAAAAGACCCTAGTGCTGGGAAGGATTGGGGGCAGGAGGAGAAGGGGATGACAGAGAATGAGATGGTTGGATGGCATCACTGACTCGATGGACATGAGTTTGGTTAGATTCCTGGAGTTGGTGATGGACAGGGAGGCCTGACGTGCTGCCATTCACGGGGTCGCAAAGAGTCGGACACGACTGAGCGACTGAACTGAAATGAACTGATGGAGTTCTGCCCAACTCCTAGAGACTGGAGAAAGAAATATAGTTTACTAGCCTGAGCAGGGCACTTGCCCACATTGAACAATCACCGGAGTGAGAAATCCTAGCACAGGGAAGGAGTTGTCTCTGAAAGAATCCACAGAAGTGCCTGATGAAAGGAAGGATCAGCTTTGCCTAAAAACTTAGGCCATCTCATGGGAGTTCTAGTCAAATAAGTCCCCTCCTGGTCCCTTTCAGCCCCTCCCTCTCACACTCAACCCTGTTGGGGTCCAAGGTAAGCTAGCAAGATGATGCAGGAAAGACAGAAGCATGCATCCAGGATGAACTGAATAGTTCGTATACAAGTGCAGCTGCTGGGGGCAAAAGCTTCTGTTAGAGATAAAAGTTGAAGTATTTTTCATGGAATGTTTCTGACATGAGGACTCCTGGGCTGCATATGTTAATTGCACCAGGTTGAGGATGGTGGATCCTTCTATCTGGCTGTTCTGCCATTCGCTAGAATGCTATTCTTACCTGAAAGGTTTAAATGACCCACCACCACATCTGCTGGGTCCTTGTCCCAGCCAGTGGGAAGAGGGAAAGAGGAAGGGGAGGACCACCCCCACCGCAGGTCAAAGCATTACCAAAAAGTTCCTCACGCAGTTTATGTGCTTATGTGCTTGGTCACTCAGTCATATCTGACTCTGCGACCCCATGCACTGTAGCCCACCAGGCTCCTCTGTCCATGGGGATTCCCCAGGCAAGAATACTGGAGTGGGTTGCCATGCCCTCCTCCAGGGGTTCTTCCCATCACTCACTTTACTCAGACCCTTTTGCCCAGAAGTTAGTCACGCGGTCACGCCTAGCTTCAAGGGGTGCTGGGAAATGTAGTCTTTATTCAGGGTGGCTACAAGTCCACCAAAATTTGGGAGTCTTAGTAGTAAGGAAGAAGAAGTGAGTGCACATTGAGGGACAATAGCAGTTTCTGCCGCAAAGCAAGAAACAGGAAACGAGAGATCACCACACACTTCAGTTCCAGGTGACAGCAGCTGGTCTGTTTGTGGCACAAAGAGAGGAAGAAGCCTTGAATTTAAACAAAGTTTGAAGTTTTTACTATTATGTGAAACCAGGCCATTTAATTACTGGATTTTGGGGGAAATTAAACCAAGTGACCTTTGATTACATATGTGGAATCTGTTTCTTTTTTAAGATTTTTTTTTTTTTTTGGCTGTGCTGGGTGTTTGTTGCTGTCCACAGGCTTTCTCTAGTTTCAGCAAGCGGGGGTTGCTCTCTAGTTAAAAGGCACAGGCTTCTCACTGTGGTGGCTTCTCTTGTTGGAAAGCACAGGCTCTAGGTGCTCAGGCTTCAGTAGTTGTGGCACATGGGCTTAGTTACTCCACAGCCTGTGGGATCTTCCTGGACCAGGGATCAAACCGGTGTCCCCTGCATTGCAGGCAGATTCTTAACCACTAGACCACCAGGGAAGCCTGGAACCTGTTTTAAATGTCCATCAAGGAGCAGAAGTAGAATGAGTCTCCCCAAATGGGTTTAAAGGGACAAAGAAAAATGAAAATAAAATAGTTTGTCATTCTCCCTTCTATTAGTTAGAATAGACTAGGCTGTGGTATTTAAAAAAAAAAAAAAGGCACTTAATATAATACAAGTTTTTTCTTATATAACAGTCTTGAGAAGGTTTGCAGTCCAAGAGCAGCTGCCCTCCTCATGGTCTATCAGGCACTTGGACTGATAGTGGCTCTGCCAATTTCAACTTACGGTCACCTTGGTGTCAAGCTCCCAGTCAGCCATAGGGGGAAGAGAAAGGAGGAGAATGTGGGAGATTTTTTAACAGAGCAGGCCTGGAGGTTGGTATGTACACTTCTGCTCACATTCCATTGGAGATAACTTAGTCTCCATTGGTGATATCTTGATCGTGTAACAAACCTGTTTGGAAGGGTGTCTGGGAAATGTAGTCTGTGTACCCCACGAAGAGAGGAGTTTGTTGTGTAGCTGATGGTCTCCACCTTTATGCCCCATGATTTTTCTTACCTAGTGTATAGTTGTAACAATGTAAATGGTTATCACGAGTCACCAAAAATCCAAAGCCTTTGGACCAAAAATGATTTCTGGTTGTAGTATGCCATTCTAGAGAATAAAGCATTTAATATTCTGGCTAGAACTTTCCTCTAAGACACTGGAGGAGTAGCACAGTCATAGGAGAAAGAGAAGGGGACTGATACAAAGCTTATTGGTGCTGCACCAACAGTATCTGTGGGCTCAGGGGCAGGATGCTTGGGGTGGCACCTACACAAGGTTTAGAATTGTGGACAGCTCCAAAAGCATGCCAGTAAATTTCACAGAAAATGTTGGAATGGAAAGGAGAACATCATGTGTAGGTGTTAGAGACCTCTTGACAGAGAGAGGGGAAAAGGAACCCTTGAAAAGTTTCCTGGTGGCCTGGTGATTAGGATTCCAGGCTTTTAGTGCCATTTGCCCAAGCTCAATCCCTGGCAAAAGAACTGAGATTCTCCAAGCTGAACAGCCAAAAAGAATAAAAGAAGGGACCCACCCATGAAAAGATGGCAGTTCTGGCTCACCCCCTCAAATCAGGAACAGTGGGCAAGACCCACTCCTATGATTAGTGACGCCAAAGAAGAGAGAACGAAAAGAGGAAGCCTAAAACATTTGCAAGAGTGGCCAGGAACTTGAGCCAGGAGTGTTTTGTGAAGCCGAGGACCCAGTGCCTCAGAGTGACATGCAGGCAGTGACTGTAAAGTCCGCCACTGCTAGTGGGGCGCCAGGCCCCCTAGGGGAGCACTGGACCCACCGTCTAATTCCTGCTGTGGTCAGGCTTGCCTTTTCCTGGCAAAGTATAACGATGCCATGAACAACTCCCAGTGATTGAGAAAATCCTGCTTCTCATTGTGATGGCTTCTCTTGTTGCAGAGCACGGGCTCTAGAGCGCGCCGGCTTCGGTAGTTGTGGCATGAGGTCTCGGTAGTTGCGGTGCATTGTTAAGTTTTTGCTGGAGTATATAACCTTGAACATCACTCCCTCCCTCCAGTTCTTATCAAAAACTCAGTTAAGGGAAACAAAATTCATGTAGGGTTCCTCAAAGAGTACACAGTTCCTCCAGTTCTGTGGACTGTGCAATTACAGATGTTCATTGCACTATGAATTTGGATTGCATTGTTACAAACCTTTACAGAATCTCTTATAAAGAATTTTGGTTTGGCATGATGCTGTCAGCTTCTAGGGACGCAATACAAGTTGGGCATAATGTTGAAGAATTTATATATGAAATGTTATGACGTTTGGAATTTGTTTTAAAAGATCCCTGGGTGGGGTTGGGGTGAGGGGAAGTAGTATGGGTAGATTAAGTGAGTATGACCAAATTTTGACAGTTGTTGAAGCTTTGGGAAGGATAAGAGACTCACTGTGCTCTTACTATTTTTGTGTAGGTTTGAAAATTATCATCAAAAGCAGAGTGTTTTTTTTTTTTTAACATGGCTCGTCTCAGGACTTAATGAAGCTCAGGTTCTTTATGTTTTATATTCCTTCAGCACAGAAGGAATCCAGTGACAGCCAAAATGATAGGTAAGTAGATTTAGTAATATTTTTTATAAAGGGGTTGCAGGAAAATGGGGCACAAGAGGATGGTCATGTCCCAGGTCTCCGGTGAGTTCCTGGGATGGGCCACCAAGTGAGGGTCCTTGGCTTCGAGCAGGAAAGAATTCAAGGTCAGAGCCATAGAAAAGTGAGAGCAGAGATGCACAGTCGAAAGAGAGTGCTCCGTCTCAGAAGGTACACGTGGCCTCTAAATACGGGGTGGTTAGTTTTTATGGGCTGGATAATTTCATTGGCTAATAAGTGGAAGGATTATTTCAATTGTTTTAAGGGAAGAGGCAGAAAGTCTCAAGCCCACTCGGCTTTTGATGATCAGCCTCGGAACTGTCATGGCAACTGTGGGTGTCATTGTGTTACTGAAAGTAGGCTTCAGCCAGGCTGCTCGTCTCTCTAAAGACAACACTAGAGAGGCAAGGTTGGTGGAAAGTTTGCTTTATTTTGGAGGCCAGCAATGGGGGGAGGGGGGAGGGGGGAAGGCGGCAGGCAGATGCCTGTCCTTGAGGAGAAACTAAAGATCCTTGACTTTGCTTAATGACTAAACTGTTATTGCTTTGTCCAGTTTGACTACTTTGCTTTGCTTTCTTACTTCTCTGATTAAACTTATTCTTTGGCTAAAGTTTAACAAAAGGCAGACTGAGGACACGGGGTGGGGGCTGGGATAGGGAAGAACCCTGTTTTACAATGAGCATGTAATGAAGCTCAAGGTCTACGGTAAGTTGAATCTTGCCGCCATCTTGGTCCTAACAGGTTCTAACCAGATTCTGTCATAGCCTTAGTAGCTATGGCATTCTTTTAAAGGTTGTGCCCCGCCCCCTTCCCTACCGTCTCAACTATAGTATACGTTTGATGAGAAACTAAGGGCAATTTTAAGTCTTAGATAAAATAATATTTATCTTAATCCAGTGCCTAGCACCAAGTAATCACTTAGCAAACAACAGTTGTTTGTTGTATGATGATTTTATCAGAATTGATTTGTATAAGTAGCCTGACCTACTTGGAATTTGGAGATTTCCTTTGATATTGGACGAAGAACAAAGGGGAAATATATCTTCTTTCTGAGAGGTTAGTCATAGGAGGTTTTCTGGGAGCTGACTGGATAGATAGAATTTCTGGAAGAAATTTTAAGGTTTCCAGAGTCTCGATCCAGAAGATGAAATTTTAGTATGAGATTATTTTAACCAAAAATGCAAAGATAGCTTAATATTTTAAAATATATACAAATTTATCATATCTGTAAGCCAAAGGAGATAAACCACAGGATCATCTAGATTATTGATAGCTAATAAAACTGAACAATATTATAAGTATACAAAAAAAAATTCTTGGGACCTATAAATAAAAAGACATTTTTAAAAATCATGCTAAAGAATCAACAACCCAGATAATATATACTGAAACATTCCTACGATTACATAAATTTCCCACTATAGCCACTATCATTAACTATTATTTACATTTCCTAGACAAACATATCCAAAACAATAAGATAATATAAAATTAAAGAACTTGAATGTATATTGGTTATACAGGAAAGGATGAAAAAATCAAAGTATTCTTACTTACAGCCTTGATTATATGCCTAGAAAATCGAAGAGTATCAACTGTAAAACTAAATGCAGATATGTGGACAATTGCAAAATAATATATAAAAGCAATAGATTTTCTATCAGCAACAACCTGTTGGAAAATATAATTCAGAAAATTCTTATTCACAGTAGTGATATATAAAATACGTAAGAAACATACTCAAGATAAAGGCAGCCATTCACATCCCTGGAAAGAAGGTTAAATATTTTTGAAGGACCATAAACATTAATATGAATACCCCAAGTACTTGAATGTGAATCCTCAATGTTGTAAATACATCAATTTCCCCCAAGTTATCTTTGAATATAAGATAACTACAATAGTAAGAGGACTTTTAATGTAATAAATTTTCAAGAGATTTTGAGGAAAAAAAAAAAAGAAGAAATGAAAGGGTGTCATTCATTAGGTGTTAAAATACACTGGAAAGACCTGATAGTTAAAATCAAGTCTTGTTGGTACCAAACCGCTTAACCAATGAAGCTGACTAAAGCCCACAAAGAGATCTAAGTTGTATGTAAAAATTTGGTATATTGGGACTTCCCTGGTTGCCCAATGGTTAAGAATCCACCCTGCAATGCAGGGGACACAGGTTCAATTCCTGGTCTGGGAAGATCCTATATGCTGCAGGGCAACTAAGTCCATGTGACACAATCACCGAGCCTGTGCTCTAGAGCCAGCAAGACACAACTCCTGAACCTACACACCCTAGAGCCTTTGCTTCCCAGCAAGAGAAGTCATCGCAGTGAAAAGCCCGCACAACGCAACTAGAGAGTAGGCCCCACTCAGGGAAACTAGAGTAGGCCTGTGCAGCAGTGAAGACCCAGTGCGGTCAATAAATTAATTAATTAATTAAAATTTTTAAAAGTAGAATTTGATATATAAAAATTTATAAATGGAAACCTCAGTTAAAATAGTCAAGAGGCCAGAAGGGGGAGCTCTCATACCCCATGACAATAGCAAAACCCAACAGGAAGAAGAAAGACTTCCTCTTCTTCCTGGCAAGAGTTCAGCCAATGAGAGGCTGTCACAACTCAGCCAATGTCAGAAGCCACTAAACTCTGAACTCTCAATTTCTCCAGTGGACTCTCTATTTACTACAGCCCCCCAACTTCCTTTTCCCCTTTTAAAAAGAGTTTTCCTCTCCTTCCTGCTCAAGGACTTGCATTCGGCTTGCTGTGGTTACAGGCTCTGAATTGCAATTTTTTGCTGATCCAGAGTAAACTTACCTTTGCTAGGGAAGTAATTGGCAGTTTATTTGTTTTAGGTCAACAGGTATATGGTAAAATATACATTTCAAACTAGTGGGAAAAGACAATTTTATTATATTACATAAATGGTATTTTGTTTCTAACCATATGAAATACATTAACGATTAGGATTTTCTCTCTATACTCAAAATCAATTCCATATGAATGTTAACGTGGAAAATGAAAATGTGGAATTGTATAAGGGAGGAAGCCAACTCTATTATACGCTTCCTGGGTTAATCTTTAATCTTGTTCCATCCCTAAGAGAAGGCAAAGAATAAGTAAACTGTGACATTCTTTCATGTTTGTATCTTGACATAGTCCTCAGCTTCCCTCATCTTTTGGAATACTAGTTCCCTTACAATGGCTGGACTTTTATTACATCCAGTTTCAATTCTTATAATAACTGAAAGCTTGGATCCTATGCTTCAACCACTTGCACTTGATTGATTTCTTTTCATAATGCATTTGCTAAACACTCAAGTTTTTGTGATAGACTTCTCAAAATATGTCAGCATCTCTCATCTCTATTTTATAATGGAGTCATACCACAGTAGCTGCGGGGCATTGGTTCTAGTACCCACAAGGGGTCCCAAAATCTGATGAGGCTTAAGTCCTGTAGCCAGCTGTCTGTATTTGCCAGTTCTACATCCACAGATTCAACCAACCTCTGGGGGTAGACATATCATGTGATCCACAGTTGGTTGAATCTGCGGATGCAGAAACTGAAGTTATGGAGGGTCAGCTATATTACTATACAGCCTATGTGTGTGCTAAGTCACTTCAGTTGTATCCGACTCTTTTCGACTTCATAGACTACTGTAGCCCACCAGGCTACTCTGTCCATGGGATTCTCCAGGTAAGAGTACTGGAGTGGGTTGCCACTCCCTTCTCCAGGGGATCTTCCCAACCCAGGGATTGAACCTGGGGTCTCCTGCATTGCAGGCAGATTCTTTACTGTTTGAGCTAAGGTTGGGGACACCGATGGAATAGTGTCCAAAAACCAGAGGAAGAGTTTTATGTGCTCTGACATGGAAAGATACCCAGAGGAAGTAGTTAAATTTTTAAAAAAGAAGGAGCAGGCTATATATAATATGCTTTTTTGTGTAAGAAAGAATAAAACAGGGCTTTCTTGGTGGCTCAGTGGTAAAGAATCTTTCTTCCAGTGTAGGAGACACAGGTTTGATCCCTGGTCCGGGAGGATCCCACGTGCTTCGGAGCCTGTGCTCCACAACTACTGAGCCTGTGCTCTAGAGCCCGTGAGCCACAACTGCTGAACCAGTAGGCCACAAGTATTGAAGCCCGCACACCCTAGAGTCTGCTCCACAGCAAGAGAAGCCACCGCTATGAGAAGCCCACACACCACAACTAGAGTAGCCCCTAGAGAAAAGCCTGGGCAGCAACAAAGCCCCAGCACAGCCAAAAATAAGTATTTAAAAAAAGGAAGAAAGAAAAAAAGTACATTTGCACAAAGAAACTTTGGAAGGGTAAAAAAGTCACTATTATATTAAAAATGGTTACTTACGGGGCAAAGTGACAGAAAACAGAGAGAAGGACCTAAATGGGAGTGGTGTTTCTCATGTACCTTTTGATATGTGTTTCATTTTAAACTACATAAATGTAATCTCTTTAAAAGATTGGAAATGTAAAAACTCCATACATGATTTGTTAAAATCAAAGAATCCAGAGACCAGATGTTCAGTAAGTGAAAAGCAAAGGACATGCATCAAAAATATTTGGGTTTTACTTTTCTGAGCAAGCCCTCCTCTGTTTCCATGCCCTTTTTATTTAAATAATTAAATAAATCCAAATCTTGGAGACGTTTCACGAAAATCCTGCCAAGGAAAATACCAAGAATTCAATGGCCAGAGGAGCCCTCAATGCAATAAAGGAAAAGCCATGAAATGTTCCAGATGGCTTGAGAAGCATGTTACATTTATCATTTTTGGTTACAAAGTGTGCATGAAATATCACATTCCTCATTTTTTTCTCAATTAAATGGAATCTGTTCTGTGTCCCAAACTGCCAGACTGCAAGGAAATTCAACCCTAGTCATTAGTGGGGCTCCCTCCTCCCTTCAGGAGACTGTAAAACATCAGGGGTTTAAGCAGTGCCAGAAGAGCTGAGAGCAAGTCCCTGGACTTGCTAACTGGGGTAGCTGGCAGCTCAGGCTGCTGCAACAAAATACCACAGACAAGGTGGCTTAAAGAACACTCGTCTCTTTCTCACAGTTCTAGAGGCTGGGAGTCCAGGTGCTGGAAGCTTCAGTGTCTGGTAAGAGTTCTCTTCCTGGTTTGCAGATGGCCACATTCTCACTGTGTCCTCACATGACGTGGTGTTAAGGGGTGGCGTGCTCTGATCGCTTCCTCTTTTTATATGGGCTCCACCCTCATGACCTCATCTAGACCTGATTACCTCCCACCCATTACAACACCATCACACTGGGGATAGGGCTTTAACACAGGACTCTGGGGATGACACAAACATTCAGTCCATAGCAGCAGCCATTGTTTCTGTTGTTCTCTCTGATTTCAGAGGTTGCTGTCAACCCTGGAGCCCCCTGTGTCAGGCCCAGCATTGCCCCTTACAGATGCCCGTATCACCTACTGCAGAGTCTCCCCTGGGGCCCCTGGCCTCTGTGCTCCAGCCTGGGAGAAACCATTTCTGTCCTCTCTGAGCATTCCCCAGCTATGGTCCAGTCTGGGTGTGCTCTGGGCACAATTAGGGATCTAGGACTCCACTACTCATTTCGGGGAAGGCACCACTCTTCCAGATCCCAGAGATTCTCAGCCTCTGCTGCTCAGCACATACCCACAGCCCACTTCTGTCTCTCTCAGCCTAGGTGTTTGCACATAATCCAAATGCCAACACCCACCCACTCTCTCTATACCCAAAACAGAGGCTCAGAATTGAGAGTAAAAGCTTCATAACTTTCTCAGTGGGGGAAACATACATAGCGCAATAAGAACAGAACAAAAAATAATTTCACAATAAATTATTCTGCCACAAGCCTGGCAACAAAAAGAATTCTAATGGAATGAAGGGTTGGCAAGTTCTGTAGTATCCACATTGGCAAAGTGAGTCAAGGAGATGGATTCTTACAGAACCAAGGACGTGGAAGCTCTGGTCCAGATAGCAATTCAGATGTTTCAGCTACCTATTGTTGCATAACTGCTCCAAACCTAGTGACTTAAAACAGCCTCGCTCATGATTTTACCTGTCATTTCAGCAATTCTACTCCTATCAATGTGGACTGGGATCACTCTCAGTTGGCAGATGGCCCAGTCCAAAGTGTTCAAGACAGCTTCCCTCACAGTTCTGTCTCCTTGAGGGGACAACTGAGCTCTTCTGGTGTGACCATGGTGCTGGGCATGGCTGCTCCAGCATGCAGCCTCAGGGAGTCTGAACTTCCTGCATGGTGGCTTGGGCTCCCAGAGAGTGTTCCAAGAGACCAGAAATGGAGGTTGCCTAGGTCTAGAAAGTGGCTCAGCATCGCCTCCACCAACTTCTGTTGGTCAAAAAGTCCTAGAACCCACTCAGATTCAAGAAGACCCCATTTCTCAATGGGAGAAGTGGCCAAAAGCATTTGTGGCCATCTTTAATTGCCAGCAGTGGATAGAATTAGTCCCCTTCCTCCAGGTGAATCCAGGTGAGTTAAGACTTGCCTGCAGCAATGAAACTGGGGGAGTTGAAGACGATACCAGGAGACCAGGAAATGATATCAAGGAGACCTCCAGCTTAATCAACAGTGTCTGCCTGCTTGATGTGAGTAGCCCACCGGTCATGCTGCTGGATTTACAGATGCTGATGCTCATATACTGGACGTCCGGCTAGTATTTTATGAAGGAGGAAGCAAATTGCAGGCTCACAATAACACAAACCCCATTTTATCCATTTTAGTTTTCTCAGGAGCTGAAAAATGCATGAGATCAATTCAGGATGCCATTAAACAGTTGGTCAAATATATATATATATATATTGATTCACAGAAGATGTCAAAAATGAAGAGTAAAAGTCCTTCACGATTTAAATTCTGCGCTGCCTCCCCTCCTCTTGATAAGATGGGAGCAAAGATCCTATGAAGAGGGCTTGGAGCACAATGGGTACTGAAATAATAGAAAAGTGTTCCTACCTCCTCATTCCATTCTGGAGTCTCATGTTTTTGCAGTTAAATTAAAAAAAAAAATGTTTTACACAAATATAACATCTGTATAGAAAGGCACACAAATCCCAGTGAACTTTCACACACCGAGCAAGCACATCTATGCAACCAGCACCTAGACTAAGGAATAGAACATTCCCCAAATGCCAGGGGCCTCCCTCAGGCCTCCTTTTAGTCACTCCCCTCCCCCGAGGGTAACCATTCTTCTGGCCTCTACAATTTCGTCTGGACTTGAACTTTTTATAAATCGAATCATACACTATGTGCCCTTTCGGATCTGGCTTCTTCCATTTGATTTTTTGTCTGCAGATTCACTGCTTTGTCACATGGGGCTATAGGATGATATGTTGTCTTCACTGAGAAGTATCCACTGCACAAATCTGCTACAACTTTCCTTCCCATGCTCCCTGGGAGACACGGCACTCTTGTGTGGGGAGCTGCTCTCCTGCCTCTAGCTGGGGCCAAGGGCTCTGCTGTGAGGCAGCTGAGGTTCTGCCCTGTGGGCAGCTCCACATGCTGCTTCCTCCTCAGCGACTGCAGGCTCCAAGAAGCCAGACTGAGGTCTCCCTGCTGTTACAGACCTTTCTGCCATCTCTGCCCCTTTCCCAGGGCTCAGCCCAAAGACCCTCATCCTCTAGGACCCACAATGTCCACAGCCTCATAGAATCCCCTCACTCTCACTCCAAGGGAATCCCTTCCCTTTGGGAGTGGGGGGGCGGGTGGCTCTTAGTCTCTGAGTGCTGGGCTTATGTCCTGAATCCATTCATTTCCCTCAGGGGGACTAGTGTTTGAAACATAGGAGCCAGAGAGGATCAGCAGGCCCTACCTTCTGCCTCCTCTCTCCATCTCAATCTCTCCCTCCTCCTACCATCTCTTACCTACAACATGGGCAGGACTATGTTGGACATGGTTCTTTTTCTAGAAGGGCCTGGCCTTTTCTCAGCCTGCACCAGAGAATAATAAGGCCCCCAAGACCCTGAAATTCCTTTAGACTTACTCGATGGCTTCTAACAGCACCACCCTTCAGTGTTGTGACCCAGCCAGGGAGTGTGAGGTGCTTTACAGGGAGCCAGAATCCCATTGTGACGTTCATGTTGGAAAGGTCCCTTGGCTCCATCTTGCCCTGCAGAGCCCTTCTTTTCAGCTCCCTCCCCAGTGACCCTCCTATACACCTGAAGCTGGCTCAGCCACTGCCTTCCTCAGATACAGCCACACTCTATTCTCACCCAGGCAGATTCTTCCCTGAGCCTCCTCGAACCACTCGTGGCCCCACCTGCAGCCTCTAGAGCATCCAAAAAGAGCAGGAAGGATTTGCCAGCAGCCAGGGCTCTCCATCCTAGCAAAGCTGTCTGCTGGAGGGTCGTGCAGCAAATCTAGGCGCCCTCCCTACACTGATGTCCCTCTCCATCTGCTGCTGGGGCCACTATAGCTTCAGGATGACCTCAAGACCTTGGTTGCCAGGTGAGGTGGACAGGGGGCGGTGGGGCAGGGGGTGGCATTTGGGGAGTGAAGGCACATGCAACCCCTCTTGTTTCTCTCCAAGCCCACACTGTGATGTGTGATTTCAACATTATATAACTACATTGAAGTAAGTTAGAACCTGAACCGTGGCAAGAGACGAGCTTGACTACACAAATTAGGAAAATGGAGGCACGATTCAATATAGTCATCATGTAGAAACTCAGGTGCGCGCACCAGCACATCTAAGATGTGGAAAGGGCTCCCTCTGGTGGCCCTCCCAGAGGTTCCCCGCTGCAAGTCCTGGCTCAGGCCCAAAGCCCAAGCCCAGCAACCTGCAGACTAGCCACAAGGCCAAGTTATGACTCCTGATATTCTCTGTCCTGAGATGACACCCAGTTCCAGGAAGAACGTGTTTCTGGGGCAGACTTGCACAGGCATCTCAAGAGACAGTCTGTGTCTCGTACTGGGCGACCCTGCCCCGTATCTGCACCTCTGTCAGCCCCACTGGGCCTGATTGTAGGCCAAGTGGCAGAAAGGGAGCCAGGGCCTCTGGGTGGAGCAGAGGCTGCTGCTCCCTGCCCCTGAATTCATAGCCATGAGGGCCCTCAAGCTGAAGATCTGGTTCTGTTTATGCTGCAAAAGAGGCACCACTTTGTATGCAGCTCTGTGTTTCAATCACCTTGCCTATGGCATGAGAAATATTCTGGCGCAGCAGGAGAGGGGGACGGACCCGAGCCATGGATGTGCCCTGCCTCCAGTGTGGAATGTTGGACGATTTACTCGAGGGGTCCTAAGGACATGGTGCACAGTGCCTCAGGTACATCCTGGCTGCTGTATACACCATTATTTTCTGCAGGAATCCCTCAGATTCTAAACTTCGGTTGTCCATCTAGGAACCACGTCAAGCCACCAATGTTCACTCTGCTATACTCCCTGGTGCTGGATCTAGCCTGGCTGGAGACCCCTGGTGACATGTTGGCATTGAACTTCCAAGGAGAAACCTTCCTGCTGTTTCAGAAGAGCAACCCCAGGGCTCCACTGATGCGTCCTCACATTGGGTGGGGGGACAGCACCATTTCCTCCTCTCTCATGTCAGATTACTGCTGTAAAGCTTCCTACCTCATCCAGACTGGAGAAAGCGGCCAGGACATGATTGGAGGAACTTGTGAGACAGGCTCCTTAACTCATAGCAGAGAGCTACAATGAAAAAATAAGAGAGAGAAAGCAACAATAAATGCTTGTACATAAAGACACAGACACACGAGTGAGACAGAATAGAGAACCCAAGGCTTCCAGTACAAAGCAATGGTCGATAAACTGTAAGATAAAATTAAAAATCCATTTTTAACAAGGGGAGACTATCCTCATTGGTATTCCCAGAATTGAATATAAAAGTGCAAAAGATGAACAAGGCTGATGCTGTAACTTTTTGGAGTCTGGATACAGTCAAGGGCAGCTGGCAATTCAAGTCCTGTCAAGTGATGACAAAGAATTGAATTGCCCACTTGAGCTGGGGGACCAGAGTAGTCAATTCATATCAAAAATTCAGGAACTGTGATTGGTCTCTTCCCATCATCTCCAAAAAAAAAATAGATTGAAATAAGTTGCTACTGACTTTGCCTGGGACTGTGCCCTACAGAGCATACAGTGCTGCACACGGCTGTAACCCAGCCTCTTTCGGCCGCGGGGCTGGACCTGAGTCATCGGCAGGTCAGGCCAGGGCAGGAGCCCTGGCTGCCATAGAAGACTTCACACTGGACAGGGCCCTGGGGTGGGCAACTGCTCAGTCACTGGACAAGGAGGAGCGAGGAACCGGAGAAGAAAGATGGAAAACCTGGAAATGACTTGGAAACTAAAATTCCACAATCCACAGAAACTAATACTAAGAAAAGCAACCAGCAGCATCAATACTCCAGAGGCAGAGTCACGCCAGATGGAGTGAAAAAAACAGAATGACCAGAAAGAGACTTCAGGATCCTCAAAGAGATGATTGAACATACAACGTTTATTAAACAAACAGCGATTAGGAGATAAAGACCAGCAGAAAGGTACCATCACAAAACGATAGAACAAAAAGTGTAATTCAATAAATAGTTTCAGAGAGAAGATTCTTTGGAAAATACATACAGGGGCTTCCTCAGCAGTCCAGCAGTTAAGACTTTACCTTCCAATGCAAGGGGTGGGAGTTCGAACCTTGGTTGGGGAGCTGAGATCTCACATGCTTCAAGGCTAAAAAAAGAACCAAAACTTAAAAGAGAATACTGTAACAAATTAAAGACTTTAAAAATGGTTTGCATAATAGTCTGCATAAAAATGAAAAAGAAAGGATAGAAAATATGTATTAATACATATATTAACATCTAATATAAAAATTTTCTATTATCCGAAAAGGATAGAATGTTCTAGACTGGCTGAAAGAAAAAAAATAGTACTGGGAATTCCCTGGCGGTCCAGTGGTTAGGACTCTGCTTTCACTGCCAAGGGCATGGCCCCAAAAAAAGTGGTAACAAGGAATAGGAATAGGAAAGGAATAGGCTGATAATTATTTTTTAATTTTATAGTTAATAGAAAAAAAAATCAAGCAGGTTAGGAAAATATTGGCCACTCTGTAGCTAAGGGCACAGACTCTGAATCCAGGCTTCCTGGGTAGGGCCTTGGACAAGTTCCCTGACCTCTCCATTCTTCTGTTTCCTCCATAAAAATGACATTAATCGTTGTACTTGCCTCATGGTGGGTCGGGATTAACTGCGCTACTACATGAGAAATTCTTAGAACAGTAGCTGGCACACAGAAAACATTCAGTAGTTATTTCTGCTTTATATTATACCATGTAAAAAATTCAGACCCAATTCACAGCAGAGAAATCATAACTAGCAATTACAGGGAAAAGTTCAACTTCATTCATAATGAAAGAAAATTAAAATAGAATTCAAATTTTTACCTTTATATTGGGTAAAGACTGTTCAAATGACATAGAATATCCTTTCTCTAACCATGGGGGGTATCGTATCCTGAAAATATTCTTTGGTAAAAACATTGTGATTAGGGAATTTAGGACTTTATTCAAAGTTAGGAGTTTGGGAGATCAAAATTATCAGAAAACCTGTGTTTAAGAAGGTTTTACGCCACCTCACCATTAGGGTGGCTACTATCAAAATAGAAAATAACAAGTGTTTGTGAGGATACGAAGCAATTAAAACACTTACGCACTGTTGGTAGGAATGTAAAGTCATGGAGCCGCTGTGGAAAACAGAGTAGTGGTTCCTTAAGAAATTAAAAACAGAATTACCATATGATCCAGCAATTCCACTTCTGGGGACATGCCCAAAATAACCAAAAGCAGAATTTCAAAGAGGTATTTATATGCCCACGTTCATAGCAGCGCTATTCACAACAGCTAAAAGGTGAAAGGTGAAAGCAATCCAAGTGTCCGTCAGTGAATAAATGAGTAAACAAAACATGGTCTACACATATGATGGGATATTACTCAACTTTAAAAGAAAACAACTACTGAGCCTGTGCTCTAGAGCCCATGCTCGGCAACAAAAGCAGCTCCACAATGAGAAGCCCACTCATTGCAACTAGAGACTAGCCCCCACTGGACACAACCAGAGAAAGCCCCTGGGTGTAGCGGGGAGACCCGCCACAGCCAAAATAAGTAATTAAAAATAATAAAGGAAGAAAGAAATGGAAGTCCTAACACATGCTACGACGTGGATGAACCTTGAGGATATTACTTTCAGTGAAATAAACTGGCCACAAAAAGACAAACATTGTAAGATTCCACTTACAAGAAGTAGTCACATTTGTAGAGACAGAAAGTAAGGTGGTGGTTTCCAGGGGCTAGAGGAAACGGGGAATGAGAAGTTGTTTCGTGGGTACAGAGCCTGTCATACGAGATAAAAAGAGTTCTGGAGAGGATGGTGGTGATGGGCCCACAGCAAAGCGCGATGTATTAGCCTGTTGAGCCGTGAACAGTAGGAGCTTGAAGTCAGAGACGATCTTTTTTTCTTAAATTGAAGTATAGTTGATTTACAATGTGGTGTCAATCTCTGTTGTACAGCAAAGTGACTCAGTTATACACATATAGACATTTTTTTATATTCGTTTCCATTATGGTTTATCACAGGATATTGATTAGAGTTCCCTGTGTTACACAGTCTGACCTTCTTGTTTATTAAGCCTTTCTTTTT
This sequence comes from Bison bison bison, assembly GCF_000754665.1. NCBI lineage: Eukaryota > Metazoa > Chordata > Mammalia > Artiodactyla > Bovidae > Bison > Bison bison. Next base: position 10,593,728 of record NW_011494832.1, read on the forward strand.
TATATTCTTTTCCATTATGGTTTATCATAGGATATTGACATAGCTCCCTGTGCTGTACAGTAGAACCTTGTTTATACTCGGTAACAGACTTGATTTCCTCCAGTTGTCTTTGGTAACATCTTTGACTTAGATGAAATTTCTGGCTTTAACACAAGGGTGTGTTTGCTCTGCCTTTTGTGCCATTTTATCAGATCATCAAGATCTTAGCAATCACCAGGGATCAATTTACATTTTTGCAGCGTGGTTATGCTGCTTTCTTCAGCAAACACTCAATGTTTTCCTTTATATAAGAAATGATTTAGGGTATTTTCCTGAAGGTTTGCCATTTTGACTTATTCCTCACATTCAGCAGTTTTCAAGAAAATCTGCTTTTGCTGGGAGCTGTGTCTCCATCCACACATCTGGACCCTGGATGTTTCCTGGGGTGTCAAAGCACCTCTCCTGGGATTTCCATGCTGTCCTTATGGGGCTAAAAACAAACTTAGGAAGCTCCTTGAAGGGAAATTCCCTGGCAGTCCAGTGGTTAGGACTAGGTGCTTTCACTGCTGGGGCCCAGGGTTCAATCCCTGGTTGGGGAACTAAGATTCCACATGATGCTCAGCACAGCCAAACTGAAAAAAAAAAAAAAAAAAAACAAAAAAAACCTCCCTGAAGCTTGGAACTCTGCAGCATTTACTGTTTATTCCCAACCCCTACATAGTGCCTGGGATATGTATCAAATGAATGACTCCATCTATCTAAGATAAATATTAGAAAAAGTCCTTTAAAATTCCCCAGGGTCAAAAGTGTACAGAAACACAAAACAAACCCTGCATGTTTTTACTTTTCTCAGTTCCCTCTTGTCATAACCGCTCTCATTCCCCCTCCTCCTCCCACCTCCTCAGCCTCAAAGACCCACAGCAGACTCGGGCACCCCTTACCTCGGACTCCAAACCCCACAAGCACCAAGTCATACCCAGATGCAACCAGCAGGGACAGCCTAACCCTCAGGGATCAACTGAGGGAAGTCCTCAGACTCCCATAGGACTCAGCCTTCTCTTCACAGATGGGATTCATGTTTTAGTCCAATAATGTTAAGATTAGCACTAATTCCTCGTTGATCTCTTCACCCACTTGGAGATTCAATGGCTCAATAATGAGGCGTTTATAGCAATGGGAAGTACATGTTGGATGCGGTATAGGCAACCCATTCTTGCTCTCAGGGGACTTTCTACACACACACGCATGCGCGCACACACACATATGCACACATGCGTGCACACATGCACACGCACGCACATACACACACATGCACACACACACATGGGAGGGGAAGAAAATTCAGGAGGCCCATCTTAGGAATTTTAAGGTTAAGATGTCCTCATGGAGAGGAAACCATATCAAAATATCAACTTAGAATAGACACTTGGAATATGCTTTCTTGTGGACATTTTCAGCAATGATTATCTAATAGTGTTTTGTTGGGATTGTTTCGGGTGGCAGCCTTCCCCCTTCTTTAAAAAAATGCACTCAGTTTGCCCTCTGGTGGCCAAATAAATTAGAAACTACATGGTGAGCTGGAGCACGGCCTTTGCAGCTGCTGGAAAAAAAAGTATGCATGCGTCGTTTTAGAGTAATTCCCTTTTGTCTTCTACTTTCCTCCCATATTACCGTTAGAATTATCATTCACTCTGTTAAATGGCAGGGTGTTGAACTTGATGGTGTCCAGATCACTGCAGGAAATGATAAGGAATTTTGCTCTTGGTAGGAGGGGAAGCTGGTTCCAACAAAGGGAAAAAGGACATGCTAGGAGTTAGTCCCTTTGCTGGCCAAATGTGTCATTTCCAGATGATAGAGGAAGAGCAGAATCTTTTTAGTGCATCCAGCTTCTCAGTTAGAAGCATGGTGTTAGAATAGAAGAGGGTAGAAAAACGTGGTAAGCAGGATTCAGAAACAAACACCTAAGAAAGAACGTAAGAGAAAATATAGCTGTTCTAAATGTGTTCAAACTTGCTAGTCTGGATGGATTCCACTCCAGAGCTCTCAAAAAAAAAAAAAAAGGAATTAACTCTGAGTGTCACCAACACACTGCCAACAGTCTTTGAGGAATCACAGACAGGCAGAGAGAGGTTACAGAGAATACAACTGATTTCCTAAGATGGAAAAGAAGATGAATGTTAAAAACTACTCGTAAGTGACCTTGAAAATGACCTTTGAGTCATTTAGGGGAAAATCCCCAAATGAGATACAAAAAGGTGTTTTGTGAGCCTTTAGGAGAAGCAAACGAGGCTGCTAGGGCCTCATGGGGGCTCAGCGAGGGCAGGTGATGCTAGACTCTCCTCACGTCATGTTCTCTTGTCAGGATTATAGACCGATAGAATGAGGGCAGTATAACAGACCACAGTCTGCATTTGATTAAGGTTATCTCATGACATCTCAAATCACATCCTTCTGGAATAGGCAATTGTACAGTTAGGAGAAATTGGAGCTGATAAAGTGATAGTAACCCAAGGTAAAGAACCTTCCTACCAATGCAGGAGACAAGAGATGTGGGTTCAATCCCTGTGTCCGAAAGATCCCCTGGAGAAGGAAATGGCAACCCATTCCAGTATTCTTGCCTGGAAAATTCCTTGGATAAAGGAACCCAGAGGGCTACAGTCCATGGGGTCGCAAAGAGTCAGATATGACTGAGCACACACAGCACTACCTAACGTGCTGGAAGGTTCTCACCACAATCCTGCCCTGTTCAATATTTGTGTCATGTCTTGTGTGTTATGTAAAACACAAAAGTGTGTGTTTAGCAAATATGTGGATGGAGCAGAGTTTTAAGACATAGAAAACTCATTGGACTTCAGAATCAGTACCCAAAATCCATCTGAACAGGCCAAACAGATTCTCATGGGATGAAGTGGATCATTCCTCTCTGTCCCAGATGCCATTCTCTTGTTTAATGAGTTTTGCCCAAGGTTTTTCCTCTGTTTACAGCTGTGCTAAAATCTGCCTCCCCCAGATCCTCTCTCACTGTGGGGGAAGGCATCTCATCCACTTTAACCTCAAGGATTCCTCCTTTTATCTCTCCAGTACAGAGTCATCACCCAGTGCTGAAACAAAAGTCAATGGCAGTGTGTTCCTTGACCAACTCCCAAATGCTCAACATCAACTCATCAGCATGTCCTCAGCCTCAGTCTCAGGGACTGGGCAACATGTCCCTCTTATTCTGGGCCAATCACTTTTTAGCCTTAAAGTCCATGCACCCTCTTCTCCCCAAGACCTTGCTCGGTCAGCCCTCCTGTCTCTTGCTAGCGTCTTCAGGCAATTCTTCTCCCCTGGATCCTTCCTACTCTTAAGACAAGTGAACAGAAAGGGGAAAAAAGAAACCTTCATTTTTGCTTTTACTCTCTTCTTTTACCTTCCCTTGTTTCCATCATGCTCTGTGGGCAGTTGGACTCTCCGGAAACAGAAGCCAAGGTGGAGTTTGGGATGCAAGATGTCATTTAAGGAACAATACCAGTGAAAGCAGAACAGGGCAGAGGGAGGAGAGAAACCAAGCTTCGGTCCCAGCAATGCTTCCTCAGATAACTTGGTGGAGTGCTTGGAGCAGGTATTCCCAATTAGAGCAAACCAAAATAGGCTGAAACAGCCAGGCCTTTCTGCCCCGGGCCTGCTCAGTCACCACGTGGGGCTGCTGGAAGAAGGAGGAGACTAGGAGCAGACAGTTAGTGACCTCTATGTCTGCCACGCTCTCCTTATTTCTTGTTCCTCTCGGCACCTGGAAAATTCACCTTCTGTCTCCACTTTTGTTCCCCTCATCTCACCCTTGGCCCCACTCCAAATCCAATGGACACATTTTGATTCTTACAGCAGTAAGTCTGTGCTGCATATACTGGAGCTGATTCTCTCTCTCTTTTCCCCTCCCTCCTCAGTCTCGACTCCCTTGGCTTCCATAACTCCCTCCCTCATTTCTTCCTAGAATCTCTGCCGTCCCTTCCTGGCCTCCTCAGGGGTCTTGTCCTCCTCTCACTGTCTGGGTGTTGGGACTCCATCCTCAGTCCACCCTCCTCCTCTCACCCTCCCAGGGTGACCTTGTCCACTATCAGCTCTTTAATTCCAATTTACATGCCAGTGACTCAAATCTACTCTCCAGCCTGTTGTCTCTCTCCCACTGGTCCCATCCGGTGCTAACACTGTCAGAACAGGGAGGTCCTGCTTCTCCTTTCCTACTGTGTTCCCACCCTGGAGAAAGTTTTTTTTTCCAGTGCAAGCATTGGGGGATCCTTTGAACCTGCTCCATCACATTCCTTTTCTAGACAGCTAACCCTGGTCAGTCCTGTTTGGGCATGTGTATGAAACTACTTTGAACAATATCAAGAATTCTACATATGGAGACTTGCATCACTGATATATAAATAGCTGATGCTGGGTGCAGAAACTAAAAAAAAAAAAATCATTTCTTCCCTGACCACACCCAGGACTTACCTAATCAGGTGTGAACCTCTGACTCAACAGGTCCCTAGAAAAGAGTTATTCAGAATTTATTACAGGAAATGAGAGGTGGTAGTGATTTATTTTATAGCTTGTTTTTCTCCTGAAGAAAAGAGTTCTGTGAGCAGGTGATTTCTAGCCAAACCTTTTACTTCCTGTCCTATATCTGAGTGGCAGGGGTTTCCCTGGTGGAGCAGTGGTAAAGAATCTGCTTGCCAATGCAAGAGGCACAAAAGACATGGGTTTGATCCCTGGGTCAGGAAGATCCCCTGGAGTAGGAAATGGTAACCCACTCCAGTATTCTTGCCTGGAGAATCGCATGGACTAAGGAGCCTGGCAGACTACAGTCCATGGGGCGGCAAAGAGTTGGACATGACTGAGCTACTGAGCATGCACACACTTGTGTGGCAGAGGTATACATAGGAGACCTTTCTCAAGAAAAAGCGGGAAATGGTCTCTTCTTTCTTTCAATGTATCATGCTTGCGGTATGTCTGTCCTTTCTTCCCAAACTGGAACTTCCGGCTGAACTTAGCGAAACTTCTCAAGCAAGTATACTGTGCCAAGGGCAGGCCTCTGTACAAGACAATTCCTGCCTTAAGGAATCTGAAGGGTGGTGTAGGCAATAAGTCTAATGCAAGCACATGCCAGTTTGCTGATGATCTCAGAAGACATGGAAACTAAGGGCTATGGGGTTCTGGAGAACGGAAGCGTCTCTATCCAAGTGGCCTCATAAAGGCATCCAAGACAGACCTTGAAGGAGAGATCACATTTTGGGAGTGAGCACATAACAGAAATAAGCAAGAAAAAATGATGACATCCGGGAATAGGTAGAAAACAGTGACAAATGGCAAAAGGCTATTAGAAGAACACCTTGCGAGAATTGCAAGATAAACAATAGTAAGGAGGTTGTCTCAACTTGTCTCATGTTGTAGTTTAGTGACTCTTTTGCAGCCTCATGTACTGTAGCCCACTAGGCTCCTCTGTCCATGGGATTCTCCCAGCAAGAATACTAGAGTGGGTTGCCATTTCCTTCTCCAGGGGATCTTCCTGACTCAGGGATCGAACCTGCGTCTCCTGCTTTGGCAAGCAGATTCTTTACCACTGAACCACCAGGGAAGCAAGTTGTCTCATATCTAAGGCCCCAAACTGAGACTATAGACATACCCTGGGAGATAGAGAGAGGTAAGGTCATGGGAGGACAATTATGAAAATATTGTTATTAAAAGAGGTGAACAGGAGAGGCAAAACCACTGTCCATTACCCTTCATAGGTCCCCACTCAGCCCAACCTCTTTGGAACTTCCCTTTCTCACCGTCTTGGGTTTATGGGTGTAAGTGGCTCCACCTCCATTGAGCTCCCCAAGGAGGACAGCGCTCACTAAGCAAGAGATCACTGCTGTATCACCCTGTCTCTCCTGGTTTGGAAGAACGTTGTCCGTAGTACCGCCCCAGGCCCACCTATTCCATGTGTAACTCAATGAGAATACTCTAGTTCTCGATCTATTTTTTTTAAATCTATCTGGCTGTGTTGGGTCTTAGTTGCCGCAACTGAGCTCCAGAGCATGTGGGCTCAGTAGTTGTGGCACAGGGGCTCAGTTGCTCCTAGGCATATGGGATCTAAGTTCCCCAATCAGGGATCAAACCCATGTCCCCTACATTGCAAGGTGGATTCTTAACCCCTGAACCACCAGGGAAGTCCCTAGTTCTCAATCTTGAATGAAGGATGTGAAACTTCATGAAGGCAGAATGATCCGGGCCTGGCCACCTCCCAAGGTGAACTTGGCAGCAAATGTTCCCAACTCCCTTTGGAAAGACCCTGAAAAAACTGCAGAGGGAGGAATACTGATAGTGATTATAATTGCTAATGAGGTTGGGGCTTTTAATACACTAGGCCGGTTAAGTAGTTACCAATTCCTCAGTTATAGAGCAGGAAACTGAAACTTAAAAATGCTATGTCGAGGACTTCCATGGTGGTCCAGTGATTAAGAATTCACTTGCCAATGCAGGGAACATGGGTTCAATCCCTGCTTTGAAAAGATTACATATGCCATGGGGCAACTAAGACCCTACATCACAACTAGGGAAAGTGTGTGGCAAGGAAGAGCCAAGGAAGCCAGTTTTTTTTTAATGCTATGTCCTATTCCCCTACAGAGAAGCAGAGTCTGAGTCTGTTTTCCCAGGGGCCTTGGCAGCTCCTGAGGGAGTTGGTAACTTGGGCATCTCTTGAATATATTTATGGATTTTGCATCTGGGAAGCATCACTGAAAGGCAGGAACACATCAGACACTGTTTACTCTAGCTCCAAACAAAACTACGTAGTGAGAGGGTATCCTGGTTAAAGTTATATTCGGCTTAATCAAATAGGAGTTTATTTTTCTTATAAAATATTCAAGGAGACTGGAACAGACAGTCCAAAGCTGATGCAGCTGCTCAAAGAAGTTACCAAGAGAAAAATTAATGACCCAATCAAAAAATGGACCAAAGAACTAAACAGAAATTTCTCCAAAGAAGACATACAGATGGTTAACAAATACATGAAAAGATGTTCAACATCACTCATTATCAGTTCAGTTCAGTTCAGTCGCTCAGTCGTGTTCTCTTTGCTACCCCATGGACTGCAGTACACCAGGCTTCTCAGTTGTCCATCACCAACTCCCAGAGCTTACTCAAACTCATGTCCATTGAGTCAGTGATGCCATCAAACCATCTCATTCTCTGTCATCCCCTTCTCCTCCCGCCTTCAATCTTACCCAGCATCAGGGTCTTTTCCAATGAGTCAGTTCTTCACATCAGGTGGCCAAAGTATTGGAGTTTCAGCTTCAGCATCAGTCCTTCCAATGAATATTCAGGACTGATTTCCTTGAGGATGGACTGGTTGGATCTCCTTGCAGTCCAAGGGACTCTCAAGAGTCTTCTCC
>NW_011494832.1:10601206-10601658 GCF_000754665.1 Bison bison bison
TGTACTCTGCATATAAGTTAAATAAGCAGGGTGACAATATACAGCCTTGATGTACTCCTTTCCTGATTTGGAACCAGTCTGTTGTTCCATGTCCAGTTCTAGCTGTTGCTTCTTGACCTGCATACAGATTTCTCAGGAGGCAGGTCAGGTGGTCTAGTATTCCCATCTCTTTAAGAATTTTCCACAGTTTGCCGTGATCCACACAGTCAAAGGCTTTGACATAGTCAATAAAGCAGAAATTTTTCTGGAATTCTCTTGCTTTTTCGATGATCCAATGGATGTTGGCAATTTGATCTCTGGTTCCTCTGCCTTTTCTAAATCCAGCTTGAACATCTAGAAGGTCACGGTTCACCTACTGTTGAAACCTGGCTTGGAGAATTTTGAGCATTACTTTGCTAGCATGTGACATGAGTGCAATTGTGCGGTAGTTTGAGCATTCTTTGGCATTGCCT
>NW_011494832.1:10601758-10602383 GCF_000754665.1 Bison bison bison
TTCAATCTTACCCAGCATCAGGGTCTTTTCCAATGAGTCAGTTCTTCACATCAGGTGGCCAAAGTATTGGAGTTTCAGCTTCAGCATCAGTCCTTCCAATGAATATTCAGGACTGATTTCCTTGAGGATGGACTGGTTGGATCTCCTTGCAGTCCAAGGGACTCTCAAGAGTCTTCTCCAACACCACAGTTCAAAAGCATCAATGCTTCGGCACTCAGCTTTCTTTATAGTCCAACTCTCATATCCATACATGACAATGGGAAAACCATAGCTTTAAGTAGATGGACCTTTGTTGGCAAAGTAATATCTCTGCCTTTTAATATGCTGTCTATGTTTGTCATAACTTTTCTTCCAAGAAGCAAGCGTCTTTTAACTTCATGGCTGCAGTGACCATCTGCAGCAATTTTGGAGCCCAAAAAAGTAAAGTCTGTCACTGTTTCCATTGTTTCCCCATCTATTTGCTATGAAGTGATGGGACCAGATGCCATGATCTTAGTTTTCTGAATGTTGAATTTCAAACCAACCTTTCATTCTTCTCTTTCACTTTCATCAAGAGGCTCTTTAGTTCTTCTCTTTCTGCCATAAGTGTGGTGTCATCTGCATATCTGAGGTTATTGATATTTCT
>NW_011494832.1:10602483-10656014 GCF_000754665.1 Bison bison bison
CGGTTGAAACCTGGCTTGGAGAATTTTGAGCATTACTTTGCTAGCATGTGACATGAGTGCAATTGTGCGGTAGTTTGAGCATTCTTTGGCATTGCCTTTTTTTGTGATTGGAATGAAAATTCATTATTAGATAATCACTCATTATCAGAGAAATGCAAATCAAAACCACTATGAGGTACCATCTCACGCCAGTCAGAATGGCTGCCATTAAAAAGTCTACAAACAATAAATGCTGGAGAGGGTGTGGAGAAAAGGGAACCCTCTTACACTGTTGGTGGGAATGCAAACTAGTACAGCCCCTATGGAGAACAGTGTGGAGATTCCTTAAAAAACTGGAAATAGAACTGCCTTATGACCCAGCAATCCTATTCCTGGGCATACACACTGAGGAAACCAGAATTGAAAGAGACACATGTACCCCAGTGTTCATTGCAGCACTGTTTACAATAGTCAGGACATGGAAGCAACCTAGATGTCCACCGGCAGACAAATGAATAAGAAACTTATGGTACATATACACAGTGGAATATTACTCAGTTATAAAAAAGAACGCATTTGAGTCAGTTCTAATGAGGTGGATTAAACTAGAGCCTATTATACAGAGTGAAGTAAGTCAGAAAGAAAAACAGCAATACTCATGGCTGATTCATGTCAATGTATGGCAAAAACCACCACAATATTGTAAAGTAATTAGCCTCTAACTAAACAAATAAATTAATTAAAACCAAACAAACAAAAAAGAAAAACGTGAATACAGTATATCAACGCATATATATAGAATTTAGAAAGATAGTAACGATGACCCTATATGCAAGACAGCAAAAGAGACACAGATGTAAAGAACAGACTTTTGGCCTTTGTGGGAAAAGGTGAGGGTGGGATGATTAGAGAATAGCACTGAAACATGTATATTACCATATGTGAAATAGATGACCAGTCCAAGTTTGATGCATGGAACTTGTGCACTGAGACAACCCAGAGGGATGGGATGGGGAGGGGAGTGAGAGGGGGGTTCAGGACGGGGAGACACATGTACACCCGTGGCTGAGTCATGTCAATGTATGGCAAAAATCACCACAATATTGTAAAGTAATTAGCCTTTAATTAAAGTAAATAATTTTTTTTTTTAAAGTCACCGAGAATCCATTCTCCTGCTACACGTCCCTCTGTCTATCTTTCTGCATCATGGGTGCAAGGTGGCTGCTCCACCCTCAGGCATCACCTCCACATTTCAGGCAGAAAGGAAGAGAAAAGGACAAAAGGCATGTCACACCTGAATCTACTTTAAAAATTTTTTTCCCTACCATTTAAAAAAAGTCAATCAGAGAAGCAACTAAATTCCTGAAAGCACATTTCTAATGATTTATTAGTCAAGTAGCCATGTGGCTACCCCTAGAAGCAAGGGAGTCTAAGGAAATGTTTTTAAGCATACTGACACCCAGGTAAAATTGAGGCCCCATTGCAGAAGGAGAGGAGGATAATGGAGTTTGAAGTGGCAATCAGCTCTGCCCACCACCACCACCCCCGCCCCGCCCCAGAGTATATCAAGATCCATGGGCAAATGAAGAGATGGAGGAGGCTGCTGAAAAAGGACATTCCGAGTAGGTGAGGAGGAGATCTTTTGAAGTAATTCCCCATTTAAGCTCCAGGCAACTGCATGACTTGTTCTGTGTTGCCGTGGGTGTCATGAGGATGACACGAGAAACTGAGTTGTTTCACTCGCCCCAGGCCTCTCAAAGTATTAGTAGAAAAGCAAGAACTCATGCCATTTCCCAGCTCCAAGCCTGGGTTCTTTCCACTGCCCTGCACTCACGCAAACCATGTTCCACAGACCCTTAGAGAGACAGGGAGGTGCCTGAAGGGGCTCTGATGAGTATCTAGGCAGGTACACCCTGGGCAGGGCTCCTCTCCTCCGCCCTCCTCACCCAGAGACTCTCCCCTTTCACATTTTTGTTATACAGAAAACTTCTCTCTGAGATTTAATTTGACACACAGGCTAATCTGTCATTTAAAAAATAAAACAGTCTGCTCCGTAACTATTAATATTCTGTACTCTCCTTATTCACTGAGCATTTTGAAAGCTGATTATTTCATACATGCACAAGTTCTCCAAGTTGGAAGGTGTGGCCCGTGCACACGGGGCTCCAGAAACAGCTCACCCCAGTTTGGTGCTAACATCAGCAGGTGTCACTCTCTAAAACAGAATTAAGATGAGGGAGGCTGAGGTCAGACACCCGCGAGGCGATTTGGAAATGAGCTGTGAGCTAGACTGGGATATTCCTTGACCTCCAGTGGAGCACAGCACAGGCGGCACCCCACGTGAGCTCGGCTGCATTTTGCTGAGGGCAGCATCCAACACTGACTCAGTAGAGGAAAGAGGGGAGAGAAGGGGTGAGCGGTGGACAGTGACAACTCACCCATCTCTCTGGCTTTCAGAACAAGCAGGGGCAAAATCTACTGACCTTGGTACAGGAGAGGAGGCTGCAGCCAGCCCACAGGGAGACTTTGGGTACATTTTAAAGACTCCTCCTCAATAGGAAAGGGCCCTTCCTCTGGGCACAGGCAGCTGATAAGCATACACCCATGGCAATGAAGGGCACATTTGGCATAAACCAGAAAAAGGGACCCTTCTGGGCAAGCAGCCCAAGCCCTGTGCCAGGGTGAGAGACCAAGAGAGCAGAGCCCAGGCTGGAATTCAGCCCTCCTCATCACCTTTGTGAGCTCACAGGCTGGGACCCCCAACTCTGTGCACACCTCCAGTTCCCTATTGGGGTGCACATGCCTGCCTTTTGCACGGCAAAGAGTTTTCAGTTTCCAACAACATCCCCCTAGGAAAGGAGAATGGAGGGGCTAACACCTTCCTCTTTTTTGTGACGTGTGGACACAGGTTTGTGCACTCACACGTGCACACTTGTACGCACGTACCCAGCCAGGGACCTGTACGGCAGAGCTTAAGCCGCCGAATGTTTCAAAAGAATAAGTGAAAGTGAACGTCTCTGAGTCGGGTCTGACTCTTTGTGACCCCACGGACTACACAGTCTTTATAACTCTCCAGGCCAGAATACTGGAGTGGGTAGCCTTTCCCTTCTCCAGGGGATCTTCCCAACCCAGAGATAGAACCCAGGTCTCCCGAATTGCAGGCAGATTCTTTACTAGCTGAGCCAAGGGTGCCTAAAAATAGAACAACTGACAAATTTGGGGGAGGGGGTTCTTACTACTCATACTACCTGGAATTATGTGTAATTACATCTTGGAGAAGGCAATGGCACCCCACTCCAGTACTCTTGCCTGGAAAATCCCATGGGCGGAGGAGCCTGGTAGGCTGCAGTCCATGGGGTCACTAAGAGTCGGACACGACTGAGCAACTTCCCTTTCACTTTTCACTTTCATGCATTGGAGAAGGGAATGGCAACCCACTCCAGTGTTCTTGCCTGGAGAATCCCAGGGATGGGGAAGCCTGGTGGGCTGCCGTCTATGGGGTCGCACAGAGTCAGACACGACTGAAGCGACTTAGCAGCAGTAGTAGCACATCTTAGAAACTCAACAAATAATCAGTAAGTACAAAATTAAGGAATCACCATGTGGTGAAGTTCAAGGAAGCTGATGTTACTCATAAGAGTAAAGTAGAAAGTCTAAGGCCAAGGGTCATGGTGAAGAGTCCCATGTCTCTGGAGCTCCTAGCATTCAGAGAGGGGATCCATTCTCCCATTCCTCCTTCTAGAGACCCTAGTTTTATTTTGCTTATTAATATTCCTGTGCTATAAACAAAAAAAAATTTTTTTTATCAACCTGCCATTCAGCAGGAGTGACCGTGTGACAGTTCTGGCTAAGGGAGTGTTAGTCTAAGTCACGAAATGGACCTGCAGAAGAGTTCTTCTGGAGCTGACACTCCAGGCTTTGGTCCTCTTTTGCCCTTTACTCTCCCACTTCTTCCTTCCAGAAACACAAACTCAGGGGGTGACCTGAGTTCCAACAGCCACGCTGAGAGCATTTATTCATTTACTCAACAAACACTCACTGTTTTCCACGCTGGGGATTCAGAATGAAGAAAACTGACATCGGTCTGGACCCCCAGTGAACTTACAGTCTGCTGGGGGAGACAGATTGTAAACAAATAGTCAGGATGTCTAAGTGTCAAAAAGGAAAATAAGTTAAGAAATGTACTAAATATAGGACAGAGTCAGCCTTGTAGATGGTGGCTCAGGAAACTAGAGGAAGCCAAGTCCCTAGTAGGAGACCTGTTCTCCCCTTGACAGTTATTTAAAACTTGTATTATATTTATTTCATTTATTTGGCTGCATCATGTCTCAGTTGCGGGATCTCCGTTGCTTCACGCGGGATCTTTCAGTGAGGTGCACGGACTCTCTAGTTGCGGTGTGGGAGCTTAGTTGCTTCGCAGCATGTGGTATCTTAGTTCTTAGACCTCCAACCCAAATCCCCTGGGTTGCAAGCCAGATTCTTAACCACTGGACCACCAGGGGAATCCCAAGAGTTATTTTAAATGCAGAAAAATAGAACCCTTAATTTGTCATTGTTTTTCAGGTTTCTGCTACTACCCTCCGATTGCCATCCCCCAGCTGATAATAACCCTAAAAGAAGGCTCTTTGGCCTGGCTCAGCGAGTTTCTCAGATTTCACCCATATGAATAGCTTGTTAGCTGATGATACAAATAAATTCTTATGTTTTCTTAAACTGAAATATAATTGATATACAGTGTTGTGCCAGCTAGATTCTTGATAAAGTTACTGCTCTCATTTTCTTTCACACATGAAGCTATTGCAGAAACACAATGGTTTTGAAAACCATTTCTGAAGACCGTTTCTAAAGATTGACAATCAGAACAGTTTCAGTAGTGGTCCTGAAGTTATTCAATGTCATAGCAGTGCATTAAATACTAATCTTCATATGAACAAAAGGTGGGAGGAGAGTGTACAATGGAGAAAGAAAAAGGAAGAGAGGGAGAGAAAGCGAGCAGGAGACCTGAGTCCTTGTTACAGCCAAGGTTGCAAGCTCAGCCTCCTCAGGGTCAAAGCAGGAAATGCAAATGATGACAAAGCATTCCTAGGCTGAGAAAAACAAGGCTCCTGCTGTTTCTTTGTTTTCCCACTCTGGAGTAAACAAGTGGGTAAGGACTGAAATTTTTCTGCTAGAGGGAAAACAGCTGCTCAAGCTAAATGGTAAATGCCAGCTGACATTTTCCCTCGGTGTTAGGGAGGCCAGGGGACACCGGGTAGACTCTGGTGACCCGAAACGGGCAGCTCCATTGTTACCAGCAATGAATGTGGGCCCTTTCATGCCAGATAGCCTGAATTTTTAAAATCCTGAAATCTGGATTTTTATGTGCAATCTCCCACTTTTAAATGCTGGGAATGCGTTCAATATTTTTTGTAAAAACGCTGTTAGCAAATTGCATGTTTCTACAGGCATTCAGGCAGCAGGCCATCAGCTGGCACCCTCGAGCTTGCTGAATGGTTGGGATAAGAAGCTGTTGCAAAGAGAAGTAGGGGAAAAGCAAGGAGCTGTCTGAAAGTAGGTAAGGAAGCGGAGGGATGGAAAAGAAAGACCAAAGATGGTAGAAACAAGGAACATGGATCATCAACAAAAACTGAGTTACTGAATGCTTCACACCTTTCCACCCCCACCCAACCCCGGAAGTCATTTTCTACCCCACCTCCGAGCAGAGCCTGCCCTCCTGGGCGTCTGCACAACCTCTCCAGCTTGAACCACTCTCTGAACAGGTCTTTAGTCTACTCTTTCTTCCTGAAGCCCAAAAGATCATAAATCCCTTGAATTGCTGGAAAAACACTGGGCAGAAATCACAGAGTCCAGGAAAGAAAAACAGACAGCAAAATGAAAACAAATGCAGAGAGCTGAAAAGATGTTTATTTTGATCCATGTCCAGTTTTGGCAAATCTCAAAAAGAATAAAACGTCCAGGAAAGGGCAAGCTGAAGGGTGACTGGGGGAGGGAGCTAATAAGATCAAATTTGAGATTATATATGAAAAAAAAGTCAAGGTTCATTTATCATAGCATACAAAAGGATAAATTCCATATAGAATTTTTTTTTAAGTGAAACCATTTAAGTACAGGGTAGTGGAGGGGGAAATGGGTGAATTTCTCTATTATTTGGGAGTGGAGAATACTTTCATAACTAGGACTAAAAATCCAGCTGCTATTGAGGGAAAAGATTGATAAGTTTGGCTACATAAAAATGTAACAGCAAAAAATTTTACAAGAGAAAACATTATCACAAGCAAAGTAAAATGACAAACATTTCACAGACAAATGGCTAACATCCTTAATATACAAAGAGCTTCCAAAAATGAAGGGAAAAGAACCAACCAGTTGAAGGGGAGAAAAATAGGCCACTCCAAAATGTGCAACTGTGGTATATGGACCATTGACCTGAAGGTGATCAAGACCCAGCAGACTTAGGAAAAGGCTTTTACCTTTCCCTTAACTTCCTAAATAATTTAGGCAGGGGATCTGGCCCAGAGAGAGAGCTAAAACCAGGGATAGTTTTCATGTGAAAGACTTACCTGCTTGGCAGGGCAAACATCTAATCACCAGACATCTACCCTTCTTATCCTCCTGTGAATTGACCATCTACCCTTCAAGCCCCAGGCCCCATCTCATTCCTTAGCTCAGGATGGCATATAAGCCTCAGTCGCGTGACTGCCTTTGTGTTTCTTATTTTTATGGGGCTCTTATATCTTTATGGGGCTGTTTTTCTCTTATTAACCTGTCTATGTCAGGTTAATTATTAGACCAGCTAAAGAACCTAGAAAGGAAATTTTTTTCCACTCCCACAAACTCAACTTAAAAATTGCAAGAGGCATGAACAGTTACAGAAGGAAATATAAAGGACTCCATGGGGTCGCAAAGAGTCGGACACGACTGAGCGACTTCACTCACTCCATATTGTATAAAAAGATGTTCAACCTTGCTTCCAGTAAGAAAAATACAAATCAAAACTGTACTAAGTTCATAATTTTTTACCTCTCAGATTGGCAAAAATCCAAAAGCTTGTCAACACACTTTGTTGGCCAACCTCTAGGGAACAAGTACACTGTTGGTGGGAGTGCAAAATGAGACCACGTCTCTCGAAGGGAATTTGGTTGGCAGCAACTAGCAAAGTTACATACACACTTCCTTTTTGGCCCATCTATACCACTTCTTGGAAACTATCCCAGAAAATCACTGACAAATATACAAAAAAGTGTTTGCATAAAGTTATTTATTGCAGCCCTGTTTGTGATGGCAAAAGACTAGAAATAACCCAAATGTCCCACAGTAAGAGGCTGGTTAAATTAAGTATCAAGTACTGAAGAGCATAAAAAAGGAATGAAAAAATATATATATACTGCCATGGAGTGCTGGCCAGCACACATTTTTGAAATAGAAAGAAGCAAAGTGAAACTATGTAAACAGCTCACCTTAAAAAAATAATACTTTGGGGGACTTCCCTGGTGCTCCAGTGGTTAGGACTTTGCCTTCCGATGCAGGGGGCCTGGGGTTCAATCCCTGGTCAGGAAACTAGATCTCACATGCCACAGCAAAGATCAAATATCCCACATGCCGCAACTAAGACCTGATGCTGCCAAATAAAGAAATAAATATAAAAAAATAATACTTTTAAAATGAAAAGTGGGAGGAACCACTAGTACTATGCTACTACATATCTAAGAATATATATATATACACACATACATACACAATGGAAACAGAAGCCAAAATTTTTTTTAAATGGCTACCTATGGGGGAAGGAGGAAATAGAATAGAGGAGATTGGGATAGAAACTAAGTTTCTCTGATATATCTTGTTTTGTAGATCTGAATTTAGAATTGTGTAAATATTTTACTTAAGTACAAATGAAATTAACTTGAAAAAGCATTTCCTAAAACTCAAGAGCAAAATAGAAGAATCTATGTGCACAGTGAGTTAGTGGTATAATCACAGACAGAACTGTTTCAAACAACTTTAAACCACAGTAATTTGACTGGATATCCATAGTGAGATATACTGAATCAATTAATGGTGACAATGTTGAGAGATAAGGCAAATGGCGCATTTGGGAACTGAGATATTTGGTTGGGAGAAAGAACAGATGTAAGATAAATGAAGTTACATAAGACAGTAAGAGTCTCTATTTTTTTTTTTTTTTTGGCCACATAGTGAGGCATGCAGGATCTTAGTTCCCCAACCAGTGATCAAACCTGTGCCCCCCGTATAGTGCCAGTGCCAAGTCTTAACCACTGGACTGCCAGGGAAGTCCCAATGAGACTCTCTATTTGGAATTGAAAGTACTAGTATACACAAAGGATGATATCTTTAAATATATGTGTATGTATTTCCTTTCCATTAGAAGGCTCTAGAAACAAAGACCAACCCAGTAGCAATGAGCATCCCTTGCTCCCTGGCTACGGTCTCTAGTTGTCATTTGCATCAATAGAAACCTTGAAGAAATGTTTGGTTCTCAACCTGGAAAAGGAAATGCACAAGTTGTGCTTGGATATTTGTTGTATCAGAAATTCAGGAACTATCAAAATCTTTTGAGACTACATCAGAAGGAGGTGATGCTGGCAAACACGGGACAGTTTAAGTATTTATAAGAATAGTAATTCTGGGATTTCTTTGGAAGGAATGATGCTAAAGCTGAAACTCCAGTACTTTGGCCACCTCATGCGAAGAGTTGACTCATTGGAAAAGACTCTGATGCTGGGAGGGATTGGGGGCAGGAGGAGAAGGGGACGACAGAGGATGAGATGGCTGGATGGCATCACTGACTCGATGGACATGAGTCTGAGTGAACTCCGGGAGTTGGTGGTGGACAGGGAGGCCTGGCGTGCTGCGATTCATGGGGTCGTAAAGAGTCGGACACAACTGAGCGACTGATCTGGTCTGATCTGATTGAAGAGAAATCAACACTTATCCTGCCTTTCCTGTAGGAACCATACATGACCACATGATTGATAAGGGAATTCCTCTTAACAGAAATAATCCAGTCGTAAATGAGCAGAATGATAGAATTTCAATATCACCATTTTGCAACCCCCAGTGAAATCATGGATTAGTCAATAATGACTGATAACTGATAACATCACCGAAAGAAAGACAAGCGGATACTATATACATTCTGTTGGAAGTTCTGAGCATTCTCTGAGGAGTCCTGCAAATATGAACTCTGAGTCAGGAAATCACCAATGAAATCACCAATTTACAGGGAATTTGTTGGACAGAGGAGCTAATCAGCCAAAACCAGATGGTGGGAAACTACAGGAAACTGCCTCCCCCACTTTCCTCCACCACACACAGTTTCCTCAACAAATACCTTTCAAGAGAGAGAGAAAAAAAAAGAATGCAAGAGAGAACCTACACATTAAAAGAAACAAGAAAACATAGCAACCAATATAATATACGGACTTTATTTCAATCCTGATTCAGAAAAGGTAAACTCATAAGAAAGATATGAGACATTTGGGGGAATCTGAAAAAAAAGTCAGAGGCTCCTAGATTCCAGCCTATATTCCCACTGGCCTGAGCCCGAGCATTGCTGCTATTATAAGTGAAAACCACTTCAGAGCCCAGAACCACAGGGCTGGGACAACTCCTCCAGTGGCTCTGTATGTGTCATAGGAAGAGTCCGACAGACAAAGCCACTTCTCCATTCCCTCCAGCCCAGCAGACTCCCGCACCCTCCACCCCAGTCCCAGGCCGACCCACCACAGAGGAGAGAACCAGGAGGTAGAACTTTCAACTACTCAGAATGAGTCCAAAGGTCCCAGGCAGGCGATTCTTTTGGGGTGGTTCTCATTCAGGCTCTTGCCCACCTGGGGCATGGCTTTTGGCATGATTCGGGCTATGCCAAATGAACACGTTCTGCTTGTGTGAAGTGAGCTGATGTCCCTGATTCGACTGGGTCTGTGTTTTGGAAACGGAGGTAGTTGGGATGCTCCACCAAATACCACTACCAGTATCGCTGCAGATGGGAGTAACTGTAAACTAAAAAATACATTGTTGTTGTTGCTATTTTTCAGTTGCTAAGTCGTGTCCAACTCTCTGGGACCCCATAGACTGCAGCACACCTGGCTTCCTTGTCCTTCACCATCTCTCAGAGTTTGCTCAAATTCATGTCCATTGAGTTGGTGATGCTATCCAACTATCTCATCCTCTGTCACCCGGTTCTCCTCTTGCCTTCAATCTTTCCCAGCATCAGGGTCTTTTCCAACGAGTCAGCTCTTCACATCAGATGGCCAAAGTATTGGAGCTTCAGCATCAGTCCTTCCAATGAATATCCAGGGTCGATTTCCTTTAGGATTGACTGGTTTGATCCCCTTGCAGTCCAAGGGACTCTCAAGAGTCTTTTCCAGCACAATTCGAAAGCATCAAATGCAATATGTACAGGATTCCATTTCGAAAAAGGTAAACCCTGTCCCCAGAGCCTGAATGCTCTTAAATCAGAAGGCTTGGGAATTAGCCACTATCCCCATCTATTACTACACCTACCCATGAGGTCCCTCACTGCTCCAAGCTCTGAAACCCCAGATGTGACGTAGAGAAGACACTCATTATTTTAGGGGAGAGAAGAACTTAAGACAGGCAAAAGGACCCAAGGAAGGGCAGGAAATGAGCAAGTCAGGAAGTGTTGCTGGCACATGAAGTCAAAAGTGCCCAAACTGCTAAGTAAATAATAATTTGATATTTATTGAGTTCTATCTGCAAGGTGCTGGGCTAAGTCCTTTTCTCTTTTTTCTTTTTTAAATTTTATTAAGTATAGTTGATTTGCAATGTTATGTTAATTTCTGCTGTACAGCAAAATGATTCAGTTATATATATATATACTTATATACTCAGATATATATATCTTTTCCATATTCTTTTCCATGGTTTGTCACAGTATATTTAATATAGTTTCCTGTGCTAAACAGTAGGACCTTGTTGTTTATCCATCCTATATAGAATAGTGTTCATCTGCTAATCCCCAACTCCCAATCCTTCCCTCTCTACTCTCTTCCTCCTTGGCAAACACAAGTCCATTCTTCATGTCTGTGAGTTTGTTTCTATCTTGTAGACATGTTCATTTGTGTTACATTTTTTATTCCACACATAAGTGATATCATATGGTGTTTGTCTTTCTTACTTGTTTTGCTTAGTATAATCATCCCTAGGTCTATCCATGTTGTTGCAAATGGCACTCTGTCACTCTTTTTTACGGCTGAGTAATATTCCACTGTGTATATATACCACATCTTCTTTATCCATTCCTCTATTGATGCACATTTAGGTTATTTTCATGTCTTGACTATTGTAAATAGAACTGCTATGAACACTGGGGTGCATGTATCTTCGCAAATTATAGATTTGTCTGGATATATGCCCAGGAGAGGGATTGCTGGATCATATGCCAACCCTGGGCTAGGTCCTTTTCATGCATCATGCCTTTTCATATGCTCAGAAACCTAATAGATAATGCTCTCAACCTCCTCCTCTCAAGTGCAGCCTAATTCCTTCTTCTCAGGAACACATACATCTCTTACCTATTTCCTGTTTCAAACACCTGGCAGTTACATGTAATCGCTGCAGTTTCATATGTATAGCAAAGATGCTGGAGGGACAGCCTCAGTCCAATATGGGGGGGTTGAGGTTTCTGGAGGGTCAAAGACCTCCCTGACACAATCAACAAAGCTTCTTTCATGCAATGTTTAAAAGGAAGCCTATCTAAAGAAATTTGTCATCTTTGTAAAGAAAAAATGTCCAAAAGATGCCAAACTCTTCCAGTCAGGGCTTTGTCTTTGACGTGACCTGTGACAAGCCATTGCTCCCTTCACAGCGAGTCATCTGGCCATCTACGATTTTGGATCCTTTTCCAGGAAATCCACCAGCTGAACAAAGGCTGTTGGACCTGTTACAATTTTATCATCAGCAAATGAGACTGAAAGTTGGGTGCATTTACAAGCAAGAAGGCACAGTGTAACTGGTGATGATAGAGTCATTGCATGTTTTCCATAATTTCCTAACAAGGGTCATGCCTTGAAGATTCAACAGTGATGCAATGACAGAAAAAGGAGAGGAATTTACATAAGAGGCAAAGATGCAAACTGTGTTATGTGAGTTCTGTCTCTCCTCGGTGAAGGAGCAACATTTGAAATGTGTTCCCATTAATCTGCCCCCCACCCCAAACCACCAAAACACACTTAACAATGGGGCTTCACTCTGTAGCTACAATTCATCATATCTAGAATTATTTTAGTGAATCAGTGAAGTAATAATGGAGCACATGGCTTTATCACTTGTTTGTGTCCCTTGATATGAATATTCGGTACAGTAAACATGTGGCATCTGCAGATTTATCATGCTGGTTGCTTCAGTCGTCAGTAAAGACCCCTGACAGCGTGGGAACGCGCAGCTTTGCTGAGATACGGGCAGGAATGGAGCCACCCAGCTGGGTGTAGCTGAGAGAAGAGAGCAGACCAGCCCGCTTCCCAAAACAGCTTTGTGTTTCTCAGCAAGTGGTCCAGTAGGCAGAAACCTACCAGAAAATAAAACGACCTTAAAAACTGTTTCTGGGAATTCCCTGGCGGTCCAGTAGTTAGGACTCACGCTCTCACTGCCAGCAGCCCTGGTTGGACCCCTGGTTGGGGAACTAAAATTCCCCAAGCCACTGGACAAGGCCAAAAACGAAACAAAAAACTTTGTGTCTTTGCATATATTGCCACCACCACCACCCAACCATGCACACACCCACACACGAAAGAAAAAACTAATCATTAACACTGTTGCTGGAAGTAATGAAGATGTGAAGAGTTGTGAAAAATTAATGGTTTTTCAGAAATGTAATTTGGGATAAATTAAAGATGGGTGTTTTGATCTTGATGGCACTTTAGCTTTCTTAATCCACATAATTGCAGATGTTTGAAAAGAGACTTGAGAAACCATTTCAGGAAATGTTTTCAGGCATCTAAAAAATCTTACACAGAGTAAGATACAAAACTTAAGTGAAAGAGCATCAGTTAACTTGTGGTAAGAGTCTATAGCAGGAATCAGCAGCCTTTCCATGTAAATAGGATTCAGAAAGACCCAGAAAATCTGGGGAAGTACTTATGGATCATCAAATTTGGAGACATATGAAGATCTCTGTAAAGGTCAAAAGGGTTTGCTCTTCTTTCTGTAAGCATGGCCAATGGATGAATACACATCCATCTTTTCATTTCAGTATCCCTCACCCAAAATGTGCTACAAACGTGCCTTAGAGGTTGAAAAATTCTGAACTCCCTGAAACAAGATTTTTCTCATGGGGAGGGAGGTGGGTAAAAGCAGCCAGTGTGCCTCGAATAGCAGCCCTTTCCCATTAGAAAAGGCTTCTGATTTCTCTTCCAAGGGCTCATCCTCTTTCTACACATATATTATCCAACACTGCATACTCATCCTCACTTCCCTCTCTACTTGATTTGTTATTTTACTCTTGTTAAACAATATCCAGGTCTACCATGTTTATATCTCGTAGCTATCAATATTCTTTCGGATATAAGCTTGGAGCCTGGTGGGCTACAGTCCATGGGGTTGCAAAGAGTCGGCTACGACGGAGTGACTAACACTTTCACTTTTGGTATATATAAACAACAAAGGTAACTACCAAGTATTATAGTTATTAATTATATTAATAGTTGTTGTTATACCATACTATATGTGAAATATATATATTATTCTATATATGATCTATAGCGTAATATCTATATTAGTTATACTATAGTAACAGTTATATAGTATTAATGTTATAGTATACGATAACATTCCAATTTATATACATTATCTTTCATCCTCGCAATACTGGAAGATAAAATTTACAAAAAAACAAGGCACCAGAGTGGCGGGCAACTAGCTCACATTGTCATAGCTAGTAAGTGGTAGATTCAGGATTCAAACCCAAATGGGAAGGAATCTATGTCAGGGCTTGTTCTATTACTAAGTTGCTTCTAATGGTGTACATCTCATTAATATCCCTTTCTGATCTATCATTAATCACACAGAGCATCAGCAGCTTTATAAAAGCTGTTTACGAAGCAGAACTAAAGCAGGGTTAACTACACACACACATATACAATCCCTTTATGTGGCTGGATTCCTTCATCCTCTCAACTAGAGGTATCCATGCCTACTCCATGCCAGAGACAGGCACGAGTACATAAGTCAGGCATGGTCCCCGTCTTCATGGAGCTTCTATTTTCACTCCTACTGATTCCTCGGGTGTGTCTTAAATGATACCTCCTTCAGTAGATACCCCTTGTCACCCCAGACTTAATTAGGTACTTCATTATACTCTTCTTGGACTTCTCCTTCATAACACCCATCTCCCTTTAATGACTTCACTGCCTTTCATTCCTCTGTCCTGTGACCTCCTTGGAGGTGAGACAGTTGTCCTGTTCTTGCCCTAACCAGTAGCACCTGGTGCCTAAGAGAAATTTAGTAAATATTTGTTGAATGAACAGATGTGAATAGGCATTGGGAGCAGGTTCTCTCAAAGGTTCGAGAAGGTGGTGCGCCAGCTAGCAGTTAGCTGACTGTCAGCTTCATGGATGCCAACCTCTTCTCAACAGAAACTAGCAGTCTCCCTCCCACTGCACACCTCTTCCGGTGTCTGCCTTGCCGTGAGGTCTGCCCAGGCTTGCCTCGCCTGGGAGCTGTACCAGCGGGTGGAAGCCTGCCCTGCAGAAAGGACTGATTAATCCTAACTGTCAAGTCAGGCTCACAGATTTTGCCTTGTGCACACGCATCCAATCTGGGTATCCCTTTGATCACAATCTCTGGTCCTGGGTTGAACCTCAAGAGAGTCAACAACTCCTGGAAGGAATGACCACACCCCACTCCACCCCTGGCTGTGTGGGGATTAACTGGAGACCTGGTTTTCTGTGCCCTGTAGGACAAGATCATACACCTGGCAGTAACGTGGTGTCTGAAAGAGATGAACAGTCTGGCACCAATAGGCATAGGTGAGGGGGCCCTCAGGGTGGAGCTTAGAACTCAGAAAGGGAGCCTTGAGGGCTTCCCTTGTAGCTCAGTGGTAAAGAATCTGCCTGCCAATGCAGAAGACATAGACTCAATCCCTGATCCAGGAAGATCCCACCTGCTGTGGAGAAGCTAAACCCGTGCACCACAACTATTGAGCCTGTGCTCTGGAGCCCAGGAGCTGCAAGGAGTGAGCCCTTGCCCCGCAGCTACTGAAGCCTGAGGGCCCTAGAGCCTGTGCTCCATAACTAGAGAAACCATCGCGGTGAGAAGCTCACACCCTACAACTGGGGAGTGGTCCCCGCTTCCCCGTATCTAGAGAAAAGCCCACACAGCAGCAAAGACCCAGCACAACCAAAAATAAATAAAATAAAAAAGAAAGAAAGGGAACCTTGTGCAGGCAGGGGTGGGAACTTCCATGTTTCCCTCAAGACTTGGACATTTCTTTGGGACGGAGGCAGCAGGTCAGGAGCCAGAGAGCAGAGATCCCTGCCATGGGTTGTGGGCACAAGATGAATCAGCTGAGTCTGTCTGGTGAATCAGATTATCGGGTTACCTGCTGCTCAGTTCTTTGCTTTCCCCTCTCTTAACTCTATGCCTTTACAGAAGTTCTGCTTAATTGTTTAAAGTCTCTGTGGTGCTGATGACTTCAGCTGTGGTTGCTCAGAAGCACAAAGGGACAAGGACAGGGAGACTTCTGGGGCCGTGGCAGGGCTGGGAAGTCCCTTCCTCTCCCCATGGAGATGCTCCCTCCCACTGCCTCCCCTCAGAGGATGTATCTCTTCTTATTACGGGAGATGTCTATTTCTTTGCAGCATCTGAGCCAGTTAAGGAAGTCCCCTGACTTCAGGTTGTAGGTCAATTATCTTTTTTTTTTAAGTAGTGAATAAAAAATAAATTAATTAAAATTTCAGTTTCAGTTAAAAAAAAAAGTGGTACTTTCCCCATGTGTGAATAACCAACATTCTACAGCCTCACAAGTCTCTCCCATGTGCCCGCAGTCCCTCATTTTCCAATCCATTGTCAATCTTCCTCAGTCTACAGCTGGAATTTGTGACCACCGAGGGCAGACCTGTTGTCCTCAGCCCTCAATCTGGGACTTAAAGTTAATGCTCTGTTGGGTCTTTGACAACCTCAGAAGAGAGTCTAGTTACAGTGGTATATTGGTAAATCTATACTGGGGGGTCCATGGTGTAAATGCTCCCTTCTACCATGACTGATTTCCAACTACCAATGGTTTAACAATTAGCTTGGAAAACTCCTGAATATTTAACATTCTCACCAGCCAGTCTGAGCTGGCTCCAGCAAAACACCAATTCAGGAGGATTTCCAGTGTGTCTCTGGGCCCCTGAGAAGTCTTGACAAAGTGAGCAAACAGACCTGGTGGAAGTAAAGATAAGGAGAAGACTTCGTGTGCTCCGGCTCCCTTGGCTCAGAGCCCTGGAAAGAGGATGACTTTAGGGAGTCAGGAGAGCTCTGGGTTCAAAAACTTGTGTGACTTTGGGCAAGTTTCAGCTTCCAACTCTGCAAATTAGGATTGATAAAAAAACTCCCTGAAGGATCACTTTGAGAATGAAATGAGAGGCCCAAACAAAATGCTTAATGTATAGCAAGCTCTCAAATGTCCTTTCTTTTGTTCCCCTATCTTTGTCTTAATTTTGCCTGTATTATTAGTTCTAGTAACTATTTTTCAAGTCGTGTCCGACTCTTAGCAACACAGTTGACTATAGCCCGCCAGGCTCCTCTGTCCATGGGATTCTCCAGGCAAGAATAATGGAGTGGGTTGCCATGCCCTCCTCCAGGGGATCTTCCTGACCCAGGAATCAAACCCACATCTCCTGTGGCTCCTGCCTTGCAGGCGGATTGTTTACCGCTGAGCCACCAGGGAAGCCCCAGTTCAAATAATTATTTTTCAAAGGGTCCAACAGGGGGAGCCCAAACTCAACACTGTCAGAGTGGGGGCTGGTAATTCAACCCAACTCTCACTACAGTTTGAGTTTAACTTCGAAAACTTTGAAGGGCATACCTCTTTCTCTCTTCAGGGCTCACCCTTGTCCTCATCCCCAAAGAAGTGAGTCCATTTAAATGTTCCATACTGGTGTTTATGCCAGCTGGCTTCGTTCTGGGTGGCAAGCTACACCCAGAATCAAAAACCACAGTCCACAATGGGGGCTCCACATCAGGACCAGAACAAGGACAATGGGCTTCCCTAAGGCTGGTCTCCACACAGTAGAGCACACAGAGCTTCCTGCACAACCAACGTGCCTCCTGCATCAAACCAGGTCCCATAATATACCAAACATCAAACACTCATGAAGATTTATGCTAAAATTGTGCAGCAGAAGGGTGTGGTTAGATAGCTAGAAAAACTTTCCAACTATAAAACAAATTTATAAGGAAGTGGAGTCTTTGGCTCTAGCTAGGGGAGGGAAGGCAGAGGCAGAGGGGGCCTGAGGCTCTCTAGATATAAGAAGTTCGGCTGCTCACAAACACTGGAGTTATTGGAATGCTACAGGGAGAGACAGCAAATGAAACTTTGAGGAAATCTGGTGGTAAAGAGCTTTTGGTAGCCTGAGAAACTTTCAGAAACTTTGACGTACAAAAACTCTTCATTAGAAACGAAGAAAAGTCTTGGAATTGAACAATGTGTGGCAGTTTCCAGCTGACTGACCTACACAAGTTATTTAACCTCGTTGAGACTCAATCATGAATATATTTATTGACTCACCCTATTATTTATTGAGCATCTTGTATGTACATCAGGTATGGGGTTAAGTGAATCCTGAGGGGACTAAGGTGGGCAAAATTAAGGACTTTTTTTTTCATGGGGCTTACAATTTATTCATCTGTAAAAAGGCATACTGGGAATTACCTGGTGGTCCAGATGACACCACCCTTACTGCAGAAAGTGAAGAGGAACTAAGGAGCCTCTTGATGAAGGTGAAAGAGGAGAGTGAAAAAGCTGGCCTAAAACTCAACATTCAAAAAAAGAAAATCGTGGCATCCAGTCCCATCATTTCATGGCAAATAGATAGGGAGACAATGGAAACAGTGACAGACTTTATTTTCTTGGGCTCCAAAATCACTGCAGATGATGACTGCAGCCATGAAATTAAAAGACGCTTGCTCCTTGCAAGAAAATCTATGACCAACCTAGAGAGCATATTAAAAAACAGAGACATTACTTTGCCAACAAAGGTCCATCTAGTAAAGGCTATGGTTTTTCCAGTAGTCATGTATAGATGTGAGAGCTGGACTAGAAAGAAGGCTGAATGCTGAAGAACTGATGCTTTTGAACTGTGGTGTTGGAGAAGACTCTTGAGTCCCTTGGACTGCAAGGAGATCAAACGAGTCAATCCTGAAGGAAATCAATCCTGAATATTCATTGGAAGGACTGATGCTGAAGCTGAAGCTCTAATACTTTGGCCATCTGATGCGAAGAACTGACTCCTTGGAAAAGACCCTGATGCTGGGAAAGATTGAAGGCAGGAGGAGAAAGGGACAATAGAGGATGAGATGGTTGGATGGCATCACCGACTCAATGGACATGAGTTTGAGCAAACTCCAGGAGATAGTGAAGGACAGGGAAGCCTGGTGTGCTGCATTCCATGGGGTTGCAAAGAATCGGACACGACTGAGCTACTGAACAACAACCAGTGGTTAGGACTCTGAGCTCTTACTCCTGAGGGCTCAGGTTCAATCCCTGGTGGAGGAATTAAAATCCCACAAGCCATGCAGCTTGGTCAAACAAAACAAAGCAAAACAGATGTAGGAACACTGGGATGACTGGATATCCATGTGGAAAAGAATGAATCTGGATCCCTATCTCACACCATATAAGAAAATTAACTCAGAATGAATGAAAAATCTAAAAGTGAAAGCTAAATCTATTAAGCTCTTGGAAAAAAGCATAGGCTCAAATCTTTGTGATTGTGGATTAGGTAATGCTGTCTTGGCTATGAAACCAAATGCACAAGTAACAAAAGATAATACAGATAAATTGGACTTCACCAAAATTTAAAACTTTTGTGCTTCAAAGGACACCATCAAAAAAGTGAAAAGATGCCAAGATATGAAATGGCAGCAACCTAAGTGTCCATCAACAGATGAATGGATAAAGAAAATATGGTATGTATATACAATGGAATATTACTCAGCCATAAAAAGAGTGAAATTTTGCCATTTACAGCAACATGGATGGGCTTGGAGGGCATTAAGCTAAGTGAAGTAAGTCAGGCAGAGAAAGATAAATACTAGATATCATTAACCTGTGAAATCTAAAAAATACAACAAACTAGTGAATGTAACAAAAAAGAAGCAGACTCACAGATACAGAGAACAAATAAGTGGTTGCCAATGGGGAGAGGGAGTTAGGAAGAGAGAATATAAGGACAAGGGTTTAAGAGGTACAAACTATTACATATAAAATAAATTATAAAGATATACAGCACAGGGCATATAACCAACATTTTATAATAACTGTAAATGGAGTATAACCTTTTTTTTTTTTAAAAGTGAAAAGATAACCCACAGAATGAGATGAAAATACTTGTAAGTCATTGATCTGTTAAGGGGGTTGTATCTAGTAGGATATACAAAGAATTCTTACAATTCGGTAATAAAAAGACAAACCAATTTAAAAATAGGCAAAGGATCTGTATCAACATTTCTCCAAAGATATACAAATAACCAATAACCACATAAAAAGATTCTCAACATCTTTAGCCATTAAAAAAACACTTACATAAACCCACAATGAGATACCACTTTATACCCTCTAAAATAGCTAGAATCAAAAAACAGATTGGAGGGGCTTCCCCCGGGGGGTCCAGTGGTTAGGAATCCACTTTCCAATACTGGGCCATTGTATTCCACCCGTGGTCGGGGAGCTAAGATCCCACATGCCACAGGCAACTAAACCAACGAGCCACGAAGCCGGTGAGCTCTAACAAAATACCCTGCGTGACGCAACAAAGGTCCCGAGTGCCTTCAACTAAGACTCGACACAGCCAGGTAAATAAATAAATAAAAATCAAAGCATAATAATAGTTCTTACCTCATAGGGTCATTGTGAACAGTAAATGAGATGAACTTTGGCTGATGGAATAGCTAAAACAACATCATTTATCAACCAGGCCTGGAGAGAGGTGTTTGGAATGGGGGAGGGACACTTAAGCTTTGTACTTTATTTATCTATTGTTTAGATTTTTAAACTGGTACGTTTTTGTAATTCAAAAAGTAAAGCACTAAAGAGCTGCTTATTCCTGTGTTACTGATTTATTCAAGACTTAACATCCACAGAGAAGTGCATGAGGATTGAGAACAACATTCTATTCTTGACTCTTGTTTGACCTTCTGTGTAACTTTTTCCAGATTTCGTCAGCTTTGCTTACCTTTCTCCCCCACTGCCACTCAATTTGGTTAAGTCCATTAGTCACAAAATTTTAAACCTCCCCATCAAATCCCTGGATCCTCTGAATCAGCCCCAAGAAAGACCCCAGACCCCACACAGAGGGGGCCCTTGCCTATTCCTAGCCAGTGTCCTCTGAACTCCTCTTCCCCATTTTTATCTCCTTCCCTATACCAAACCCTCCTTGAGATCTGATTTAAAGCCTCTCACTTTGCAAACAGAGAGGTCTGCTCTTCCAGGAGGCCAGAGCTGGCCGGCTAGGAGTCTGGCCGGAAGTCAGTTTCCTGGGTGGGAGAACACTGGCTGAAACCCAGACGGCTGACGTCACCTGGTCCAGATGGCGGACACCATTGCCCAATCAGAGGAAATTGATGCCGGCAACACATTTCTCTGTGACTGTCTTCCTCCATTCAGAAAAGCATTTTCCTCAACAGGAAGTAGCTGAGTAGGAGTGGAAAATGCCCTGGCCTTTGAACCACGTGGCCTGTTGACCATGAGGCTGGCCGTGGCATTGACTGACAAATGAATGTGAGACCCGACACTGGACTCAGGGTCAGAAGACTCAAGTCTGGGTCTCTGCCACCTAAATTCTAACCTTTGACAAATCATCTCGGTAGCTTTTCTGAGCTGTGAGTAATAATACCTACTCACAGAAGCTACTGTTGCATGTCTGGAATGAGGTCATCCATGTGAAAGATTTCATAAACTTGAAGCAGGATGTCAATACATCATCATTCTGCCTTCCAGAGGGCAGCAGACCCTGAGGAGGCAGGCTGATCCAGAAGCCAGGTAGCCTACACCAGAATGTGCAGCTGAGACACATAATTTAAACTCTCTGTGCCCGGTTACCTCGTGGTCACAATGGGGGAATGATACGAATACCAACCTCATCACAGGCTTGTCGGGAGGGTGAAGTACCTACTCCACTTGCAGCACATAGATCATTGCCCAGCTGTGGCAGTGCTCACTAAGACTTAGCCGGATAATCCTCCCCTAGGCCATCTTTTGCACCTGCAGGCCCTGACCTGGGTGTTCAGTCCAATCCCAGGAGATCTCATGAAAAGAGATCCTGGGAATTCCCTGACTGCTCAGTGGTTAGGACTCCATGCTTTCACTGCCAAGGGCTCAAGGTCAACCCCTGGTCGGGGAACTAAGATCCTGCCAGCCTCTTGGCATGGGCCCCTCCCCCCAAAATGAGGGGGATTCTACCTCCACCCACAGTCCACACAGCAGGCAGAGCTCTTTAACTGAAATCTGACCGAGTCACTTCCCTGTTTCACCACCCAAATCTACCCCAGCCCCACTCTCGCACCCAGGTAGACACCAAGCCCTGGTGATAGGCCCTTGAGCCCTCTCCAACATCTCCCCTTGCCTGCTGCCTCTGATCAAGGGTCCAGCAACACCAGACTGCCTGGCACTTCTCACCTCCACTAGCTGGTCCAGCTTGCCTTCACCAGCCCTGCTTTGCCAACTCCTAGTTACCTTTTGGGCTTCCCTGGTGGCCCTTTAGGACTCTCAGATTCATGTCTCCCAGAAGGCCCTTTCTGACTCTCCTGAGCAGAGCTGGGTGCCCCTTCTCCTGTGTTCCTAGTAGGCACTTCCATCACTGCACAGGCCAAACTGTGCCCTAACTGTTCAGGTGACTGCTTCACACCAGCCTGGGGGATCCTTGAAAGGAAAGGCCAGCACTGGGTCTTGCTCATCTCAGTAAACTCAGCAGGAGTGCAGTGCCAGGCACACAGTAGGTGATCAGTAATGGTTGAGTGGAAAGACTGATGAATGGATGACCAGGAACTAACAGAGCACCAGTTCGCTTTGGCCCGGCTGCATGACTTGTGGAATCCGCCAGGGATTGAACCTGGGCCATGGCAGTGAGAGCATGGAATCCTAGCCACTGGACCTCCAGGAAATTCCCTCATTCAGCTGCTTTAACAGATGATGCTGTTTGCTGGGGTTGAAATGAACATCTTGGAACAGATAGTTTCCATTTTCCTCAGCCACTATTTTTCTCAGAATCACCCCTGTCTCTGTCTCAGGCACCCTCTGTACCTATCTCTTTTCCCTGCCCTTATGCTTGGCCTCTCCTTCCTTAATACCTTGTTTCTCTTCCTTGTTCTGTGTCATATATCTAGACCCTTTGCTGCTTTGTATTCTTTTCCTTTCATCTTCCATTTGTGCTTGAGTGGTGGAGTGGTGGTCTCTGTTCTCTTACCTCTTATCAAGCATTCTGGGCTGTTTAAGAGCTTCCCTGAAAAAAAAAAAAAAAAGAGCTTCCCTGGGCTCATGACTCCTCAAAAAGGAAGAAGGAGATTTTGAAACAAAGGAAATCAATCCTTATTATGTGTCCAGAAGTCCCACATGTTTTATTTCATATAATCTTAGTAATAAGCATATAGCATGGCATGTCATTCAAAGAAGCTAGGTTATGCTTCTGTCACAAAGAAGCTCAAAATCTCAGTGGTTTTTCACAACAAAGATTTATCTATTGCATTTATACAACCCACTTATCAA
This sequence comes from Bison bison bison, assembly GCF_000754665.1. Lineage (NCBI taxonomy): Eukaryota > Metazoa > Chordata > Mammalia > Artiodactyla > Bovidae > Bison > Bison bison. The sequence continues at coordinate 10,625,408 of NW_011494832.1, forward strand.
CGATGGGTTGACTGAGGCTCTGCTCTGAGCCATCATTGCCTAACCTCAGGGCCCAGGATGACAGCATGTGCATGCTAAGTAACTTCAGTCATGTCTGACTCTTTGCAACCCTGTGGACTGTAGCCCGCCAGGCTCCTCTGTCTGTGGAATTCTCCAGGCAAGAATACTGGAGTGGGTTTCCATGCCCTCCTCCAAGGGATCTTCCTGACCCAGGGATCGAACTGGCATCTCTTATGTCTCTTGCACTGGCAGGCAGGTTCTTTATCACTAGCACCACCTGGGAAACCCCTAAGGATGACAGAGCAGCCACTACTTAGAACATCGCCATTTGCCATCGTAGAGGGGGAGAATGTGGAAAAGCACAGCATATGCTAGCTTCTCACACTTCCATGTAGAAGGGACACATTTTAATTGGTCACATAGCCATTCCTTAATTGGTAGGAGTTAAATGACAAACCCTAAAAGATGATGCTGTGAACGTGCTGCACTGAATATGTCAGCAAATTTGGAAAACTCAGCAGTGGCCACAGGACTGGAAAAGGTCAGTTTTCATTTCAATCCCAAAGAAAGGCAATGTCAAAGAATGTTCAAACTACTGCACAATTGCACTCATCTCACATGCTAGCAAAGTAATGTTCAAAATTCTCCAAGCCAGGCTTCAACAATATGCGAACTGTGAACTTCCAGACAGTCAAGCTGGCTTCAGAGGAACCAGAGCTCAAATTGCCAACATCCACTGGATCATCAAAATAGCAAGAAAGTTCCAGAAAAACATCTACTTCTGCTTTATTGACTATGCCAAAGCCTTTGACTGTGTGGATCACAACAAACTGTGGAAAATTCTTCAGGAGATGGGAATACCAGACCACCTGACCTGCCTCCTGAGAAATCTGTATGCAGGTCAAGAAGCATTTGAATCAGTTCTAATGAGATGGATGAAACTGGAACCTATTATACAGAGTGAAATAAGCCAGAAAGAAAAACACCAATACAGTATACTAATGCATGTATATGGAATTTAGAAAGATGGTAACAATAACCCTATGTACGAGACAGCAAAAGAGACACTGATGTATAGATCAGTCTTATGGACTCTGTGGGAGAGGGAGAGGGTGGGGAGATTTGGGAGAATAGCAGTGAAACATGTATAATATCATGTATTAAACGAGTCGCCAGTCCAGGTTCGATGCACGATACTGGATGCTTGGGGCTGGTGCACTGGGACGACCCAGAGGGAGGGTATGGGGAGGAAGGAGGGAGGAGGATTCAGGATGGGGAACACAGGTATACCTGTGGCAGATTCATTTCGATATTTGGCAAAACTAATACAATATTGTAAAGTTTAAAAATAAAATAAAATTTAAAAAAAAAAGAAGCAATAGTTAGAACTGGACATGGAACAGCAGACTTATTTCAAATGGGGAAAGGAGTACGTCTAGGCTGTATATTGTCACCCTGCTTATTTAACTTATATGCAGAGTACATCATAAGAAATGCCAGGCTGGATGAAGCACAAGCTGGAATCAAGATTGCCAGGAGAAATATCAATAACCTCAGATATGAAGATGACATCACCCTTATGGCAGAAAGTGAAGAAGAACTAAAGAGCCTCCTGATGAAAGTAAAAGGAGAGAGTGAAAAAGTTGGCTAAAAACTCAACATTCAGAAAACTAAGATCATGGCTTCTGGTCCCATCACTTCATGGCAAATAGATGGGAGAACAATGGAAACAGTGACAGACTTGATTTTGGGGGGCTCCAAAATCACTGCAGATGGTGACTGCAGCCACGAAATTAAGAGAAGCTTATTCCTTGGAAGAAAAGTTATGACCAACCTAGACAGCATATTAAAAAGCAGAGACATTATTTTGCCAACAAAAGTCTGTCTAGTCAAAGCTATGGTTCTTCCAGTAGTCATGTATGGATGTGAGAGCTGGACTATTAAAAAAGTTGAGTGCTGAAGAATTGATGTTTTTGAACGGTGGTGTTGGAGAAGACTCTTGAGAGTCCCTTGAACCTCAAGGAGACCCAACCAGTCCATTCTAAAGGAAATCAGTCCTGAATATTCATTGGAAGGACTGATGCTGAAGCTGAAACTTCAATACTTTGGCCACCTGATGTGAAGGACTGACTCATTTGAAAAGACCCTGATGCTGGGAAGAAAGATTGAAGGCGGGAGAAGAAGGGGACAACAGAGGATGAGATGGTTGGATGGCATCACCAACTCGATGGACATGAGTTTGAGCAAGCTCCGGGAGTTGGTAGTGGACAGGGAAGCCTGGTGTGCTGCAGTCCATGGGGTCGCAAAGCTTCTGACACAACTGACCAACTGAACTGAACTGAACTGAAATGATGTGGTAACGTGAAGTCTTCCTAGGAATCTGGAAGGAGAGAGAGACTCACATATTGGTGAATAGTCCTGATAACATGGTGTATATTCCTGTCCCCATTTTACAGATGAGGTTGAGGCACAGGAAGGTTATTTGTTCAAGACATGTAGTAAATGTCAGCGGAGCTGGCCTGAACCCATGCCTTTTGATTCCTGGGACTGTGCCCTTGGCACTCCACTGGAGGTTCAGTTCAGTTCAGTCGCTCAGTCGTGTCTGACTCTTTGTGACCCTGTGGACTGCAGCACACCAGGCTTCCCTGTCCATCACCAACTCCTGAAGCTTGCTCAAACTCATGTCTATCGAGTCAGTGATGCTATCCAACCATCTTATCCTCTGTCATCCCCTTCTCCTGCCTTCAATCTTTCCCAGCATCAGGGTCTTTTCAAATGAGTCAGTTCTTCACATCAGATGGCCAAAGTATTGGAGTTTCAGCTTCAGCTTCAGTCCTTCCAATGAATATTCAGGATTGACTTCCTTTAGGATTGACGGGCTTGATCTCCTTGCAGTCCAAGGGACTCTCAAGAGTCTTCTCCAACACCACCATTCAAAAGCATCAATTCTTTGGTCCTCAGCTTTCTTTATAGTCCAACTCTCACATCCATATATGACTACTGGAAAAACCATAGCTTTGACTAGACAGACCTTTGTTGGAGGTTCTAGGGTGCCTAAGCCTTGTCTACCATTTTCTACCCAGTCTTTGGACTCTGCTATGAAGCTTGATTTGCTGGAATGCCAGAGGCCAGATGGTAAGAAGCCCAGCTGTGCTCACCAACTTCTGCATCTCATCTGGTGAGGGGCAATGGAATCTCTCCCCAGTGTGCGGTTTGGAAGACTTCTGATTTCAAGACAAAAACTAAGTAGGTCACAAAACTTGGAGCACTGTCATCAGAAACCTTCTAGACAAAGTTAGTCTGGGTGACAGAAGTCAGAATAGCAGTTCATTTAGAGGCGGGCAAGTCAGAGGTTTTGCATATTGACTAGATAGAGGTTCCAGGGAAACTTCTGGGGCGATACTATCTTGATCTAGATGGTGGTTAAATGGGTGAAGACAAATGTAAAAATTTATCAAGCTGCACACTCAAGGTTTGTACACTTTGCTATGTGTCATTTACATCTCAAAAAAGATGAATAATAAAAAAGAAATATTCTTAAAAATATATTCTTCATCAAAATAAAAATATTTACCATGCCAAAGATCCAGCTAATAGAATGAAAAGACAAGGGACTGAGTAGGAGAAAATATTTGCCAGTCACATATTCAACAAAGGACAAGGAATTCTCAAAGCTGAACAGCAAGTAAGACAACCCAACTTTAAAAGTAGGCAAAAGACTTGAATAAACACTTCAACAAAGAGGATAAGAGGAAAGCAAATAAATACAGAAAAAGTTGTTCAATTATTGGCCATTAGGGAAATGAAATTAAAACCAGGATGAAATACCACTACAGATCTGTTACAGTAACAAAAATAGGGAAATACTGACAGCACTGCCAAGTGTCAGCAAGAAGGCAAAGCAACAGGAACTCTTGTTCGTTACTGGTGGAGCACAAACTCCTACTCTGGAACATAGTTTGGCAATTTCTTGTAAAGTTAATACACTTACCATGCAAGTCAATAATCCACTAGGGATTTACCTGAGAGAAATAAAATAAAATAAAAATAAAAACCTATACACTATCTGAAAACTAAAGAAGAAAAACAAATTATTCATACATGCAACAACTTGGACGGATCTCAAAGGCATTATGCTGAGTGAAAAAAATCTCCTTTCAAAAAGGTTACATGCTATATGACTCCATTTATGTGACATTTTAAAAAAGACAAAACTAAAGTGAGGAGACTGGATCAGAATAGCAAGAGATGTAGCGGGGGCGGGGGGAATATGTGGCTACAGAGGGGCAGCAGAGGGGAGTTTGGGGAGCAGTGGAGCTGCTCTATGTCTTGATGGTAGTTGTGATTCGACTGCAAATCTGGGGCCCGTGGAGCCCCATCTCATTTGTTCACTCCTCCATCCTCAGTGCCTGGAACTTAGGGATGGGGTACGTGCTCACAGACACAGTGAAGGAATGTTCTGGCTCCAGCCCTGATTCATCTTGGCACCCTTTGCAGACTACTCTATATTTAGCTTGCTCTCCGGCTGCCTACTGGACAGGCTGCAGCTGGAAGGCATCACCAGCCCCGCCTCACAGCCCAGGCCTGGTTCACAGGATCAGCCCTCCTGGAAAGCAGAGTCTCCAGCTGTCCTATAGTCTGAAATCTGTAAATATTAGTGATCTGAGGAGTTTATTGTTGCTGCTGATTTAATTTTCTTTTTTTTTAACCACGCCACACAGCATGCACAATCTTAATTCCCAACCAGGGACAGAACCCACACCCCCTGCGGTGGAAACATGGAATCTTAACCACTGAACTAGCCAGGGAAGTCCCCATTTTAGTTTTTGAAGTACATTTTTACTGTAAAAATAACATTCATTCAATGTTCAAAAGAAACCTCAGTCTAAAAAAAAAAAATGTAGTCCCAGTAGTAGTTCTTTCTCCACCAATATAGAAACACGTCTATGTATGTAAGCGTGTGTAGAGGGAGTTCTCTGGTGGCTCAGATGATAAAGAATCTGCCTGTAACATGGGAGACCCCAGTTTGACCCCTGGGTCAAGAAGATCCCCTGGAGAAGGGAATGGCAACCCACTCCAGTACTCTTACCTGGAGAATTCCATGGACAGAGGAGCCTGGTGGGCTACAGTCAATGGAGTTGCAAAGAGTCAGACATGACCAAGCAACTAATAAGCACAAGCATGTATATCCTTATAAATGTAATGGTTATGAATGAATTGATCCACAGCTCTTGGGGCTCATATAATGTCCTATTTCTTTGTGGACTCATACCAAATCTGGCTTCAACCCTGACCATCATTTATGGTATTCTAGTGTCTGACAGTCTTCAGACTCCCTGCCTTGGATCAAACAAAGAAGCCAAGGCTTCTGCAGTTCTGAGGACACAGATGAGATTCTGCTCCTCTGACCATGTGGTCAGCATCATCTTATTCCTTACCCAGGCCTCTGGGGTCCATCAGAAACAGGCCACAAGTCTGACCTGGGTAATTCCTAATCGGCCAAGCACACCATCAGCAAAGCGAGGAGAGGAGAATAAAAACACCAACTTGGAAATAATTTGATATTCAAGACAAAGAAGAAAAAGGAAAAGGAGGAGATAGAGAACAGGAAGGCATCAAAGTAGTCAGGCATCTAGGAAAAATCACACAGTACATCCTTAAAGCTGTCTTTAGTTTTATTTTTATTTATTTTTTTGTCTTTGGTCTTATGCAGTTCTTTTCATTTTTAATTACACTGGGACGAGGGACACCACAACAGTTTCTGTGTTTGTCCACCGTCTCGATCTGGCCTTGCCTGGGGCGTGGGAAGTGGTTGTTGTAATTCTGAAAATACCCAGTGCAGTTCTTGCAGAAGCTGACAGCCAGTCCCATCAGAGAGGCTGCCCTTGAAAAGGCCCAGCTCTCCACATGCTCAGGAGAAACTGAGTCCCCACAGGTCCAAGAATCATCCAAGAAATAGGTTACAGCCTCTTCAGCCTCCCTTCTCAGACCAGACATCCAGCACCTTCCAAAACCAAGGCCTGTGTTGGTGTGGGCTTCCTACCCACCCAGCCTGATTCTTCTCTTTCCTTCTGAAACACACACACACATTCAAACCCCTTAAGGGTCAGAAAACCCACAACTTTAAGGACACAAAGTCCTGACAATGCAGAAGAGGAAGAGAAGAATTCCTTTATTCTTTGTTAATTCTCAATAGATTATTGTTATAATAAATACATAATAAGTGGTCTTGCTATATAACATATTTACTTAAATTTTCTCATTTCTTCAAATATGATGTCTGTTGGGATAGTTATTGTGGGGGAGATCAACTAATAATCATTTATGAAATGTTTCTTGGATGAAGAAACCTACAATGGTCATAGTGCAGGAGATTTAAAGAAAAGACAGGATTCTTCTGAGAAATTTTAGTCCACTTTAGAAAACCAAACACATATACTATCTGAGAAACCCTTTGAGGACAACGCAGGCCAATGGATACTTACGGAGCATCTACTCAGAAAAGCTGGTATTTGCTGTTGCCCACCCCACGAGGTGCCAGGCCCTGTACTTGTTCCCTGGATACTGCAACCATCCTGATGGAGATGCTTCCCACACAATGGAGCTCCGAAGGACAGACATGAGACAAACAGAAGTGAGGCAGTGACTCTTCTAAAAGGTGAAAATAAGTCGCCATAGGAATACAGAGCCAGAGGACAAAACCCAGGATGGGGTATCAGGGAAGACCTTCGTTAGGGACTGACGTTTAACTGAGACTTGCAAATGACAATCCAAAATAGAGAGACATCAGAGCTGGGGGAGGGGAAGGTGAGTTTATTGCTTATCTACAAGGGAGAGACATGTTCCTCAAGAAGTAAGTCCACTGGGTCTCCCTAAGAAGAAACTGAAAGGCCAAAATACAGACCCAGAAGGAGGAAGCTCACCAATAAAGCAGGAATTGAGTTCTGGTCTGTGACTCACAAAGGAGGTTGTACATGCCACCATCTTCAGTTCTTAGTTCTCAAAAGAGTATGTGATTCTCAAAGAGGTCCAAATCAGATCCCATGATGCCTTGATGGACTTGGGCCAAAACGGGGCAAAACCATATCTGCTTATCGCAAAGCTAGATTGATTTTTCTTTACAAAGACCCAGTGGAGCAGGCAAAGGAAGGAAGGAAGGTGATAGAAGGCTTAGATATGCAAGAGATCTGGACATATTTGAGGAACCAAGAGAAACTCAACTTACAGAAGCAGGAAGGCAGAGATTCTACAAGGTAAATGCATTACCAAGGACAAAATAAAACAATGGTGTCACCTCCCCCAAGGTTTAGGGACCCTTCCTCTATGTGTTACTCAATACCATCAATCATCATGTACTTAAAGATGTACTAGAATGTTCCACCTACTGCTCTGCGGATCCCCTGAAGGAGGGCATGGCACCCCACTCCAGTATTCTTGCCTGGAGAATCCCATGGACAGAGGGGCCTGAAGCCTGGAGGGCTACTGTCAACAGGGTCACAAAGAGTCAGTCACTTAGCATTCCTTCAAAAGGCTAAGGGTTCCTTGAGGGCAAGAACTGGGTATCTTGTACCTGGAGTCAGATCAGGCCTATGGTAACTGATTCACTGTATTTGTGAAATTGACTATTTTACAGTGCTGAGAGGATGATACACAGTAATTCAAGAAGGCATCTTGGAGCCAGGTGGTGTGGTTTTCCTTGTATCCAGGGCACTGTGGTAGATGCTAGGGTCATATGAATAAACAAGAAAGCCAGTCATGGACCTTAAGTCACAAGACAGACGTTAAACACAAGAGGACAAAAATTATGGTTTATTTCTAGCTGTGGTAAGTGCTACAAGGAAAAGTACTGAGTACTGTGAATGCGTAATAGGGAGACTTAACTGAGAGAATGACCTTTATGATAGTAAGGGTGAGTTGATTGACTCACAGAACTAGGAGGTAAAGAAAGAAAGAAGAGGAGAGGGGGAGAGAGGGAGAGACTTTAAGAGTAATAAAAAGGAGCAATACAGGTACATGAAAGCTTGAAGGGGGAAGGAGTGCTGGTGAGAATACTGGAAGGAAATCCACTGGAATGGGAACATTAGCTACATTGGGATTGTGGAATTTGGGGTACTTATTATTTTCTTTTGTATTTTGTATTTCACAGATTTTCCACAACAAACACGCATTATTTTAATCATCGGAGGGGGGTGGGGTTGGGAAGGGAACATTGTAAGTTTAAACAAAATAATAAAGGATGTGGGGAGAATGGGTGTCATGGAAGAAGGGGCACATTCCAGAGAAACTAGTGACTTAAGCGGTGAGTAATCTGCCTGGGGGAGAGCAACAAGCATGTTGATGGGGCTGGAACAAAGAAGCAGGGGTGACTCACAAATGATACAGTTGAAGCCGGTCCACCAAGGTCCACGAAGGTGAGGCCACAGAGTTGGAGGTGATATGAAAAGTCACAGTGAGCTCCCTTCAAAGGGCATGAGCAGGGAGAGCAGGCACTGTAGCCGAGGGGAGCAGGATGGGAAGAAACCTGAGACAGAAGGACCCTAAGTGGTCCCTTCGGGGCTGGTGGGTGGCAGCGGAGAGCTGGTAAGGCCAGTAGTCCTACAACATGGAGTAGATTTGGTCTCTGTCACTTCCCAGGCACCAACGGCTTAGGCTGTCCCATGCTTTCTGCCCAACAGCGGAAGGGGAAACTGCGGTTTCCAAAGATCCTTCCTCATCTGCAATCTCTCAGAAATAAACTGTTAGCCTGGAGACATTTTTAAAGAGATAAAGTCGAAGATTGGTGTGAGAGGGTGGGGGTGGCAGGGCACAGTCAGGATTTGGAAACTTGGGGCCTGATACAAGTTCTAAGATCTGTTCCACCCACTCCTGATCTAGATAAGCATTCCTGCCACCCACACTGGATATTTGGGCAGAATTTCCTCCCGAGCCTGTGATACAGTTGAGGGCTGGGATGTGAGTTGGGGAGGGGATGGAAATTGGCTCCCTTCTCCCCTCCAAACTGGACCTACCAGAACTGCCTCAGGCACTTCCGTTCAGGCTATCACCACCCACCCACACCCCCACACCCCGCCTCTTCCCATGAAGTTGCCTCAGATCACCATCTGACTGTCCCAGCTTTTGGCATCTCCACTCACCCCATACTCCTGACATGGGTGCTGCCCACTTAGAGAGATGAGGACCAACTGGCCTTCTACCCAGCTCGGAAGCTGAGTGCAGCACGAAGGTCTGTGACCTAGCCCTCGCCTGCTCTCATGAGAAAAGAGATTCACTATCACATTAAATGATGGTATGAAATCACCATGCTAAATCAGTGTATCAAATGCAGGATTGGCCAGTCAGCAGCTGAGGGATCTCTGTCCATAGCCCCGTAATTGGCCCTGGGCTACTGTAAGGATGGAGCAGGCAGGGGCACTAAAGGGACACTTCTGCTGGAGGCATCAAGTTCTTAACAAAATAGCTTCAACCCAGAAGACCTGGGTTCACATCACCAGCTGAGCTCTTGCTGGCTGAGTCATCTGAGGGGTAGACCACTTACCCTTTTAAGTCCATTAGTTTCTTCTACTGTGAAACGGTCATGAAAGCTAGTTTAGGATCAAGTGATGTAGCATTTGAGAAAAATAGACTTAAAAAGAGTTCTTCCTTCCACAAGATCAACTGCAGGCCTACTATTCCTCAAAATGTTCAGGATAAAAGATAAAAAAGACAATAGTAACAGACCAGAACCCTGCCCTCAGGAAGTTCCTCCACTTTCTATTATTACTGCTGCTGCTGCTGCTAAGTCGCTTCAGTTGTGTCCAACTCTGTGCGACCCCATAGACAGCAGCCCACCAGGCTCCCCCGTCCCCAGGATTCTCCAGGCAAGAACACTGGAGTGGGTTGCCATTTCCTTCTCCAATGCATGAAAGTGAAAAGTGAAAGCGAAGTCGATCAGTTGCGTCCGACTCTTAGTGACCCCATGGACTGCAGCCTACCAGGCTCCTCTGTCCATGGGAGTTTCCAGGCAAGAGTACTGGAGTGGGTTGCCATTGCCTTCTCCGACTTTCTATTATTACTGATGACTATTGACCGAGTGAGGAGGAGGCATTTCTTATGGGGCCACCCATAAGAAGCAAACGGAGAACTCTGACAGAGAATGAAAGGTTGCATTTTCCAAAGATGTGTGCCCCTCCCCCTTGCTCATCCTGTCCCAGGACTGACATTCCAGGGTGAGTTCATGTTCCTTCCCCATGAATCTGGGTGGGGCTGTGACTGCCGTAACCAATGGAGTATGAGGAGAGCAATATGGATCATAATAAAGTGAGGTCACACTTTATTAAAAAGAACCCAGTCCATGCCTGGTTCTCCTTCTCTGTAACCCAGACACCATGCAAGAGAAGCCCGATTCAGACCACTGGAAAGGAACTGAGGCCCCCAGGTGACAGCCAGCATCCTTGGCTAAACGCTGACAGAAGGATCTTGCAGATGAATGACCCCAGTCTCCAGGCATCCAGTCTCCCAGCTTCGACCCCAGACATCCTGGAGCACAGACAAGCCATGCACATCCCCCCTGCACTCCATCCAAACTTCTGATCCACACAACCCATAAAGGTAATGTTGACTAAAAAGATACACAACGTGTGTTTTTGATTAGTCACTAAGTCGTGTCTAACTCTTTGCAACCCCATGGACTGTAGCCTGCCAGGGTCCTCTGTCCATGAGATTCTCCAGGCAAGAATACTGAAGTGGGTTGCCATGCCCTCCTTTAGGGGATCTTCCCGACCCAGGTATTGAACCCATGTCTCCTGCATTGGCAGGCAGAGTCTTTACCACTGAGCCATTAGGAAAGCACAATGTGAGAGTTGTGAGTTAAGTTTTATTTGGGTCAAAATGAGGATGACAGCCTGGGAGACAGCACCTCAGATAGCTTTTAGAGACTGCTCCAAAGAGGCGGTGGGGAGAAATCAATATAAGATTTTGGTGAAGGGGGAGTTCAGTACAATGAAGCACTAATTTTACAAAAGGTATTCTGCTAGTCACCAGGAGCTGATGTCACCAGGAAGGGATTTAGTGCTTTTCTAGACAGAAGGAGCTGCGAGGATTGGGATCATGAAATACGTTCCTGAAAAATACAACTATCTAAAGACCTGTTCCACAAGTTTCCCTGGAGCACAGAGTGCCTCACTTTCTACCTTGAACTCTTCAGGGAGGGTCAGCAGCCACAGCAGCACAAAGAAAGTGAAGTCGCTCAGCCTCAGTCGTGTCCAACTCTTTGTGACCCCATGGAATGTAGCCTACCAGGCTCCTCTGTCCACGGGATTTTCCAGGTAATAGTACTGGAGTGGATTGCCATTTCCTTCTCCAGGGAATCTTCCCAACCTAGGGATCGAACCTGGGTCTCCCGCATTGTAGATAGACGCTTTACCGTCTGAGCCACCAGGGAAGTCACAGTAGCACAGGCAGATGGCAAATGCCCTTGTTGATGTTCAGTCGCTGGCAAATGCTCTTGGCAAGTGCCAGTTAGTAGTTGACAGTAACAAAGAGTGTCATGCCCGCTAAATCTTGGGGTAATCTTCTAGGCCATGTTAGATAATCAGATCATTTAGGACTAGCAGGAATGTTCAGTTCAATTCAGTTTCTCAGTCGTGTCCAACCCTTTGCAGCCCCATGGACTGCAGCATGCCAGGCTTCCCTGTCCATCACCAACTCCCAAAGCTTGCTCAAATTCATGTCCATTGAGTCGGTGATGCCATCCAACCATCTCATCCTCTGTCGGCTCCTTCTCCTCCTGCCTTCAATTTTTCCCAGCATCAGAGTCTTTTCTAATGAGTCAGCTCTTTGCATCAGGTGGCCAAATATGGGAGCTTCAGCATCAGTCCTTCTGAAGAATAGTCAAGATTGATTTCCTTTAGGATTGACTAGTTTGATCTCCTTCAAAGGGATTCAAGAGTCTTCTCCAACACCACAGTTCAAAAGCATCAATTCTTTGGTGCTCAGCTTTCTTTCTAGTCCAACTGTCACATCCATACATGACTACTGGAAAAACCATAACTTTGACTAGACAGACTATTGTTGGCAAAGTAATATCTCTGCTTTTAAATATGCTGTTTAGGTTGGTCATAGATTTTCTTCCAAGAAGGAAGCATCTTTTAATTTCATGGCTGCAGTCACCATCTGCAGTGATTTTAGAGCCTGAATGGGCAATGTAGAAAAAAAAATTTTTTTTAGTATTTATTTATTTGGCTGTGCTAGGTCTTAGTTGTGGCATGAGAGATCTTTGATCTTCCTTGCAGGATACAGGATCTTTAGTTTGTGGTATGTGGGATCAGTGATCAAATCTCGGCCCTCTGAGCAGCATAGAAATTGAAGGAGAAAGTGCCCTAGAGGAACTGAGTTAGTCAGATGGAATGGCGTTAAATGTGGAAAGCATTACTAGCCTTGACCACGTGGTTTCTAATTCTGTCCTGCTGTGAAATTGCTCCCTCAAAGGCCACCAACAAACTCCCAAATGACCAAACACCTCAGCCTTTTCTCCATACTCATTCTCCTTTGACTTCTTTCCTTGACTTCCCGTCAAAATATACAGTCAATTACCACATGGACGTGCTTCTCTACCCCTCTCTGCTTTGCTTTAGTCATTGATTCCTCTTCTCTCTCCCACCTTCCTACTAGGCTGTAACCGATTTGCTTCCCAAAGGCTTGCTCCTCTCTCTCTAACCTTGGCTCTCAAAGAGCTCACTCCTTGATGAACCACCACCTGTGTATAGAGTCTACCATGCCAGTATCTCCATAACTAGTCCTATTCATCAACTTTGCTGTGCTCAGTCACGTCCGATTCTTTGTGGCCCCATGGACTGTAGCCCACCAGGCTCCCCTCTACCCATGGAACTCTCCAGGCAGGAATACTGGAGTGGGTTGCCATTTCCTACTCCAGGGGAATCTTCCTGACCCAGGGATTGTCTCCTGCTTTGGCAGGCAGATTCTTTACCACCAGAGTCACCTGCGAAGCTCTATTCATCAACATGAACTCCTATCTTGTATTTCTAGTTTCCCTCTAGTCATGTGTCAATGCCTTATTTCTTTGCCCCCTTGAATCCAACACATCCAAAGTGGACCCTCTGTAATGGATTGCTATCTGGGCCTCACCCAGATCCACTTTACCAGCTGGTCTACTCATCCCCAGGAACCAGGCTTGTTGTCTGATAATGCCACACAACTGTCTCCTTTTCTGGAGAGTTGACCTGGCCCCAATGGTAGACAAGCCACTGCCCCCACTACACACTCTGGACCAACCTCCACCATTGACTACCTGATGTGTGGCTGCAGACCACCAGCCCCCTCCCCTCAAGGTGGTGGTGGCTCTGATGCAATTTGTGCCAGAGAATCTCCCTGTAGACTCAGGTTACGGCTTAACCCACATCCTTGCCTGGACTCTTCCCTTTGTCACTTCGTTCCCCTCACCCTTCTTCTCTTTCCCCTATCAGTCCTTTGGAGAAAATTTCCATGCCAGGCTCTGCCTCTAGGTGACCCAGCCTAATACATCTATGAATCCAGGTTCACTTGTTTACCTGTTTCTTGGCCACCCCACCCTGAAACTCTACCAGATTAGCCATCAGTCCTAACATATGTTCTGGCAAGTGCCTCTCAGATGTATTTCTTCCTCCTCATTCCCACTGCCCCCACATAATCACCTCATACCTGGGTTGTGAAATTGGTCTCCTCTCCAACCTCCCTGCCCTTTCCTGTTTTTCCTCCCCTGCCCCGCCCCCCACCAACCGGACTCACACGTAAATGCCAGATTAAAATCTCTCAAATGCCTTTGATCGTGCAGCTCGCCTATCCCAAAGTTCACTGTGTCCTGTTTCTAATGGCGCTAGATAAAGATTCTTTTGTCTGCTTTCCTGGACCCTCACTGAGATCTCACTTTCACCTTGCTTATTTAACTTCATTTTCCAGTATTTCTAATCTTCTATTCCCGCTGGCGCCTTCAAAACTCCACAAAGCACACTTATTCCCATCACATCAGCGCCGCTCTCCCCTTTCTCCTATGCTTTCCTAAACCCTGCCCAGCAGTGGGAGGGCCAGCCAGCAGTCCCCCAGTATCCACCCTTCCCTTCCTCTCGGTTTCCAGCTGGGCACAGGGCTGCCTTGAGTAAATAAGATATATCCCAGCCTCCCTTTGGAGAAGGAAATGCCAACCCACTCCAGTATTCTTGCCTGGAGAATTACATGGACAGAGAAGCCTGGCAGGCTACAGTCCATGGGGTCACAAAGTGTCGGACACAACTGAGTGACTAACACACAACTTCCCTTGCTGCTGGATATGGTTAAATAACTTTGCTTCAGCCTATTTCATATAAGCAGAAATTCTGTGCTTTACTTCTGTCAATGAATTTACAGAAAGGGATGTGTCTCTTTGCCCTTCTCTGTCCTACCAACTGGAATGTGGAGTTTGGGCAGCCATCTTAGATCATGAAGTAAAAAACCATGTATTCAAGACATAAGAGAACAAAATAGAGCTTCTAGCCAAGCCTGAACTGCCGATGTCAATCTAGACTTTGCTTCTGTCAGAGAAAATGAATTTATAGCTGCTGCTGCTAAGTCGCTTCAGTCATGTCCGACTCTGTGCGACCCCATAGACAGCAGCCCACCAGGCTCCCCTGTCCCCAGGATTCTCCAGGCAAGAACACTGGAGTGGGTTGCCATTTCCTTCTCCAATGCATGAAAGTGAAAGCGAAGTCACTCAGTCGTGTCCGACTCTTAGCGACCCCATGGACTGCAGCCTTTCAAGCTCCTCCATCCATGGGATTTTCCAGGCAAGAGTACTGGAGTGGGGTGCCATTCCTTCTCCAGAATTTATAGCTAGTAAACCACTATTCTAATTTTTTGTCACTCACAGCTGAACCTAATCCTAACTGACACACATACTCAACTTTTCTGTTAAAGTTAGCCATAATGAGTTTCTATGGTTCGAGAGCAAAGGAAACCAAACACCAAGCAAGGAAGGTAAATGCTTTGGAAAAGTTAAAGGAAGCTGAGGCAAAGTGCACAGGGCTTTAGAAAGATATTTCTAAACCACTACTGGCAGGGAAGTGGTGACGATTATGTAAGGAGAACCTAGGCAAGCCCATTCAATATGCAGGCTGGATTTCTAGGCACTGCAGAAATTCTGAGCAGAGCTGACCTTGTATAGGTGAGTGTTTATAAGGTGGTTGAACTGTACTGTGGTTCTGCTCACATCTGGTGAAGGAAAGAAAACAGCGGATGCAGTGCTGTGCTGAGAAACATTTAACAACTGCCTGGAGGTTGGGGGAAGTCAAATTGGCTGCATTTCCAGTTTCCATGGTGTAAATATTCTCATCAAGGTCACCTAAAAGCTACCAATGTTATGGCAGTTGGCTCACAAAATTCATGAAAACATCACGATCTGCTCTTGTGAGCTGGTCTGAGCTGGTATGCGCTGGCTCCAGCACATGGGCGAGGGGCAGGGGAGTTAAAATGGCAATTCATGTAATTAACCTCACTAGGTGCCAGGCACTGTGAGAGGCATTTTACATGTATTATCTTCCTTAATCTTTTTACTTTTTAAAGGGGTTCCCTGGTGGCTCAGTGGTAAAGAATCTGCCTGTGAATGTGGGAGACAGGTTCGATCCCTGATTCAGGAAGTCTTTTGGAGGAAGAAATGGCAACCCACTCCAGGATTCCTGCCTGGAAAATCCCATGGACAGAGGAGCCTGGTGGGCTACAGTCTATGGGGTCGCAAAAGAGTCGGACATGACTCACCTACTAAACAACAAGTATCCTTTTACTCAACCCTAAGAGGTAAGGCCAAACTTCCCCAACCATCACTCTCTTGGGAGAAAAATTCCAGTAGAGGTATATTTATATTTATATATGTTTTCTACAACCCTGAAAGATACATTGGTCATTCCTATTGTGGATAATTAGAAAAAGTAGGAAACGAAGTTTAGGAAGGAAAAGTGGGGTAAAGTGGATGTTTTCTGGGTTTTGACAACGCAGCAATGACTTTCTCCTCCTCTTCTGACAATAGTCTTTGGATTCTTTGAGGGGAATTACCTGTGGGAAGTCCCATTGAGCTGTCAGTTAAGATGTCCTTTATTCCCTGGGCCCCTACCTAAACCAGACTAATCAGACTCTCTCCACCAGAGCTTTGAATGATGAACATGAATGTGAGGAATGGAAAAAAAGAAAAAGAAAAAACTAGTTGACATTCATTTCATCAGGTAGTGAGGGTGAGACTTGATTCCTGCAATGGAGTCCCAGGAGCTGCCCTGGTTCCTGTGTTCCCTGAGCCTGGCTCATTAGCTTTCCTTTGAGTCTGCGAGCTACTCAATATCCTCACAACATTCAGCTTTTCTAAGTTAGCCATAATGAGTTTCTGTGGCTTGAAACCAAAGCAAACCAAATGCTAAGGAAGAGGGCAGAGGCTTTAGAAAAATTGAAGGAACCTGAGAGCACAGGGCTTCAGAAAGACATTCCTAAATCACTACTGGCAGAGAAACAGTTACGATTATGTAAGGAGAATGTAGGCAAGCCCAGTCAACTTGCAGGCTGGATTTCTATGCATTGTACACTGCAGAAATTCTGGGCAGAGCTGACCTTGTATAACTCTGAGCGTTAATAAGGCATTTGAGCTGTATCATCAGATGCTCGTCACTGGGTCATTAAGTAAAGGCAACTCAAACTATTTCACATCTAGAGTATCCAAGTTACTCTGTGTTTTTAGAATCACTGTGAAACACATGGGAGTATTTTTTTTAATATGTTGATTATTTGGGTGGAGGACCAGTGACAAAACGCAGACCACAAAGCACTCTTAGTCAGCGTTTTATCTTCTAGAAGGTAAGACGAGCTTAAAAAGATCTCATTTAAAACTATTAGCAGTGAAGAGCCTGGCAGTTTCTGGTAGGGAAGCCAGGAGTTGTATTTGGGTTTGTGTGACTACCGGCATTTTTGCTAGTTCTACGCCCCAACCAAAATTTTCCCCATCACCCTTTCTTGCAATGATCTCATCCTGCTCTGAATTCCTAAAATGCTTGCTTTCTGTCTCAACATTCCATTCATTGGACATTCAACACTAATTTGCTGGGTCTTCATATGAGGAAAAGTACTTGTTAAGCTCTAATATACCAAATAAATAAATGTTAGTTATTATGTTATTGTGTCTGTGCATATATTAGTGTGTGTGTGTTGTGTGCTCACTCACGTCTGACTCTTTGAGACCCTTTGAACTGTAGCCGGCTGGGCTCCTTTGTCTCTGGGATTTTTCAGGCAAGAATACTGGAGTGGGTTGCCCTTTCCTCCTCCAGGGAATCTTCCGGATGCAGGGATTGAAAGTGCATCTCCTGCGTCTCCTACATTGCAGGGAAATTCTTTACCACTGAGGCACCAGGGATGCCCATATTAGTGTGTACATATATAAAATATACACATATAAGTGTACACTGTACCTATATGTGTGTATATGTGTGTATAGCTACAGTTTTATAGATATTACATGTTTGGCTCTTGTTTTCCCTTAACTAGACTATAAACTTCTGGAGGCCTGTTTTTCTACCTGTCTGCCTTCTGCTGCTCACAACTGGATCACATTTGACAATCTACTGACGACCTGAGTGCAGAGAATAGCCTCCATCATTTCTGTGACCCTTGGCCACATATCTCCACCGCCCTCCTGTGTCCTGGGCCACTTGTGGGAGGACTGGATGAGATAATGGGTGCAGAACACCCTGGATTGGTTGGTTCCATGTGGCCTGTGAGAGAAAGAACTCAACGGCTTAGTTCCCCCTTCAACCTCTTGTCTTCCCTTTCGCAGAAGTTTGGGTCATGTATGTGATCAGAAACACATTTCCCTTTTTCAATAATAGGTTTCTGAAGAAGTGGTTTCTAGACCTCTGAATGGGTGGTATGAGACATCATCTAAGGAGAACAGGCGGATGATGACGGCTTTAAAAGTACTGAAAGCAAATGAAAGCCATTCGCTATCAGTGAACGTTTTCACGGGGCGGCAGTTTTCCTTCTCTCCCTCCACTCGCCATCTAGCCCGGTGCTGTCCAATAGAACTCCGTGATGATGGAAATGCACTGTATCTGTGCTTCCCGATACGGTAACCAATGGCCACCTGAGCCTATTGTATGCTTGAAGTGTGGCTGATGTGAATGAGGAACTGAATTTTAAATTGTACTTAATTTTAATCAGTTGAAATTTAAATAGCCACATGCTACCATATGGGACAGCACAGGGCTAAATTAAGAGAACCTGGTTCTTTTTGTTCATTTATTCATTCATCATTCAACCAAAATCTTCTGAGTTCTGAGAATAAGTTAGGCATAGTACTCAGCCCCTACAGGGGCTTCAGTCTCTTATCTGGAAGAGCTCAACATTTGTTGGAGGAAACGATCTTTTGAGATGAACTTGAGACTTTCACATGTCTTGTGGCTACACCACGTCCTCCTAAGAAAAGTAGCTGGAGATATCTTAGGCTTGGGTCACCCTGCGGATGTCCTTACCTCCCCTACTTCCCCTGCTGGGTTAGGATCTTTGACCCAGCTAGACACATCTCCCAAGGGCTGGCAAGAGGCCAACGATATAACCAGAGGTGAGACTACCCAACACGGCTGCCCAACAAGGTTGTTCTACCTTGGGGCATGTGTGCATAGCCCATTCAGAGTTTGAAAGTGAGACCCAAGAAAGGAGGCAGACATGAGAGCAGCGTGAAACCCCAAAGACACAAGAGCCAGGGCAGTGAGCCAGGCGATCGTGTTAATAATGAGGACTGTTGAGAGGCAGGGAAGTGTAGAGTTTGGCTGCTTTGTCTCTGGAGCCAACTTCCTGGAACTCAATGCCAGCTCTAGCCCTCACAGCTGTGCAGTTTTTGTGCTGTCTCCTCGTCTATGAAATGGATATTGTAAAGGCCTTCTTCTGAGACTTATCACGAAAATTAGATGAACTAGAACATGAAACTGAACGTGAACATGGAACTGATTCTCCAGCTTCTACTCTCTGATCGATGTGGTACAATGCTGGATTGTGGGATGAGCTAAAGTAGAGTCTGAATCTAACTCCCACTAAGTAATCTTGAGAAAGTGAACTGCCTTATGGAACCTCTCAGTTTCTTCTACGGTAAAATGAGGAGACAGACAAGGATGACAGTGGGGGTTTGTGAAGGTTTAATGGATTGATTCCTCGGTAGTGTTCAGGACAGTGCCTGGGAAGTACTGGGGGGCCCAAACAGTGTGGGCCCACGTTCCTTTACACTCCGTCCCAGGGAGTGCAAAGCCATGTGGCAGACACAGAGGCTGGGGAGAGCTACTGAACCACAGCGGGGTCTGGGAGGCCGGGAGGCAGGAGGTGCTCCTGGAGCTGCTTCAACAGCAGGGTGGCCCTCAAATCCACTGTGGCCTCCTGACGACATGACAGGCATCTCAGGGCGCAGCGGGTTCCGGCCCATCCCTGTCCCCTGACGGAACTTGCGTGTGAACCTCTTCCCTGACAAGGAAAACATTTTGACTTGGCAGATCTGATGCAAGAACTTAAACCAGGGATGTTTTGATGTAGTTTCTTAGAACAGCCCTGTCAGACTGTAAAATGGCTAATGATGGCTATTTCTCTCTTTCTTTTTATTTATTTATTTTTTTTGCTGCACCCCACAGCATGTGGGACTTCTGTAATCAGGGGGACCAGGGATGAAACCCATGCCCCCTGGAGCGGCAGCATGGAATTTTAACTGCTGGACCACCAAGGAAGCTCAGCCATTTCTTATAAACTTAAATATATCCTGAGTTATACTACTCCTAGATATTTATTTAACAGAAATAAAAACACACATCCACAAAAAGAGTTGTATATGACTGACTGCTCATGGAAGTTTTATTTAGAATAGCCAAAACCAAGGGGAAAAAAACACACAAAAATGTCCATCAATGGTGAATGAATAAGCCAACTATATCATACTATGAAATACTATTCAGAAATCAAAAGGAAAGAACTACTGATTCAACCAAGAAAATGGATGAATCACTGAAATACTGAGCAAAAGAATCTAGACACAAAAGAGTGCCTACTGTAGTTTTATTTATATGACATTCTAGAACAGGCAAAACTACACTGCAGAACTCAGATCAGTGGTCACTAGAGGCTAGGAGTGAAGAAGGGTGTGAGGAACTTTCTGGGGCAATGGAAATATTCTATATCATGATGGTAGTGGCATTTATACAACTATATGAGTATGTCAAAACTCATAAAACTGCATTCCTAAAAAGGATAGATTTTACTGTAAAAGAAGCTATATTTCAATATGTTTTTGTTTACTTGGCAAGTTGTATCTGACTCTTTTGCAACTCCATGGACTGTAGCCTGCCAGGCTTCTCCATCCATGGGATTTTCCAGGCAAGAATACTGGAGTGGTTGCCATTTCCTTCTCCAGGGGATCTTCCTGACCCAGGGATGGAACACAGGTCTCCTGCATTGGCAGGTGGATTCTTTACCTCTGAGCCACCTGGGAAACCATATTTCAATATACCGGGCATTAAAAAAGAAAAAAGAAAATGTAGGGAATTCCCTGTAGGTCCAGTGGTCAGGATTTGGTGATTCTATTGCAGGGGGTTCAGGGTTAATCCCTGGTTGAGAACTAAGATCCCCATGACACGCAGTGCTTCCCCCAAAAAAGTACTATCATCAAGCACTACCAAATTCTCTGTGAAAGGGTAGGAGTCATAGAGACAGGATGAGCACAATCCACAGGGATGGGCTGAGACTATCTTGTTTATAATTACTGATTTTATTTATTTGACTACACCAGGTCTTACTCGCAGCACTCGGGATCTTTGACCTTCGATGCAGCATATGGAGTCTTTAGTCGTGGCATGGGAACTCTTAGTTGTGGCATGTGGGATCGAGTTCCCTGACAAGTGATCAAACCCAGGTCCTGCATTCGGAGCCCAGAGTCTTAGCTACATGACCACCAGGCAAGTCCCATTTTTACTGATTTGCTTTAAATGCTGACAATTTAATAACTTTAGAAGGCCTTGTCAAAAGGTCCCTGGCATCAAAATGGCTGCATCACAACGCAAGTGCACTTCTAAGCAGTCAGAAAGATCTACAGACAAATGTCTATAATATACTGTGTTCGATGCTTCAAGACATTTATATAAAAGTATTAATAGACGGACTGGTCTACACCAAGGAGTCACCAGTGGGGTTTTCTCAGGAGGATGGAGAGAAAACAGCACGTGTGAAGGGTCTAGTGGATAAGAGTCTGGCCTGAATGAGAAAAAGTACAAAATCGTATATAGTGCCCTAGCTCAGGGTGTAGGGAAAGCAATGCGGGAGTTGAGAGAGAAGCCTGTAAAGCTGCCTGGATTCAGGATGGGAGGCCAGTGTCAGCCCCACCAGAGAGTCTGGAGACACTGAAGTCACCCACCCAGACACTGAATTGGTCCAGTCCATCTTTTCATAAGAAAGCTCTGGAGAATGCACAGAAGATGGAATGCAGGGAGAGGAGTTAGAAGTGTTCTCTGCAGCCCGTCCTTGTCATCATTTCCATTGAAATGAAATGTGCCTTTCTGGTTGTGGACTTTCTGAATACCAAAAGTATTAGGTAAGTAGGTCTCAACCAGGGTACATCGGCCCTGAAGGTGGCTCAGCTGCCCAGTATTTTGGGACCCTCTGCTTTTCTCCTGAATTGGGGAACCCTAGGTCCCAAGCAACCTCTTCATTTGGACTCCCAGGGTTAGCATCAGTTGGTCTGTGTGGGAGCTGCAGCCATCACAGGAGCAAACCCAAGTAGTCATGGTCTGCAGCGGAGATCATCAGAGTCAAGGGAAGCAATGATATTTTCAGCCTCCCCTTGTGAGCAATCCCCTTCACTGTTGGGTGGTATTTCCAACCTGGGGAAACAAGTGACCAATGGTCTGGGAAGAGAAAGTGTCATAAAAGGGCCAGGGCCGCTGAGCCAGGATGACCGTAGCATGAGGCCCAGACACTCCGGGGAATCCATGAGGTGATGGAGAGAGAACATGAGGGAAAGCAGGGCTACCGGCCAGCCAGGCCCAGCTTCCTCTTTCATGAGCTCATGGTCAAAGCCAGGCCAGACCAGGGGGGTGCCAGCGATTGAGTGAGCTTGTTTTTTCCCTAACTTGGTTCTGAGTCACACAGGGCAACTTTCCTTCCCAGAAAACCGCCTCAAGGCTCACCCCCTGGCAGCCGGTCAAGCCCCAGTCCTAACACGCGATCCTCTGGGGCTGTAAACGGGATAGCCGGATAGCCGGGAGCACCCGCCCCGCCCCGCGAGGCCTCTCTGGGCGGAGCGTGGGTCTCTCCCAACCTTCAAAGAAAAAGGGCCTATGGCCGCTGCTTTGGAGGCAGCAGGGAGGCACGGCTGAATTTTGAACCAGAGGAGACGCCAATGAATCACAGAGCTGCAGGGGAGGGAGGCCCCTAGGAGAGCCTTTAATCTTAAGTTCGACTTTACGAATCAACTCATGCGGTAAATACAGGGTGTCTGAAAAGGCAAGACAAAAAGGGGAATACTTTATTTATTGCACTTCCTGCCCGCCCCCCGCCATGATTATGTGGGTTAGTCGTTCGGTCACGTCGGACTCTTTCGGTCGTGTCGGACTCTGCGACCTCATGGATTGTAGCCTGCCAGGCTTCTCCATCCATGGGATTTTCCAAGCAAGAATACTGAAGTCGATTACCATTTCCTTCTCCAGGGTATCTTCCCGACCCAGGGGTTGAACCAGGGTCTCCTGCAATGGAGGCAGACTCTTTACCATCTGAGCCACCAGGGAAGCCCCCCATGATCATGGTTTGAGTTAAATCTCAATCATATACTCCAGTGCTGACACTGGAGCAATGGACAGAGCAATATCCACATGAACAACTTTAGCATTAATGAGTGAAAGAACCCTGTGTTTCTAGCCTTTTCAGGCAGCCTGTATTTTTTTAAACTTCTATTTTGCATTGGGGTAAGCCAAACTGTGGTGTGGAAGAAGACTCTTGGGAGTCCTTTGGGCGAAAGATCAAATCAATCAGTTCTAAAGGAAATCAATATTCATTGGAAGGACTGATGCTGAAGCTGAAGCTCCAGTACCTTGACCACCTGATGGGAAGAACTGACTCCTTGGAAAAGACCCTGATGCTGGGAAAGAATGAGGGCAAGAGGAGAAGGGGACGACAGAGGATGAGATGGTTGCATGGCATCACTGACTCAATGGACTTGAGTTTGAGCAAACTCCAGGAAATAGTGAAGGACAGGGAAGCCTGGCATGCTGTAGTCCATGGGGTTACAAAGAGTCAGACAACTTAGAGACTGAACAACAACAAAGCCGATTAACAATGTTGTGATAGTTTCAGGGATTCGTATACATGTATCCATTCTCCCCCAAACTCCCCTCCCATCCAGGCAGCGTGTATTGATCTAGACACTGAAAACAGAATGATTAATAAGATGGATAAAGTCCTGCTCTCAAGGAGTTATAATCTGGTCGGAAGGAAATTGAGGCCAGAGAGAGGAGTCACAACCTTGGGGTCCTAGGAAGCCAGTGTTGGACCAGAACAGGGATGCTGGGTTCTTTTCCCAGCTCCCCACTCTGAGCAGCTTTTGGGGAGGTTTGGCTGAGTGGGACCGGGCTGGGCCAGGCCAGGCTGGAATGCATCCAGGGCAGGGGATATCAAGGTGACCTTGGGGCTCCAGGCACCCCAGCCGTCCTTTTGCATCAGGGAAAACTGCCACGGCCTGATCTTGGCCCTCTTTAAGGCCCAAATGAAAGTCTTGGGGGTCATTTATTAAGTTGCTGGCTAGAACTCACCACTGCTCCCTACCACTACCATGCCTCTGGCAAGAACTGTTCTGGCTAGAATGTGTGTGTATGTGGGAAACAGGGGAAAGGTATTTACAGCCATGCTCACTGGCTGAACAAAAGCTAGGAATGCAGAAGGCTCTGTTTCTCTGGAGAAAAGGAAGAGGTACAAAACCTACTTGAAGTGGAGAGAGGGAGGGAAAGGTCAATGGAAAAAGAAGCTGTATCCTCTGATGATCTTGGTACCTGGAGGCTATTTTCCCATCCTGCTCTTCTGTTCCTGGGCTAGTTTATCACTGTCCATTTCAGCTCCAAAGCAGCCACTCTTCCCTTAATCATAACAACTTCCACATTGGAAAAAGCACCTACATTGTGCCTATTCATATTCTTAATCCTTGAAACAACCTTAAGGTCAACTGACCCATATTTCAGTTAAGAAAACATTGTCAGAGAAGTTAAGTAGCTGGCCCAGCACCTTGTAGTTAATAAGTAACAGAGCTGGAATTTAAACCCACTTTCTTCCAGTGCCACTAGACGATAACATACTGTTTTTGCTACCCCGTGTTTCCCTTCTATCTTAAACCCATCTTAAGTCAACAAATAGTTATTGAGCATCTACTAAATGCCATGAGCAGCTGAGAGTTTTCAGTTTTCATTTCCTGACCCCAAGACCCTGGATCCATCCCTCTCCCCTTGTTTCTCTTTCTCAGAAGCTCCCACTTCCAAATATCTATCTCCCTCTCTGCTGCCCATTCTGCTTCCTTCCCATTACCTTTGTCCCCTATCCTAGCTGGCGGTCCACAATGCAGCAGTATTCCAGTTGGGGCAGCAGGCATGACTCAATCTTATGTCACTCATAAAGGGTGAGGGGCACAGCTTTGCCATCCACCAACTGCACAATTATTTCTGATTCAATGGCAGGTCACCCTGAGCCACAGTTTAGCATCCCCCAACTCCCTCTTTGAAGAGGAAATGTAGGGGCCTCTGAAGAGACACAGATGTATAAAGACACCTCTGGGGGTGTCTCCTCAAAGGAGATGGATTTAGGAATATTTATCAAGGGTTCCCTTAGTAAATTTATATTCCTTGTTGGTGGGAATGTAAATTGGTGCAGCCCACTATGGAAAACAGTATGCAGTTTCCTTAAAAAGCTGAAAATAGAATTGTATAATCCAGCAGTTCCACCCCTGGGTACATATCTGAAGAAAACAAGAAACAAGAACACTAATTTGAAAGGCTACATTCATTTCCATGTTCATAGCAGCCTTATTTACAATAGCCAAGATATGAAAGCCACCTCAGTGTTCATCAATAGATAAATGGAGGAAGATATGAGATATATATATGTGTGTGTGTCTATATATATATATAGACACACACACTTAGCCATATTACTTGGCCATAAAAAAGAATGAAATTTTACCATTTGCAACAATGTGGATAGACCTAGAGAGTACCATGCTCGCTGAAATAAGTCAGACAGAGAAAGAAAATACTCTGTTATCATTTATATGTGGGATATAAAAAATAAAACTTATGTATATAACAAAACAAACCAACTCACAGATGGGGAGAACCAACTAGTGGTTACCAATAGGGAGAGGGAAAGAGGGAGGGGCAAGATACGGGTATGGAATTAAGAGATATAAACTACTAGTTATAAATGACAAAGATGTATAGCACAGGCAAGCAGAGTCATTATTTTGTAAGAACTTTATTTTTTATTGTAATTTTTTTTTCCGTTGTGCCATGAAGCATATGGGATCTTAGTTCCCTGCGCAGGGATTGAACCCATGCCCCCTGCAGTGGAAGCGTGGAGTCTTAACCACTGGACCGCCAGAGAAGTCCCTATAGTAACTTTCTTTAAATGGAGTATAATCTATAAAAATATTGAATTACTATGTTGCACACCTGAAACTAATAGAATATTGTACATAAAACATACTTCCCTTAAAATACATATATTTATTATGCCCCCACTAGGTGAAAGGCCAAGTACTTTCAAGAGAAGCCACAGAGGAAGCGGGAGGATATGGTCCTATATACTCGTGATGAGATTCCAGTGGGGAAGAGAGACAACAGCAGAAAGTAAACAAACACATACAATGATTCCCTACTGTGGTCAGAGTCAAGAAGGAAACAAACAAGGGGCTAAGAAAGGTTAATGGGAAGTCAAGAACACAGGTCAGAGGAGAGGAATGAAGAAACTTGGTGATCTTGGGCAGATGGGGAGGAAATGAGGAGAACTGGAAATGGAAAGGGGCAAAGGTCTTTCCCTAGGCTTAGGGCAGTGAGAACCCATGCAGCTGCTGGTCTCAGCCCCTGGCCCTTTCTGGCCTTAACTCATCCCCCAGCCCCCACCCCCGCACCGTCATTGACTTAATGATTCACTCTCAACCTTCCCCAGCTTCCTGTGTGGCAGGGAGTGGGTGGGGCAGAGCCCTGGCTCTCCGAGGATCCCAGGACCGGAGATAGGATTGGTTGGAATGAATGGAGAGCCATCTGGGCACTCTGCTTCTTCTCTTGGTCCCATTCTGGCTTTGCCGCAAAGAAAGGTCTCTCTGTGCCAGGAGGACACTGAGGATAACTAGGTCCAGCTGGAACCCCAGATTCCAGATGTGGGAGGTAGTGCGAAACAGGATCCTGACATCCCCTTCATTTCCCCTCCCCTGCCTAATGCCCTGGAGAAATTTTCCATCATAAACAAGTTATGCATTCCTGACCTCCCCTTCTCCCACAGGCAGTTTTCTTCTAACATCACTATCTCCCCCATCCCCAATTTATGTCTGTGTGAGCATGTGAGCCTGTCTACACATGTAAATCGTCGTGTATTGATGCTGATCCTTGTGTCCAGGTTGCCTTGAAATGAGGGCGTGGGTAGGTGGGTAGGCTCACTGTGCTTGGGAGTAAATGTAAGGTTGATGGCAGGTGTGAAAGGCAAGTGTGGGAAAGCGATATGTCTTTGTAGAGAAGGTATGTTTTATACCTCATCAGGAAGAGGTGTGCAATGCTGGAAGTCTCTCATGTGTTTAGACGGAAGTGGTGGGTGTAAAATAAAGCAACCTATAAGCCCAATACACCAAGAATGTCTCTATTTATAGCCCAGTTTGGGGCTGTTCTCTTACTTACATTCACACACATTCTTGATTGAAAATGCCCTTAGGTGTTCCTTGTTTGCTGTCTGTGTAAGGCTTTTCTTAAGAAATTCATATGTGGGATTTGAAGGAGTGTATAAGCTTTTCTTAAGAAATTCATATGGGGGATTTGAAGGAGTGGATACTTGTCTCAGGGACTCCCTGGTGGCTCAGACTGTAAAGCGTCTGCCCACAATGCAGGAGACCCAGGTTCAATCCCTGGGTTGGGAAGAACCCCAGGAGAAGGAAATGGTCAACCCACTCCAGTACTCTTGCCTAGAAAATTCCATGGATGGAGGAGCCTGGTGGGCTACAGTCCATGAGGTCGCAAAGAGTCGGACACGACTGAGCGACTTCACTTCACTTATACCTGTCTCAAAAGCTTGGGGTGATCAGCCAGTGTATGTATACTATATGTGCATTTTTAGTTCTGTGCTTTCATCTTTCATTTATCAAGATTACTGAACAACTAGGACAAGCCCGGCACTCCGCTAGGCTCTACGGAAGACACAAAGACATGTGTGACACAGCCTCTGATGGCAGAGGTCAGTCAGACATGTGCTCATCTTGTGTGGTTGTTCAGTCGCTCAGTCGTGTCCCACTCTTTGCGACCCCATGGACTGCAGCATGCCAGGCATCTCTGTCCTTCACCATCTCCCGAAGCTTGCTCAAACTCATGAGCATCAAGTCGGTGATGCCATCCAATCAATCTCGTCTGGTCCTCTGTTGTCCCCTTCGCCTCCTGCCTTCAATCTTTGTGCCCCAGGCATAATATAATCTGGTACAAAGCTCTGTGCCAGAGGCACTTCACATCTATGGAACCAGCTTTGGTCTCTTCAACGTCTCGCTGTTAGCATCCCAACTCACCATGCTTCCTGACTCTAATGTTACCTATTTTATTACTAAATTCTGGTCATTTTATGCTGGTGATATCTCTTGAAGCCACTCCTTCTCTTGGTTTCCTGTGTCATAGCCCATTTCAGGCCCCTGTTTCCTTTTGCTCGAACCTCTCCAATTGTTCCGTCTCTGGTTCAGTGTCTCCGGCTCAGTGTCTCCTCATCCAGGGCATACTCCTCATCCCACTCAGTTCCCAACTTTGAACTTGCCCTCCTTTGATGTCAGCCCGTGATCCACAAGCTCCATGGTCTACAGTCAAACACTATCCCTTGGCCTGACAGCTAAGCCCTCCTCACCGCCCAGTTCTTCCCGGCCATTGTCACTTCCCACTGTTGTCGAACCCAGCCAGATTCCTGTGCCTGATGCACAGCGAGGCCAAACAAACAGAAACATCAGAGTTTGGGGCAGAGAAAGGCTTATGCGAAGTGCCAAGCAAGAACAACCCCTCTCCACCAGAACTCCCCAAGTTTTCGGGGAAGAGTTTTTAAAGGCAAAATTTGGATCTTCAAGGGCTATGTCATTCTTTTAAAGATTGTGCCCTGTCTCCTTCCCTCCTGTTTTATGATGAGGATGAGAAGGTGCCAAAAGCTGCAAGTGCCCAGACAGAGCAATATAAGCAGAGGACCTAAGGTGAGAAACAGCTTTGTAAGTCCTGGGAGATGAAAGGCTGAGGCTCTGGGTGGCTGGAGCATAGCAGAAGAGGGGAAGAAAGGTTAAAATGAATTTGGAGAGGAAGAAATGAGATTTTGAAGATACTGTTAAGGAACAAAGTTCATGTTCACCAGCCCAATGCACAGTGAGGCCAAATAAACTGAAATGTCAGAGTTTGGAGCAGAGAAAGGTTTAATGCAGAGCTGAGCAAAAACAGGTGGCTTGTACTCAAAAATCCCTGATAGTTTTTTTGGGGAAAGTTTTTATAGGCAAAATTTGGGGTCAGGGCTGCAGGGTGTGTGACTTTCTTCTGATTCGTTGGTGGTAACAGGACAGGGCTCCAGGAATCTTGTGCTCAGCCGGAAGTTGCCATCCTCCAATTGAATGGGGTCCTCAGTTCCTGTATAAGGAACTAAGATATATTGGTATGTATATTCCCTGAGGGGGCTTCCCCAGTGGCTCAGTGGTAAAGAATCCGCCTGCAGTGTAGGAGCCTCAGGAGACACGGGCTCAATCCCTGGGTCAGGAAAATCCCCTGGAGGAAGGCATGGCAACCCACTCCAGTATTCTTGCCTGGAGAATCCCCTGGACAGAGGAGCCTGGGGGGCTACAGTCCCTGGGGTCGCAAAGAGTCGGATAAGACTGAAGCGACTTAGCACTCATGCGTATCCAATGAGGAGGAATCAGGACCTTGCTTTAACTGCAGTATATATATTTTAATTGTTTGGCCACACTGTGCAGGCATGTGGCATCTTCCCTGAACAGGGATCAAACCCACGCCCCCTGCAGTAGAAGCTCAGAGTCTTAAACCTCTGGACCCCCAGGGAAGCCCTGCACTGCTTCTTGACTGCTCCTCCTCTGTTTCTGCATTCCCTTCCTTCCCTAATTAGTAACTGTTTGCATCTGCCCTTTGGAGCCCAGGGACGGTCTAAGAAGCTGAAGCCTTTTTCCTAGAAACAAGAAACAGGGGACACAGAAAGGTTTTGGTCCCCAGGAGGGCCCCACAGGGTCCTGCTGGGTTTCACCACCACTGCTTGACGGGAAGCTTATCCTGAGATTGTTTTTTTATGATTCCCCAAACACATCCTGTACTTTTCCAGCTCAAGGCCTTTGCTGATTCCATTCTCTTTCTCAGTCATCTTCCACATCTGACTTTGTGGTATCCCACCCACTGTTCAAGGTTATCTCAAATGCCATTCTTCCCTGTTGCCTTGTCTGATTGATTAGACACACAGGAACAGTTGCTCTGTTGGGTTCCCCTTAGACTTAGTCTTCCATTTTCTTAGAATCTGATGTGCTTGCTTTATCTGGCTTAGCTCACTCACCAACCCACATGCTGGAACCTACCCCAGTACTCAATAGTACCTTTTAACAGGGTGTCTGGCCCTGTTGGGGCTTCCCAGGTGGCACTAGTGGTAAAGAACCTGCCTGTCAATGCAGGAGATATAAGAGATACAGATTCAATCCCTGGGTTGGGAAGATCCCCTGCAGGAGGAAATAGCAACCCACTTCAGTATTCTTGCCTGGAGAATCCCATGGACAGAGGAGCCTGGCAGGCTGCAGTCCATAGAGTTGCAGAGTTGGACATGACTGAAGCAACTTAGCGCACACACACACACACTGGCCCTGTTGAATGCTCAAAAGATGTTAAATTCTGTGTCCAGAGCAGCTGTCTCTAAGGCAGTTATGAAAATGTGTCCATTCTCTCTTGTGTTATTATCATCACTACAACATTTGCATAATGTCTCACAGTTTAAATGTTCTTCATATAAACTGAAACCCAGGTGGCTGCTCACTTCTTGCCTTTGTGTTTTGTGGTCCTCTGCTCCAGTCATGCATGCACATTTCTGCACATCGTGGGGTTGCCCCTGTGCAGTCGCTGCACTTTCGTTCTGTGCATGTGTGTATGTAATATGCATGTTGAAGGGGGACAGAATATGCCACCCCAAAATGTGCTCCTCTGGCATGTGAATTATTTGGAGCAATCAAGATCCAGCAGAATCAAGAGAAGCCTTGCACCTCTCATTTCACGGCCTAAATAACTGAAGTAGGGGGCCTGGTCCAGCGATGACATTGACCGGAAAAACTTAACCTGCTTGGCAGGACAAACATCTCATTAACAATCAC
>NW_011494832.1:10656114-10658530 GCF_000754665.1 Bison bison bison
CTGTGAATTACCCACCTCCCCTTCAAGCCCCAGGCCTCTTTCCCATTCCTTAGCTAAAGATGGCATATAAACTTCAATTGCCTGACTGCCTTTGAGTCTCAAGTTTTCTTGGGCTCCTGTTAAGTATGCAATTAAATTTGTTTTCTCCTGTTAATCTGTCCTAGGTCAATTTAATTATTGAACCAGCCAAAGAAACTGGAAGAAAAGGAGAAATTTTTCCACCTCTACAACGTGGTGTGTGTGTGCGTGTGCGAGCTAAAGCAGACAGACTTGTGTCTGTGTGTGCTACTGTGTTCATTTCTCTTGGGCTTCTTGAGTGTTTCTTAATGACTTCCTTCCTAGGCTGCTGTTTTCTCAGTCCCTACAAACGTGTAAATATGCACTGTAACTGTGGTTCCTAGACTCTGCTGGATCAGGATTGTAGCAAGAGGGCCAGACTTCCTTATGTAAGCCTTTCTGCACGTCCCCAGAGATGGGGATTTGTGGCTGAACCGTCTCAAACTGTCTGTGGGCCCCTCTCCAGCTGCCACATGTCCTGACATGTGCCCGCAGTCTGGGATTTCACCCGCCTCCACTCACAACTCACAACACACACTTGAGGAGTGCCTACAGTTGGCACTAGCCAAGTCCCCGCCCCCTCTCTATGCTTAATCTTCGGAATTTCCAGCCGACCTTCCAACCGCTCCCACCCCAGGGTGGAGTTGAGAAGGGCCCGCCCAGTTTTCGGGGTACATAACTAGCTCTGCGGGACTGCGGGGCCACTCGTCCTTCGGCTCAGCGCAGCGCACAATGTGTCACTCTCGCAGCTCCCTCCCCACCATGACCGTCCTGCGGGCTCCGACCCCGGTTTCCTCCGCCAGCCCGGGACCCCGACGGGGCTCCGGTCCCGAGATCTTCACCTTCGACCCTCTCCCGGAGCCCGCGGTGGCCCCCGCTGCGCGCCCTAGCGCCACCCGCGGGCATCGAAAGCGCAGCCGTAGGGTCCTCTACCCACGAGTGGTGAGTGTCGCCGAAGTGGACAATCCCGGGGGAAGAGGAGGGTGAACTACTGGACGCCGGGGCCCCGATCTGACCTGTTCTTTTTATCACCTCCCCTCAGGTCCGGCGTCAGCTGCCAGTCGAGGAACCGAACCCTGCCAAAAGGCTGCTCTTTGTCCTGCTGACCATCATCTTTTGCCAGATCCTAATGGCTGAAGACAGTGCGTCTGCACCCCTGGCCCCGGAGGACATCTCCAGCGCGCCGTCCCCCGCGCCCACCGCTGCAACCCCGGTCTTCGAGCCCCTTAATCTGACCTCGGAGCCCTCGGACTACGCTTTGGATCTCAGCACTTTTCTCCAGCAACACCCGGCCGCCTTCTAACCGGGACTCCCCACATCCCCTAAAAGAACCTGAAAAACCAAGAAACACTGGGTGTACCTGGTGCGCGAGAGCGTATCCCAAACTGGGACTCGCGAGGCAACTCGCACACAGAACACTACGGCTGAGACGCCAGTCCGAGCCTGGGAGAGACAGGCACCGGCACGCCGGGGCTAGGCCGGGTGGGGAATGAGTGCGTCGTTAACTTATTTCTCATTGCTCCTAATAATATTTATGTGTATTTATGTGTGTCCCCCTAGGTGATGGAGGGGTGTATGTAATATTTATTTTAACTTATGCAGGAGTGCGAGATGTGCACCTTGCTGCAAATGCAGGTCTCTGGGTATTTATTGGGCTCTTTGGGGTTGGTGGAGGCAAGCACCCAGAACTAAGCGAGGCCGGGAAAAGGGATGGAGGAAACCCGGGTCGAGAAGGCGCCCAGGCTGGGAGTCAAGGATGGTGGTGGGTCGCAGTGACACTCTCAGTCCTCCAGCATCTCAACTCGCGAGTCTGTGAAGATTCGGGGAACCGTTGAGAATAAGGTCCCTGGCCTACACTCTCCTTGAAGTTGCCTCCAAGGGGGTGGCTGCGGGGTCGGTGGGCTGTCAGGAGGCTGCTCTGGGGTCGCCCCGTATGTTCTATGAACACAAATAAACTTGATTTACTGTCAGCAGTCATGTGAGTGTCTCTTTACAAGTGGCGGTCCCCCATTCTCCTCAAAGCGCCAGGAGGAGGAGGAGCCGCGGCCAAGTCCCCAGCCGGTGCTCCTCCCCGGGCCCCTGAGTCCCTCCTCCCGGAGCCACGGAACTCAGCATCTTGTGACCGTGTGATGCTGTCAGTCTTTGCCCAATCTGCGGTTTTTCTCAGTTAGTTGACAAGGGGCAAATCCGACATGAGTCAATCTCCCTCTCCCCGGGTGCGGGACTCAGGGAAGTCACGTCGCGCGGGGCGGGGCGTGGGGCGGCCTGGGCGGGACTTCCGGCCCCGGAAGGGCGGCTAAGTGGGGCCTCCTCCCCCTTTCCGGGGCCGCTTCTGCAGCTCTCGAGGGCTGCGGATCTG
>NW_011494832.1:10658630-10658985 GCF_000754665.1 Bison bison bison
TCTCAATTAAAAGCAAGGAAGGTAGCCTTGGTGAGGTCCCCAAACTTAAGCTAGGTTCTCTCATCAACATAGGAGAAGTAGAATCAACTGTTTTGATTGTCATTTGCCTGACCATTGGTGCTCTCTCTCTCTCCCCCAACATTGGTTCTAACCTCAGATAGAAAGCATAGAGGTATTTATTAGTTATCTCAAACCCCAAGAGAGACCCTTACATTGTTCAAAACAAAACTGATTATTTAATGTGACAGGCAGTAGAACCATATACTGCAAAACTATACAAGTATATGGGACTTCCCAGGTGGCGCAGTGGTAAAGAATCTGCCTGCCAATGCAGGAGCTGCAGGAGACGTGGTTT
>NW_011494832.1:10659085-10659534 GCF_000754665.1 Bison bison bison
CCCCTACGTAGCCCCGCCCTCCCCGGGACCCCAGCCGGGCCGCCGCCCGAGTCCGGGAAGGTAGGTGGGGGAGGGGAGATGGAGTGGGTTGCAGAGGAACAGGGAGGGTAACGCAAGGGTCTGGGGACCTCTCCGGGTCCAGAGAGCTTCATATCACTGAAGGTGGGGCGCGGTGAGCGGCTGAGAATCGCTGGCTGTCTGCGAAATTTCACAGAAAAAGCCTTAGCAGATCCGGGGTTGCGGAAGATCCTGGGCCTCGGCGTCTGCAGGCTGGGCGTGACTGACTGGAAAGGGAAAGAGTTCGCTCCTGTGGACTGCGCGGCGCCCCTTCGCATCCGCAAAGGCTTTCCCTCCCCCTCCTCCAGCTCCAGCCTGAGCCATGTTTTTCACCTGTGGCCCAAATGAGGCCATGGTGGTCTCCGGTAAGTATTGTTTTCTGCTCAGCCAGT
>NW_011494832.1:10659634-10660217 GCF_000754665.1 Bison bison bison
CTTCTCCCAGCACCCCACTTCCACACTGAAGAGAAGTAGCATAGCAATAGAATCCTCACATTTTAGGACATCGTCTTAGGAGTTCAAGAGTCTGAGTCTCTCATGGGATCTCCTCTCCAGACAATCGCTTGCTTCCATGAAGCTAGACAGGTATCAGCTCTATTCTTTCTCTCCCTCGTCTCTCTCTCAGTTTGAGTCCTTTCATCCTCAGTTGTTAGATATTTACTCTGGTAGCAAGAAAATACATGTCAGTCAGTGGGAAGCAGATTAAAAGATTAAGGCAACAGAGTAAGATAGCCAGAATCAGAATCAGAGCTTAGACCAAACCTTAGCCCAGCAGCCTTGCATCTCATGGAATAAAAGTCTATTTGAGCTGTGAGCGTCCCTTGATAAACAGGTGTTGTTGGAACTCCTCCTATGTCCTTCGGTCCTTTCCATGTGTTTGCGCTGAGTTTCAACTGCCAGTATCTGCATGACTGCTCGAGGGCTCTTTTCCCAGAACTATAGATCTCTATGCTGCCTATACATGCAACAGTTTAAAAAATGCCAGTGAATTCCAGGAGAGGTAAGATGTGGCCCATAA
>NW_011494832.1:10660317-10667660 GCF_000754665.1 Bison bison bison
GCTGCATGCCACCCACTTGTGATTATTCCTTGCGTAGCCTTCCAAGGCCTGGACTGCCCCTGGCCCCTGTCAGCTTCCAGCTTTCCTCGTGGAGGTTGCTTCGCGCTCCCTTCCCAAGTTCTGTCTCCCCACGTTACAGTTCTACCGCGGCCACGGGCCACCACAGCTCACTGCCCCCTCCCCTTGTAGGTTTCTGCCGGAGCCCCCCAGTCATGGTGGCTGGAGGCCGTGTCTTTGTCCTGCCTTGCATCCAGCAAATCCAGAGGTAGGTAGCAAGAAAACTGGGGAAAGGGAACCCCCGTTTTCTCCCTTTCTTCCTTTTCACGCTGTCCATCCCTTCTCTTTCCCTTAGGATCTCACTCAACACACTGACCCTCAATGTCAAGAGTGAAAAGGTTTACACTCGCCATGGGGTCCCCATCTCAGTCACTGGCATTGCCCAGGTGAGGCTTTCAGAGCCTTTCCCCCAAAGCCCACTCCCCCACCCAGCATCTTCTGTGTCCCCAGACATTAAGAATCTTCTCACATTGGCTTTCCCTATCTCTGCCTGTGGAGAAATTTCTCTGCGAGTCTCCACTTCTCCAGGGATCCCCAAGGCACCTGCCTGTACTCTGGTTTCAGGAGGTCTTCCCCACACCCTCCCCAACTCTGTTCTGGCTACAGGTAAAGATCCAGGGCCAGAACAAGGAGATGCTGGCCGCCGCCTGCCAGATGTTCCTGGGGAAGACGGAGGCAGAGATCGCCCACATCGCGCTGGAGACACTGGAGGGCCACCAGAGGGCTATCATGGCCCACATGACCGTGGAGGTGGGCCTGAGGGCAGGGAGAGATCGGGAAGGGATGCCAGAGTGCAAGGGGCCTAAGAACCCAACTAGTCTGAGGAAGATGGTGGCCAGAGGATCTGAGCATGTCCCTTCCTTCTTCTTTCCATCCTGTTATCCCAGGAAATCTATAAGGACAGGCAGAAATTCTCAGAGCAGGTTTTCAAAGTGGCCTCCTCAGACCTGGTCAACATGGGCATCAGCGTGGTCAGCTATACCCTGAAGGACATTCACGACGATCAGGTAAACCTCAGCAGTTGGTCCTCCCTACTTCCCTGCTCCCATCTGGTAAACCTTCCCTTCTGAGGATTGTGACATCTGCATCTCTCCCACAGGACTATTTGCACTCCTTGGGGAAGGCTCGAACAGCTCAGGTCCAAAAAGATGCTCGGATTGGGGAAGCAGAGGCCAAAAGAGATGCCGGGATCCGGGTGAGAGAGCTGGGGGTTGCTTGGTTTCCGAGGGCTTTTTGTGTACCTGATGGGAGAGGGGGTGGCGTGAGGCCAGTGAAGCAGGGTTGGCAGAGGATGTAGATGAGGCCGGGCCCAGGGCGAAGATGGAGGAGCTCGGCGGAGAGCAGGCTCTCTCCCTTGGGCCTTCTTCTGCCTTCTCTGATGTCCTACCCAATCTCTGCATGAACAGGAGGCCAAAGCCAAGCAGGAAAAGGTGTCTGCTCAGTACCTGAGTGAGATTGAGATGGCCAAGGCACAGAGGGACTACGAGCTGAAGAAGGCCGCATACGACATCGAAGTCAACACGCGCCGAGCACAGGCTGACCTGGCCTACCAACTTCAGGTCAGAGTCCCCATGCTGGCCCTGTGGCCAGGCTGGATTTCACTCCCTCCCTGTTCTTCTCAGGCCACCACTCTCTCTCATATCCTGACTTTGATCCCCTTATTTTGACTCTCGGTTTCTGACCCAACTCCTCCATATGAGGAAGATTTAAAAGACCTAAATGTTTCAGCTGAAAAGCAAAGAAAAGGCCTAGAAAGGGGGTGTAGATAGGGCTGATCAGGGGCTTGGGGCGGGTTGTGTCCTGGGCAAGGGCACCTGGATGAAGGGTGAACCAGAGCTCAGATCGGCCTGTGCTCCACTCCCCAAGCTGTGCGTGAATGGGTCTGCATCTCCCCAGAGGAACGGGTGCCTTTTTCTCATTTGCACGACAGTCCTCCAAGGCTCCCAGCAGCCCTGGTGATCACAGAGGGTGTGAGGAAGAGAAACATGGACTTGGGCTCTGAATCCCACAAAGTGACCTGTGGGGGCCTTGATAATGCAGCAAAGTGTAGTTGATACTCATCATTTGCAGATCTTGTATTTGAGAATTTGCCTCAATGCTAAAATATTCTAAAGAGCTAATGCTAAATGAGCACTGGTTTAAATGCTAAAAGAGTAATGGTTTCCCTAGTGCTCTTTGTCTCGATGACCATTTGCAGACATGCACAGAGTGGAGAAAAATTTGAGTTGCCTGATAACGTGCCTCTCAGTTGAACAAGATGTTTTTTCCTTGTTTTAGCTCCTACTGTAAACAATGTCATTTTCGCAGTATGTTCACTGCTACATATTTTGCACTTTTGTGCTCTGTGTTGGTGATTTCACAGTTCAAAATGCCCCCAAGTGTGGTGCTGAGTGCCGTCTAGAGTTCCTAAGTCCAAGAAGACTTGATGTGCTTGATGGAGAATATACATGTGTTAGATAAGCTGCTTTCGGGCATGAGTTATAGTGCTGTTGGATGTGAGTTCATTGCTAATGAATCAACAAATACATTACATATGGTGTCTTTACGCAGAAATGCATAAAACAAAGATACATAGGACTTTCCTGACAATCCAGTGGTTAAAACTCTGTGCTTCCAGTGCAGGGGTCGATCCCTGGTTGGGGAACTAAGATCCCACAATAAGTATTGGTTAATTCAGTGTTCACGGCTACTTTGTGAAAACCGGAACTACCATGAATAATGAGAATCAACTGTACTTTGAGACCTTTACCCAATATTATGAAATTCATTTTTGCCAAGAGTTGGTGTAGGCTGAAAGCATTAAGTGTAACACATCTTTAGTTATGATATTAAATCCCTGGGTGGCTTGATAGGTGCCTGAGTGTGGCATAGTACTCACTGCTCAAAGTGTGGTCTGCCTCCCAGCAACAGCATATCCCTGGGGAGCTTGTTATAAATACAAAATCCGAGGCTCCAGCCCAACAGACCAAATCAGAATCTATATTTTAACAAAATCTCTAGGTGATTCATGTACACATTGAAGTTTGAGAAGTATTGATTTAGTGAAAACCACCAGCTTGGGTGGGACTTTATCTTCTCAACATGGCTTTCCTTGTCTGCTAATCAAAGGATAGCCTGGTTTGGGTTCTGTTCAACTTTTATTAGTCCCTCGTTTTGTGTCAGATTTTGTGCTAGGTGCTGGAAAAATAAGGATTTATTCAACAGAGATCTATTAAATGCCTACTATATGCCAGGCATTGTTTTGGAGGTGAGTATATAAGTATGAATGAGATAGAATAAAATTCCTGCCCTCATGGAGCTTTACATTATAATATATGAGACAACTAATAAGCAAATAAATAATCTTCATTGGCTCTAATTAAGTTGTTTAACTGCTATGAAGGAAATAAATTGGTGGTATTCTATTGGAGGGGGTACTCTGTTAGGTTGGGGATGATCAGAGAAACCTTCTGTGAGAAAATGATATATAAGATAACCCTGAAGATGAGAAAGAGCCAGCAATGTAAAGAGTTGTGAGCTAAGAACGTTCTAGTCCAGTGCTGTTCAAATAGAATTTATATATATGGCAAGTGACTAGGCAGGGGACTAGCACATGCAAAGATCTTGATGTAAAAAAGAGGGGTTGTGTCCCAGGAACACAAAGGAGGTTTCTGATCCAGCATGACTGGTGTGCTGTGAGTGAGGAGAGGCAGAGGGAAGCAGATCTCCTAGGATTTGGGGAGCCAGTATTCTTGCCTGGAGAGTCACCGTGGACAAAGGAGCCTGGTGGGTTACAGTCCGTGGGGTTGCAAAGAGTAGGACATGACTGAGCAACTAAGCACACAACAACAGATGGAAACTTAGAAGAAGATTCAAAGCACGATGGGAAACTATTGGAGAACTTCAGGAAGGGAAGTACTCTGGTCTAGTTTACATTTTTACAAAGATTAGTCCAGCTGCTGCATCGAGAATTGATTGTCAAAAGAAAACAGAGGAAGCAAGAAGATGAATTAGGTTTGTCAAAGCTGTGAATGGCATGAATGCAGCTAATTGCACTCCCTCTTAAAATCTCATTAAATTCACATAGAGTAATTGGGAGAGAAAAAAAAAAGGTGGAGCGAATAGGAACAGAAGGAACAGAAACCATGGCATCACTGTGGGAGCTGGAAAGTCGGGGCAACTGATGACTCAAGAAGTGTCCGAGACAGCTGAGCACAAAGCTGCAGGGGGGAAAACAATGAAATGACCTGAGGCACAGAAGTTGTCAGTGCCAGGGGCCTCTGGAGCTGGGATAAGTTGGTTGAAATAAGGAGAAACAGGTGAAAAGTGACTTCTCAGAGCTGTCTGCCTCTGAGTGATGCTCCCTCTCCCAGTAACAGGCATGAAGAGACTGCCTATTGAATGCTGAATACCGACCGCTTCCCCAGCCCCTTATTCCACATGGCTCCCAGAACCCGCATATTCCAAAGAAGAGATCAAAAGATTGCTCTGGGGAACATGACCAACCCGATATGAAAGACTTGAAGGTCCTGAATCAGAGGTTCCTCAGCAGATGAACTACCCGGGTCACCCTAGAGTGAAGCTCAAAGCCTCCGAGCCTCACCCACATACCCAGAGCTTCCCTTCAGTGTTTCTGACCTTCCTCCCTGTGAGCAGACAAGCACAGACTCCCTGACATATGAAGGATCCTGCAACAAGGACAGGCCAAAACCACAAGCAGAGCAAAGCAGTTTGAAGGATATGTGCTATGCAGAGAGAAGAAAGCTTAAAAAGTAATATCCTCAGTAAGATAAAAGAATAATTCATATCCAGCAAATCAGGACACAGAAAACAAAGAGCTTTTAGAAATTAATAAGCTGGCAGAAATGGAAAAAAACAATGGAAGAGAAATTCTAACAAATTTGTCGGAAAATAGAACAAAACAGATGGAAAAATTAGGAAAGAATAAGAGGCCAGACCAGGAGATGCAACAGAACAAAATGGAAGGAAATCATCAGTGAAAAAAATCAGACATGTTTATCTGACTTTCTAGATTGAATGATCCACCAAGTACCTAACATAGTGGATGAAAAACATCTGCCTTGAAGCACATCACTGTGAAATTTCAGAACACCAAGGATGAAAGAACTAAAAGCTTCCAGAGAGAATGAAGAGAGGTCAAGCAGCAGAATGACTTCAGATTTCTCAAGAAGCTAGAGGACCATGGAGCAATGCCTTCAAAATTCTGGTGGAAAATTAATAACAGCATAGTAAACTGAACTCAGGGGGCTTCCCTGGTGGCTCAGGCGGTAAAGACTCTACCTGCAATGCAGGAGACCCTGGTTTGATTCTTGTGTTGTGAAGATCCCCTGGAGAAGGGAATGGCAGCCCACTCCAGTATTCTTGCTCGGAGAATCTCATGGACAGAGGAGCCTGGTGGACTACCAGTCCGTGGGGTTGCAAAGAGTCAGGCGAGACTTAGCGACTAACACTTTCACTTTCACAACCTGTACTCAACTTAATCATCATTCAAATAAAAGAACGAAATCAAAAACCCACAGAAGCAAGATCTCAAAAAACATATCCCATGTACTCTTTCTGAGGGAATGGCTGGAGGCTGGGTCTAAAGAAGAGAAAGAAGAGGGTGCAAGTGGGGGCTCTAACACAGGAGCACCATGATGCTGCACCCTGAGGTCAAGCGTTAACTAGTCCAGTTTGGAACAGGTTTGAAATTTTAGGGTCAAAGAGGACAAGGTACCACGTCTAGAAGCCCCTTTCCTCTGGAATGAACACATGGGCCCTTTAAAGGCAGGGGCTCCATCTCTCATGTGGATATATCACAGGCAAGATGGTGCATGGCTAAGCCAGAGCAATGAGGCAAGAAGTATGTTCTTCCTCCAGACCTCTGCTCACCGACATGTTGGCAAGAGCCTTCTGACCCCTGTACTCTCCAAGGAACAAGAAAATGAAATCTGCCTAAGTAAGAGGAAGTAGTCTATGATGTATACATACCCTTGTAGTTGCTTACAGTAGCCCTGGAAGGATACACAACAAGCTGGTCACAGTGGTTGTTTGAGAGGAAGGCAACCAACCAGGTGGCTTGAGAAATAGGTGGGAAGAGATCTTGCTTTACTTTTTTTCTTTTGAATTTGGACGACCTACAAAAGATAAACACACACACACCGTCCCCCTACTCCCCAAAAGCTGGCGAGAGGCTATTCAGAAGCCAGTTGCCAGTTGCCACTAAGATAACCGCTACACTGATGTAGAGAAATGGCTGGACTTGGAGGTGAGGGATGGTCACCATGCGTGCAGTGCCCTCCAGGCGCTCATACTCTACAGGAAGACTTGGTGGAGAAATAGGGTGATGGGGAGCTCAGCGGAGAGATGCTTCACCTGGCCTGAGGGCAAACGGGCTGGGTTGCAGCCCTATCCAGCCCTGAAGCTAGCTAAGACTGCCTGGGGAACAGCCCTAACCATGGATATTGGCCCTGTTGGGGGAGGACCAGACCCCTCCCCAGGCCATACCTCAGATCTGTCCCAGAAATGGACTGCACTGGGCAGGCTGAGCCCATGGAGACCAGCTGCACGTGGTGTGCTCTATGTTAATATCCTGCCCTGGAGCCTTGGCCCTCCCTGCTTCCCAGGCGCTTGCTCCGCAACTCTGACTCTGAGCATCCCTCCTACGCAGGTGGCCAAGACGAAACAGCAGATCGAGGAGCAGCGGGTGCAGGTGCAGGTGGTGGAGAGGGCCCAGCAGGTGGCAGTGCAGGAGCAGGAGATCGCCCGCCGGGAGAAGGAGCTGGAGGCCCGCGTGCGCAAGCCGGCGGAAGCCGAGCGCTACAAGCTGGAGCGCCTGGCGGAGGCAGAGAAGTAAACACCCCTCCCTGCCCCCCTCAGGGTTCTTTCACCACCTGGGCGCCCCCAGACAAAAAGCTGAGGCCTTTTCTACCTGTCCTCCTCCTGCCGAATCTTTCTCCCAGAGCAAAGGCTATTCTTCAACTACCCCCTCCACTCCCCTTTGCCCAGGTCCCAGCTGATCATGCAGGCGGAGGCAGAAGCCGAGGCTGTGCGGGTGAGTTAGCCAACTGATGGAGGGAGTGGGGTGCTGCTGGTGCTGGGGTCTCTCATCCTTACCTACCGTATCTCACGTGTCTTGTACCCTCCTCAGATGCGTGGAGAAGCCGAGGCTTTTGCTATAGGGGCCCGAGCCAGGGCCGAGGCTGAGCAGATGGCCAAGAAGGCAGAAGCATTCCAGCTGTACCAGGAGGCTGCTCAGCTGGACATGCTGCTGGAGAAGCTGCCCCAGGTCTGGGGTAGGGATGGGG
>NW_011494832.1:10667760-10669607 GCF_000754665.1 Bison bison bison
GTTTGTAAGGAGTATGAGTGACGGAGGAATACTGAGTCTCTCCTCTTCAATTTATGCCGAGGTTAGACACCTACGTGAATTTTATATCTGTCCCTATTATCATAACCCCTAAGGCCTAAGGAGATTAAAAAAAGATTTTTTTCAATATGATTTCTCAAGTTTCTTTTTCACAGCTCTGAAAATATCATGCTACTAGTAGCCCTCAGGGTATCTGCCAGCGTTGTGCTGGTGATTACTCTGTGATGTTTCAATCACAGCAAAGTACAGGGATGGGGAGAAGCATACACACATGTACTCATGGATGAGTGTGTGCATGCACACACACGCACTTGCACAACCCAGCATAAAGCTATAATTCTCATATTATCATTGCACACTCAAAAATAGCTCCTCTAAACCCTTAGACATTCTTAGACAAGAGAGGAATCTTAAGCTCACTTTTTATGTTTGAAATATGTAAATCATCATTATTCAAGCTCCTCAAGCATGCAATATCTTATATATTTGAACTGAGCATTCTTGGATGGAACTTCCCTATCAAAGAGATTATATGAAATGAAAGAGAAATAAAGTGGAACATACTATGCAAGCAAGCATGCAGACATGTATGCAAACAAACACCACACACACATACACACACTCCAAATCATTATCAGAATTATCAGGAACTCATAATTATGAGGATGTGTAAAAACAGAGATTTAAGCATAGTGTAAATTGTATGTGAGTAACTAGGAGGAGAAGAAAGCTATGAGGTCAAGATTCCAGTGGGTTTTATAAAATCAGGAAATCAACAGAATGTTGAAGAAGATAATAGCAGTAGATAGAGAAGCTAGCTCTTTTAAATCCACATAAGTCACAGAATAGCACACACTACTATTGAAACAGCACTCTCCATCTCTAATCACATCTATCTCGATCACTCCTTTGTAGTCACTTAACCAATTCTTCACCCTCCCTGCAACCTCCAATCACTCAGTACCTCCCATTTCATTTGAATCATGACCATATGATTTGATCACAACAGCCTCCCTTCCCAGGTCACACTCTGCGGTCAGCTAATTTAATGGTGCCCTCCTTTCTACTTTCTGTTCATGTTTCAGCAAAGTCCATTCCAACTACGTATTTGAATTCCTGGCTACGGGCAGTAGCAGCCCAGCATGACGGTAAAGAGCTCCAGCTCTGGAGTCAGACAGAACTGGAGTTAAACCCCACATGCCACTCTATGATCCTTGGCAAGTTACATAATTTCCCGCAGCCTCAGTTTCCATTTTCTGAAAAACGGAGAAGTAATAATAGCACTGAGCCCACAGAATTGGTAAAGATAAATATCACCCATGTGAGGTGTGTAGCCCAGAGTAGATATTCAGTGACTAGTAGCTGTCACCCCCACCACCGCCATTCCTTTTCCCAGTGTGATGAAACTGTCCAGATGACCCTTACTGTTTAACTTTGAAACATTCTACTTATAAGTAAAGAAGGTTCTTTCAACTTCTGATTTCACTTCAGTTGCTATCATACACCCCAAGTCTTCCATAGTTGTACTAAATAATTCTAGGACTTTTCTGACAGTTACATGTCTACCCCCATGGCTCCAAAGAGCTGTGATGAGCAAGGTTCTGGCCCTTGGGATACTACAATGAAAAGTAAACACTACTTGCCGCTACTGGGACCACACACAATGAGAAATTCCTCAAGAGGAGGCTGGAGAACTATCAAGAGGGTGCTGATAGCCAGACTATGGCAAATGTCTGCTATATCCAGGAGCGCAGTGTGAAAGCTACCAACCTAGACCCTAGGAAGACAAATCCTAATAAATGTTGACCAACTTCTCTCTTCTCCCAGCA
>NW_011494832.1:10669707-10675132 GCF_000754665.1 Bison bison bison
CAAGAGCAGTGGAGGGACAGGAGGGAACGAGGGGCCAGGGGAGAACCAGGCTAGGGGCCATGAATTAGGGGCGGGAATTACCAGCCAGTGACCAGAACAAGGAAGGGTGATGCTCACAAAAGCGAAGAACACAGGTCTTAAAACCCAGAGTAAGGAGTCTTAGGATGGGTGTGGTAAGACCCTGGTGCTGAGTGGACATCTTACTTACCAGGTGGCAGAGGAGATCAGTGGTCCCTTGACCTCAGCCAATAAGATCACACTGGTGTCCAGTGGAAGTGGGGCCATGGGAGCAGCCAAAGTGACCGGGGAAGTGCTGGACATCCTGAGCCGCCTGCCAGAGAGTGTTGAGAGACTCACAGGCGTCAGCATCTCCCAGGTGAGGGTTTCTAGGGTGGGGCTGGGAGCCGAATTGCCAGGTTCCTGTGGCACATGACACAGCGGGCCCAGCGTGGGGCTAGCACCCAGGAGGCCTGGGGCTGCTGACATTTAGTCATTGCTTTCCATGTGCCAGACAGAGTGCTAAGCTCCTGCACAAATGGTTTAAAAAACTTTTTAAAACTTCCTTT
This sequence comes from Bison bison bison, assembly GCF_000754665.1. Taxonomy (NCBI): domain Eukaryota; kingdom Metazoa; phylum Chordata; class Mammalia; order Artiodactyla; family Bovidae; genus Bison; species Bison bison. The sequence goes on from NW_011494832.1 coordinate 10,670,274, forward strand.
GGGGTGTGTAGGGTTTTACAGTGACTGAACTTTCAGTTTAGCCCATGTCATTCATACATGGTGAAGCTGGGCTTCAAACCCAGGCCTGCTGTCTCTAGAGCCTCTGCTCTTCTTGGTCACACACACACGTGTGTGTGTGTATCTGTGTGTGGCTGTGGCTGTGTATGTGTGGCTGTGTGTGTGTGTAGCTCAGTTGTGTCCAACTCGATCCAACCCTATGAACTGTATGTAGCCCACCAGGCTTCTCTGTCCATGGAATTCTTCAGGCAAGAATACTGGAGTTGCCATGCCCTTCTCCAGGGTATCTTCTTGACCCAGGGATCGAACCTGGATCTCCTGCATTGCAGGCAGACTATCTTCTGAGTCACTAGGGAACTAACCCACTAGCAGAAGGAACTGGTGACAGCCTGTTGACGTTGAATTCCAAGGTGTATCACTGCTTTCCTTGGTGCCCGTTTAGTCACCTGTTGGTTATGGTAGAAATCAGGGAGTGGGATCTGGAGCCAGACTGTTGTGTGAATCCTGGCTGAAGTGCATGCCAGCTGACCTTAGACAAGTTCATCTTCTCTGCACTTGTTTCCTCACCTTAAAGCCAGGTCAAAAAGTAACCACCCTGTTGAATTGTTAAGGGGATTAAATGGGTAAATACCTGGAGTGTTTAGTGCCTAGCACATAGTACTATATGAAGAGCGTGTTAAATAAATGCCTATGTAAATAAAAGCACTGAGCTGAATCAGTGACCTTTGAGCTGGGTTCCTTGGAGTCTCCCTGAGGGCCTGTACAGAGATCTGGCCCCCTTCACCCCTTTCTTCACTCATGCAAGAATCTGAATGACTGCTTGGCAAAGGCAGTGAGATAGGGTACTAGGAAAAACTAGAATACTTCTGTAAGAATGTCTTCCCTGCAGCCCATTCGTCCAGATGGGAGCCTGGGAGAACAGGTACCTGGTTCACACAGTCACCACTGTTGTTTTTTTGCCAGGTGAACCACAAGCCTCTGCGAACAGCCTGAACCCTGGACCTTCGTGATGCCCCATCTCATAACTCAAGTTGCCTGAATGGTCCCGTTACTGCACGCACTTCAGCTGGCTCCCTGAGCACATCACCTCTCCTTGCCAAATAGCCTGTGCCTTGCCTTGGAAGGGAATTGTTCCCTTTCCCAATCCCATACTGCCAAGACTGCCAATCCCCTAGGGCTCCCATGCCTTCTGATGACCTACCCCCAACTTATTTAAACTAAGCCTGTTGTCCAGAATTCTTCCCTGACCAAATCTTAAGGGATGGTCTGCAGGTCTCAACTTTGTCAAATAAATCAGTAAGTACTGATACTTAATTCGGTGTAACTAATTCAAAATGAACGCTAGAGTGTAGCTTTCTCTCTTGCATTCAATGTGCTTTTTACAGTGGGAGCGAAGCAGTAATTACTTGTACTGTTAAGAGTTGTAGAATACCCCCACTCTACCCTGAAATTCATTATAGTCAGAAAAGCATCCTTAAGTAGCAGCAGTATCGGTAATTATGTTAGTCCCTAGAATTACTGATAATAAAGGGAAATTTGAGACTTAACACTGTGCTCTTTGTAGCAGGAGTTATTAGGTGGAACACTAGTGTCAGTTTAGAATGGGACTATGATATGACACCACCCCTCCCCAGGTGATTTTTGCCTTAGGCTGAGAAAACCCATATATCCATAACTGAAAGGAACCCAGGAGGTACTGTGTGTTCCAAGTGGTAAACAGTGTCTGTGCATCTCCCAAGATTCTTCTGGAGCACTGTTAAAAACAGACTGCTGGGGTCCAACCCACTTTTGGTTCAGTACATCTGGGCAGGTGGGAGAATCTCTATTTCTCCAAGTTCAAGGGGATGCTTATCTGGCAACCACTTATATGACATTCACCTCATTTCTCCTTTCTATCCCTAGATCTCCTCACATCTGAGCATCTATCCCAGTTACTAAGACAGGGTACCAGGGATTAAGGTGTAAGGATATTCTCACCTGTTTATAGGGAGCAGAGTATATTGTACAACTGACCTGGAGCCCCATGCCTCCTTCACCAGCGATCTTTCCCTGAATGAGCACACGTGCTGCGAGATTCTTTTCAGTTCCCATTTATTTTTGGCTCTTGGGGCAATGTCATCTTTTCAATATGAAAAAAAGCAGCAAGTTCAACACAATAGAAATCTGAAGTGTAGAATAGGACAAAATCAAGAAGTGGGGAAGCAGTAGCAGGAGAGATGAGATGTTTGCCAAAAGATGGAAGGTGTTCTGTCCCCTGTCTGGGGAATGACGTTTAGGTGGCAGCACATACCTTTCCATATAAGTACAGAAGGGGTTGATACGTATCATTTTTTTTTGATAAGAAAAGATGGGGTGGGGAGGGGCTTTCTGGAGACTTAAGAGACCAAGGCTATCTCTTGCTTCTCTTGACCCCCTTTCTCAAACAGGAGAAAGGAGGGAATTCAACGTTATTATGAAGGAGATAAAGTGGAAGAGGAAGGGATTCCCACTTGATAGGGTGGGGGCCAGAAACTTGCAAAGGTAATAGCTTAGGACAGAACTTGGAAGGAGACTGAAAATGAAGATAATACTGTCAACACCTCTGCACAAGCTGAGAGGAGCGGGGAGATACCTGGCACCTAGGACTTCAGTACCCTGGATGCCCCTCTCCAAACCCAACCCTTTCTGGTAGGGACTTCTACTCGCTCAGTTTCCTTCCCCTGGGCCAGCACATCGGCCTAGGATGGCAGTCACCAATCCAGGTTTTCAGCACACGGTTCTAAATGAGATTTGAGGAACCCCAGCCTCTTGGAGAGCTATCTCGAAAACAGAGAGGGAAATGTTAACTGGACAGATGGGAGGAGTGGGCACCAGAAAGAAAATTGACAGGGTTACCCAGAATGCAGAAAATCTAGGCTCCCCAAAAGTGGAAAGAGAGAAGAGACATTCAACAAACAACAAATATTTATTGAGCGCCTATTATGTGCCAGGCACTGTTCTAGAATCCCCCCCAAAAAAGAAAAACAAGATAGATGCAGAAAATGCAAATTCTGAGGGAGAGGAAAGGGGTCGTTGAGGAAGAAGGCTGAGGGGATTAAGAAGCCTAAGGTGATAGGGACTTGGCCTTAGGCCTCCTCTTCGGCCTCCTCACCGAAATCCTCTTCCTCTTCTGCGGTGGCATCCTGGTACTGCTGGTACTCGGAGACGAGGTCGTTCATGTTGCTCTCAGCCTCAGTGAACTCCATCTCGTCCATGCCCTCACCTGTGTACCAGTGGAGGAAGGCCTTCCGGCAGAACATGGCCGTGAACTGCTCCGAGATGCGCTTGAACAGCTCCTGGATGGCTGTGCTGTTGCCAATGAAGGTGACTGCCATCTTCAGACCACGGGGTGGGATGTCGCAAACAGCTGTCTTGACGTTGTTGGGGATCCATTCCACGAAGTAGCTGCTGTTCTTATTCTGCACGTTGAGCATCTGCTCATCTACCTCCTTCATGGACATCCGCCCACGGAACACAGCAGCCACGGTGAGGTACCGGCCATGGCGGGGGTCACAGGCAGCCATCATGTTCTTGGCATCGAAGACCTGCTGGGTGAGCTCAGGGACAGTGAGGGCCCGATACTGCTGGCTGCCACGGCTGGTAAGAGGGGCAAAGCCAGGCATGAAGAAGTGGAGGCGTGGGAAGGGCACCATGTTGACGGCCAGCTTGCGGAGGTCAGCATTGAGCTGGCCAGGAAAGCGGAGGCAAGTGGTGACTCCACTCATGGTGGCCGAGACGAGGTGGTTCAGGTCTCCATAGGTTGGTGTGGTCAGCTTGAGGGTGCGGAAACATATGTCGTAAAGGGCCTCGTTGTCAATGCAGTAGGTTTCATCAGTGTTCTCCACCAGCTGATGGACAGAGAGGGTGGCGTTGTAGGGCTCAACCACAGTGTCGGAAACTTTGGGTGAGGGCACCACGCTGAAGGTGTTCATGATGCGGTCAGGATACTCTTCACGGATCTTGCTGATGAGCAAGGTGCCCATTCCGGAGCCAGTGCCCCCACCCAGCGAGTGGGTCAGCTGGAAGCCCTGCAGGCAGTCACAGCTCTCGGCCTCCTTCCGAACCACATCCAGGACCGAGTCAACCAGCTCGGCTCCCTCTGTATAGTGGCCCTTGGCCCAGTTGTTGCCTGCCCCGGACTGACCTGCGATGAGGTTATAAGGCAAGCTTGTTCAGTCAAGTGTGAAAGATACACAGCCCCATTTCTACCTTTCAACTTTTGGATTACAGCCAGTGGATTTATCTTCCTTCTTAACTCCCCGATGATATATCTGCCCCTGTATAATTTACTATCTAAATTACTACCTCCACTCTTCATTAGATTTAAAAACACAAGGCTGTATAAACTCCAGTACAATCATTTCTAACTCTTGCTGCACCCAAATAACTCGAATAGCAGTATCTATTGATATCTCCTAACTCACCAAAAACAAAGTTGTCTGGTCTGAAGATCTGACCAAAAGGACCTGAGCGAACAGAGTCCATGGTTCCGGGTTCTAGATCCACCAAGATAGCACGAGGGACATATTTGCCACCTAGAAGAAATAAAGTAAAAGAATGAAAACTGGAAGACATAAAGGTAAATAAATCGGGGCCAAGAGAGAGCCGGGGACCCAAATGTGAGATTTCAGACACTGCCACCAGGTGGCAGCAGAGCCACTGGGAAAGCGAGAAAGGTCTCCAATGAGTGTAGATGGATTCATTCCAAGGGGGTAAAAGGTGTCCGGGGGAGGCAGAGACCCCAGAGAAGTGGGAGTGATGGGACCCCTGCTTCCCGAGCTCTTGCCCTCACCTGTGGCTTCATTGTAGTACACGGAGATGCG
>NW_011494832.1:10675232-10676475 GCF_000754665.1 Bison bison bison
CTTGCCTGGATGCTTGTTGTTTTGTAATTGCCTCACCCTGACCATCAGCCTTTCCCCTCCTCACCAACTCTTCAACTCCCCTGCAGCCCTCACCACAGTCCAAACTTCCACCAGTGCTACTGAAAATTATTAGAGCACGTACATGGTGGTTGATTTCAGCCCTATAAAAATATTTCTACAAGTAAAAAGAGGGTAACCTGTTGGTTTTGTTTCCAATATATTGGCTTTTTTTCCAATAGAGCTGAATTCTATTTGTTAATGCTGCATTGCACTATTGATTGGAAAGACCAGGGAGGCATGTTCCCTGAAGCCTCTCTTCACACAGTGAAGGGCAACTTAAATTGGATTACTTTGCTTAGCAAGGGGTCAGCTCTTCTCAGACATCAGAGCCTCTGAGACAGTCCCTTCCATTTTAAGTTACTGATCTTAAGAAAGTTCAGATCCCTTTGAATAATCTGAGATGTGTGAAATAAGGTTAGTCACAGGATTTCCTGCCACCAGAGCTCACAAACAAACTTTCCTCACTTCCTCTTTTTTAAAGTTCAATTTAGGCTCACTGGTCTAGTTGCTTTTGTTTTAGTGGTTACAGTCTCCACCCTGTACCAATGGTTAAAAGGGTTGACAGAATCTCAAGTTCTCTCTTGGTCTGTGTCTCCTTGTCTGTCTGTCTGTCTCTCTCTCCTTCTCACATGCACACACACTCTAGAGGCATTATATTGAAATAAGACATTCTATCCATCAAAAACTTAGAAAACTTAGTTTCTCCTAGTTTCAGTTTTGGCTTGGTTCTCTCTCTTCTTAACAGGCTTTGTTATCTGTCTTCCATCCACAGAATTTACCATCCTCCCATCCCAGCCTATCTTCTGCTTTGATCCTCTCCTTCCTCCCCAGACGCTTTGGTTTTTAACCCCCACGGAGCTCCAGGCCCTGAACTTTTACTAGCTGCCTGCACAGTCTTTCTGTCTCTCTCCCCTCCCCACCCCCACTCCCACTTTCTCATGTAACCTCATCCCACCTAAACTCTTCATGAAACGAACTTCCCTGTACCATCCTCACACAAGGCCCTAAGCACAGCTAAACTGTGAGCTTCTTGGAAGGGGGGGATTAGGTTTTATAAATATGTGTACTCCTAGCATTGTATCAGGCCCTCAATGTTTGTTGAAAGAATGGAGACAAAACAAATGAATCAGATAAAGGTCATCCCTCCAAGGTATGAGGATGAGATGGTTAGATAGCTTCACCG
>NW_011494832.1:10676575-10689473 GCF_000754665.1 Bison bison bison
TGGCGCGGGCTCGCGCGCCCCCCGCCGGCCGGCCTGGCCGCATTGTCCCAGCGCGCCAGGGTCCCGCCCTTCTGCTACAACGTAGCAGCCGCACTTCCTCCCTGCCCCTCCCCCGCTACACTGTAACCGCGCGCAAAAAGAAAAAAAAAAAACCCCTCCCCCTTGGCCTCGACATTTCATTTCTTTGCTAGCTTTTAACCCCCTTGCTTTAAATGAGGTTTTTTTTTTCCTTTGTCCTATTCTCTAGTTCTGAGGAACCCTTTCAAAGAATGGACTCTTTCCCCCTCGCCCTTTCTCCCTATCTGTCCACGCCCTCAAGAGTCTGTTAAGGGGAAATAAAAGGAACAAATTAGTCCAGCACATATTAGCCTTCCATGCACGAATAACTGCGGGACCGCCCCTTGGGGATCGCGGGCGCCCGGGGATTCCTGATCATTTGTAAAGGATATCGCCCAGCCCACCTGGCTCATCGCGCCCCCACATTTGGATCTGACCTCTCGGCAGCTGCCCGCCATCCTCGCCCCTTCCCCCTCTGGCTTAGCCCCACGAAGCCCCGCCAAGGGGGATGCACATGGGGAAAACCTCATCTAGCTTTTGTCTCGGGCCGTTTCCGCATCTCCCTCGCTTCCCGGTCCTCGGACCGTTAGGAGATCCCCTTTCTAAGTAAAATTTTACAGAAACTCGGTTTTCCCGCCCCCTAACCCTGAAGGGTGCTTTTACAGCTTCCCCAAAATGAACCTGCCAAGAAAAAGAATTCCTCATTTTTCAAAAGCAAATCCTAAGGTTCAAAGGTGCATTTATATAGAAAAGTTTTGAGGGGCAAATCTTGACTAAGAATGGAAGATGCAAACGTTCTACAACCATCCGTCATAATATACCTGTTTTGTTTTTTTTTTTCCCCCTTAAAAATAAATACAGTCAAAAGAGGTTAAAAATCCTTACCTTGGCACCGATCTGATTGCCACACTGACCGGCCTGGATGTGCACGATTTCCCTCATTGTTAAAATTTATTCTAATCTTTTTGCTCGCCTCAAAGTGTATACGGGGCAAAAAAATATTATGGAATTAGTTTTTCTCTGCTGCTAGTCGCAGGGTGGAAAGATGGAAAGGGACCCGGAGGCTGAAGCAGCGAGGTCCGAACGCGGCGGCAGGAAGGTTCTGAGAGGGAGAAAGGAGAGGGGAGGGCGCGGGAGGAAAGGCGGGCAGGGCGGGGCGCGCGTGCGCGGGGGCCGGGAGGCGGGAGAACTCGCCGCGCGCCGTGGTGGAGAGACAAAGCCTCACTAGGCTGGCCCTGATTAGTCCGTGCCGGTCCTGTATCACACGTCCATTGGTCCCTGCTGGACGAGCGCAGTCCTGCCTGGGAGTTGTAGTTCTCTATTGTTGTCCACGCTGCAAAATGAAAGGACGAATGGGTGGGTACTGGGTCTGGGGGTTTTGGTTTGGGTGTTTTGACTGAAAAACGGCCTGGCGCTAAGGTTCCTTCCTCTATGCCAGACTCTTCTGGTATCAAAAGAGAGTAGTTTTCGAGGGTACAGGAATTGGGAACCCTGGTGTGCCAGGCTTTGGAAGGTGGAGTGGGGGCACGCCCTGAAAGCTCCCCGCTGCGGTAGCTCTTGGGAAGACAGGACTGCTTAGCTCAGCGAAAACGGGGAGAAATGCGGCACCCTGATCTGCTCTCTAACAGCTGGTCCCTGGTGACCCAACTGGCATGAACTCCAGTAAGCTGCGGCTCCCCCAGATACTTCGGGAAGGAGGAGGGCATTGCCTTCCTGCTATTTCCTTGGGAGCTTTCTAATGATAATATTTAGAAAGAAACAAAATTGCATCAAGGACTTTTCAGTATAAAAACTAATTGTCTGGAAGGTATGTTCAAGAATAGAGAAGCAGATATGCCGGAAGTCTCCGTCCATGTGGGGATCTGCGCCTTACAGCCGCATTTAACACACTGTTAAGAGGCGAACTGTGGGGTGAGATACCTGATAGGCACTTTGATGAAGTCAGTGTTTTTTCAATTCGCTGATTTCACTGAGAGGTGGTTGACCATTGCAACCTTTCAAGAACCTCGGGATTAAAATAAAAGGGGTAGGGAGGGGGATGGGAAAAAAATTGGATGAGCTCAAATCTGAGTGGCATGTTTCTTCGCAGGGATTAATTCAACTTGAGAGATATTAAATGTCTACCAAACCAGGAGCTAGGAATACAAAAATAATTAAGGATTAGCTCACTGTTCTCCAGGATCTTGCAATTTGGTGAGAAGTGTATAAATGAACACTAGAGTGTGGTAAGCACCATGATAAAGGACATGGGATATCAGGCTCCCTGAGTGTGTGCTCAGTCATGTACGACTCTTTGCGACCCCATGGACTGCAGCCTGCCTGGCTTCTCTGTCCATGGGAGTTCCCAGTCAAGAATACTGGAGCTGGTTGCCATTTCCTTCTACACGGAATCTTTCCGGCCCAGAGATCGAACCCGTGTCTCCTGCGTCTCCTGAATTGGCAAGAGGGCTGTTTACTTAAGAGGCACTTGGTTAGATGATAGCAAGGTGTCAATTCACACTGGATTCAACACACATTTCTCGTCTTCTAAATAAAAGAACATAAATTTCTCTAAGACTCGTCTACCCAGTAAAGACTTGCCTGGTGGCTCAGACCGGTAAAGCATCTGTCTACAATGCGGGAGACCCGGGTTCAATCCCTGGGTTTGAAAGATCCCCTGGAGAAGGAAATGGCAATACACTCCAGTACTATTGCCTGGAAAATCCCATGGACAAAGGAGCCTGATAGTCTACAGTCCATGGGGTTGCAAAGAGTCGGACAAGACTGTGCGACTTCACTTTCACCCAGTTAAAACGTTCATGTTTGAAGGCACAATCACAGTGAAAGTAGTTATGTATTTTGTGGTAGTGAAGAGAGTTCAGAATTCACGATTAAACTGTTTCAATTTGTCTCTAACAATAGCCGTAGGAGCCTAGGCAAGCTAACTCCGCAGAACTCTTATTTCTGGTCAGAATGAAGTGAGAATACGAATGCAAAAGGTCCTCCTAAATTATTCCTGTGAAATTGTCTTGTCTGAGTATGAAATTTAGCAAAATAAAAATTATCATTCTGTAGCCCTTCAAAGACCTCGGTCAGCCTTTAATATGGTTAACAAAAGAGTTCTCTCCGTTTGCCTAGATATCTTTACTCTAGGAAAATGACCTCAAAGTGTCCATCAGGAATGGATTCTCAGGGAGGAAATGACATGACTTCTAGATGAGTTAAATCAAAAGGAAATGAACTTCCATTGTAGTGAGTCCTCAAGCGCCACGCCTACGGGCTATTCTCCAAACTGAAGTCTTCAGCCACGACTGCAGCCCGCAACCCTTATATTTCTCATGAGTCAGCGGACACCATTTCTGGGAGGACCGAGAAGGCGCTCTGGCCGCACTACATGCTTAGGTCGACGACTGTGATAAGCCCCTCTATCCGCTGCTGGCATCCAGACTCTGTGGTCGCAACTTGGAAATATACGCGGGAAGTGGGTGGTGAAACCGCAGTGGGTTGTCCCTTTGGAGCTGCCCAATCGAAGTGCGCCATTCAGTGCGCCTCCGCGGCTTCCGATTACCGCCTCGCCCAACGGATCTCAGTCTCCCCGGAGAAGCCGCCCCTTTGAGCCGTAAGGGGGCGGGCGGGGCGGGGCGGGGCGGGGCGGGGCGGGGCGGGTCGGGTGGGGCTCCGGCTTTGCCTCCGCGTTGGATTGCTCCGTCTGCTTGCCGCAGGGCCGAGAAAGACAAAGGCTTCAGCCAATCAGCTAATCGGCCCCTTCCCCGCTCAGGCACTGGCACCGCCCCTGTCGCAGCCGTTACTGGTGGCGCGCGCGGGGACTCAAAGTAGGTGAGTTCTGGGGGGCCTGGCCCACGACTCCCCGGATGCCATCTTGGTTCTCCCGGAGGGCGGGAGGGGCGTGCCTTGGGTACGACTGGGCGGAGGATTCTTGGAAATTTGCTTCTCGGATTATAACCCCCATCTTCACTTGACGGCCCTCCCTGAGTTTAGGTATGAAGACACTGGGAGAGGTTGGGCTCTGAGGGAACCCTTGGGATCGAGATCAAAGATGAAGGCCCATTGGATTGGAGCCGAAGGTCATGGGCGCCAGCTGACTTCGCCATCATGAAACGATGTTAACACTTTCTCCGTGGAGGTGTCCCACTTTCCTTACTTGTCAACATTTTCCCTTTAGGGTAGCATCTTTCAAATTTAGTTCCCACCCATACTAGTTTGACTTTTCATTTTATTATTTCATCAGGAGAGCAGAGTTAATTTTACTTTTGGCTCATGAATGTATTCGGAATACCTCTTGTGGTATCTGGTACACAGTAACTACCGTTGAATTAACATGATGGACCCTTGGGGGAAAAGACAGTTCTAATTGGTCCAGTTCTCAAGGGGGATGTGTGAGGCAGAAATGGAATGTAATAGTTACACTATGGTGACACCTATTAGGATAATACAAGTCCACCCACTACCGTGAAACACTTAGGATACATGGGTAATAGGGAAAAGTACCAGAACACAGAGAAGACTAAAGGCAAGGCTTTGCTGCGAAAGTGACATTTGAGCTAAAAGGATGGATAGGAGTTGGATCACTAGGGGCAACGTCCTAAGGAGCTAGCTAAGGCCTGCAGATGTGAGAGACAACAGGGACAGTGTGTTAAGAGATTAAGGAGAAGGTCCATGTTGAAGAACCACAGGCTTGGATGGGGTGGCGGTGGGACACACATTTCAGGAGATGAGGTTCTGATCTTTGAGGGTCTTGCTAAGGAGTTTAGATTTATTTTATCCTATGGATGTGGAAAACCATCAAAGAATATTAAACAGGAAGAGACATTATCTGAGTGAAAGTCACTCAGTCTTGTCTGACTCTACAGTCCCTGGAATTCTCCAGGCCACATTACTGGAGTGTGTAGCCTTTCTCTTCTCCAGGGGATCTTCCCAACCCAGGGGTCGAACCCAGGTCTCCCGTATTACAGGCAGATTCTTTACCAGCTGAGCCACAACGGAAGCCCATTATCTGAGTGATATTAGACAAATCTGTTAATCCATCCCTGTTGCAGTTTCTTTATCTGAGAAATGGAAAGTAAAATAAGGAATTTTCTGGCAGTTCAGTGGTTAGGACTCCGTGCTTCCACTACAGAGGGCAGGGGATCAATCCCTGGTTGGGGATCTAAGATCCCACATGCTGTGTGGCCTTAGTTGGGGCATGTGGGATATAGTTCCCTGACCAGGCGTTGCACCCTGGCCCCCTGCATTGGGAGCACAGAGTCTTAGCCATTGGACCACCAGAGAAGTCTCTCAACTCAGTTTTTGTTTGTTCATTTTGTTGTTGTTGTTGTTGTTTTTTTTGGTTTTTTGGCCATGCAGGATCTTAGTTCCCTGACCAGGGATGGAACCTGCACCCCCCCAGCAGTGGAAGTGCAGAGTCTTAACCACTGGAAAACCAGGGAAGACCCTTATATTTCTGTACTTGGAACTCTGTAAAATGTCTTTCTTATTCTGTGTCATGGTCAAAGATATTTCTTAAATGCATCAGAAAAATAACAACAGAATGATTGGCAGAAAGAGAAGCACCAGCCTCCATAGCTATCCAGGAGACTGCAGTAACCAGTCTCCTCCCTGAGGCTGTGTATGTGAGCCACTGAAGGAAGGGATAATGTGTTTTTTTCCCAGATCATGGAAGACACCCAGATTTTAAACTGGGAAGTTGAAGAAGAGGAAGAGGTTGAAGAGAGACCCAGTGAATCTCTGAGGTATAGCTTGGAGCCCCTAGGGCAGCTGCGTATCTTCAGTAGTTCCTATGGACCAGAAAAAGGTCAGGAGTAATTTCGTGCTAAAGTGCTGGTATAGGCCTCTTATTTCTGTGGGGAGGTAATGGGATGGTTGTAAGCTTAGATATGCATCTGTGAGGTCTGAAAAAAATGTCTTACTGGGGATGGAAAAGCGGGGATGATTATCTGATTGCTCTAGGCAAGAGACCTGGACTCCATGGGGATGATTTTACTTTGTTAGGAGAAGATGAAGGAATTCAGATAAAAATCCAGTGAGGTCTGGAAATGGAAGGTGGTGATGTTTTGCACAACAGTGTGAATGTACTTGATGTCACTGTGCTATACATTTAAAAATTGGCTGAACGGTAAATTTATGTATGCTGTGCTGTGCTTAGTCGCTCAGTCGTGTCTGACTCTTTGTCATAGACTGTAGCCCACCAGACTCTTGTCCATGGGATTCTCCAGGCAAGAATACTGGAGTGGGTTGCCATGCCCTCTTCCAGGGGATCGTCCCAACCCAGGCATCGAACCCAGGTCTCCCACATTGCAGGCAGATTGTTTCTAGTCTGAGCCACCAGGGAAGCCCAAGAATACTGGAGTGGGTTGTCTATCCCTTCTCAAGGGGAGCTTCCTGACCCAGGGATCAAACCGGCATCTCTTGCATTGCAGGGAGATTCTTTACCAGTTGAGCTACCTGGGAAGCCCAAATTTTCTGTATATTTTACCACAATAGAAACAGTCCATTGTAGATGGATGGAATGCTCACTATGAATAATGCATTGCATATATTCTTTATTAGCTAGTTACTCTAGGGCCTTTTATTTCTCTAATGCATGGGGGAGACCTTGAGTGAGTCGTGGGGAACTTTACAGAAACTTTTTTCTTAATAGCAAGTTAGGATTATGGCTTTGGGACTCACCTACCTTTCTAATTCTTAGACTTCCCACTCTACCTGGGGAAGAACATGATAGGCCGAATGCCTGATTGCTCTGTGGCCCTGCCCTTTTCATCAATCTCCAAACAACATGCAGTGATTGAAATCTCTGCCTGGGACAAGGCGCCTGTCCTCCGGGATTGCGGGAGCCTCAATGGCACTCAAATCCTGCGGCCTCCTAAGGTCCTGGGCCCTGGGGTGAGTCATCGTTTGCGGGACCGGGAGTTGATTCTCTTTGCTGACTTGCCCTGCCAGTACCATCGCTTGGATGTCCCCCGGCCTTTTGTCTCCCGGGGCCCTCTAACTGTAGAGGAGACACCCAGGGTACAGGGAGGAACTCAACCCCCCAGGCTTCTGTTGGCTGAGGACTCAGAGGAAGAAGTAGGTAAGTTTGTGTATCAGGAAGGTGGGTGAGGAGACAGGGACGGTGAGTGTAAAGCTCTCCACTTACTCCTTTCTACTCATGACAGATTCCCTTTTGGACAAGTGTGTGGTGAAAGGACCAAGGACCTCCTCTTTGGCAACAGTCGTTCCAGAGAGGTGAGTGTCAAAGGGCCAGGCATCTGAGTCTTCAAGTGGATGAGGAAGCAGGGGCTGGAGGAGCCATCTCTGGGAGAGCTAATTACCATCAAAGTCTGGGCTGGGGAACCACACATACTCCTTCACTTAACTGAATTTTTACTGAGCGTCTCATGTGCCAACTAGAGAACTAATTACTAGAGACAGAACAGCAAGTACTACCTTGAGTCTGCTCTCAAGGAGTTTCTACTTGAATGGAATATCCCTTCTGGGGGAATCGATTCTATAGGTTTCTTCTCTTCTCTTCCCTTCACAGTGATGAAGAAGGGCCTTCCCCTGCCCCAGATGGGCCCGGGCCACCTTCTGCCTTCAACTTGAACAGCGACACAGATGAGGAAGAAAGTCAGGAATCAGGAGCAGGGGAGGCCTCTTCAGCTCCCAGAAGAGGTACCGCTGCAGAGACAGAACAGCCTAAACCTGTCACAGCCGAAATCCAGATTGAGAAGGATCAGTGTTCCGTGAAGGAGAGGAACAGGGACACAGAAATCGAGAGGGATGTGAGGAATGGGGTGGTTCCGACTGGAGTGATTCTGGAGAGGAGCCAGCCTTCTGGGGAGGACAGTGACACAGATGTGAGTGATGAGAGTGGGCCTCCAAGAAGGCTTGCTGGGGTCCGTCCGAAAAGGGCCTGGTCTTGTAACTTCATAGACAGTGATACTGATGGGGAGGACAAGGGGATCCCTGCTGCCCCAGCAGTGGTTCCCATGAAGGAGAGGCAGATCTTCCACGAAGCTGGTACACAGAGCCCCCAGGCACCTGGTGTGGCATGTCGGCAGGAGAGCCCAGCTGATGGTGATACAGATATAGAGGAGGGAGAGGCCCCCCCGGACAGAAGCCAAGCCTCCATGGTGATCGACAGCAATACAGATGATGAGGAAGAAGTCTCGGCAGCACTGACACTGGCACGTCTAAGAGAGAGCCAGGCTGGTAAGTGGAACCGAGATCCAGATGCAGAAGAGGACAGGGCCCAACCAGTGGCCCTTCTGGAGCGAAGCCAGGCCTCTGCTAGGGGAGACAGTGACACAGATGTGGAGGAAGAGGGGCTCCCAGTGGGAAGGAGGGGAATGGTTCCCAAGGGTCACATGGACAGGGAATATTCAAAAAAGAGCCAGCATCCTCCCAGGGACAGTGATACAGAGGGGAAGAAAGATGAGAGCTCTCCGGGGGTCCACCTGGAGAGAAGCCAGGCCTCTGCACAAGTGGAGGACGAGGTCCCACTGGGGCCAGCTGTTGCACTTCTGGAGAAACATCAGGTACAAGGCATAGTGTGGACACATCACACCGATGCGGAGGCAGAAGGGGGCCCGGCACAGCTCCCCGTGCTGCGTCTAGAGGAAGCCCGGCCTCCTCTAGCTGGGGACTGTGAGCTGGATGCGGAGAACACATCCTCAGCAGCAGCTGGTGTCAGAAAGAGCCAGCTTCCGGCGGAAAAAGATGCTGGGACCACGTGGGCCGCAGCCATTCCTGAACAGGACAGAACACTTGCCACCAGGACCCAGGGTGGGTCATCCACGGCACCAGGGGAGCAGGACCTTCTCCCGGTCTCAAGGGAAAACCTAGCAAATCTGGTGGTGGATACAGGCACTCCACGGGAGCCCCAGCCACAGAGAGAGGGGGCCCAGACCACCACAGGAAGGGAGAAAGAACCACATGGGAATAGGGCCACAGACTCTGGAGAGAGCCTCCATGGTAAGTGCTGGCCTTTCTTCCTCCTTGGAGGCCTGCGATAAAGAATGCTTCTAGCTTCTAGCATATCTTAGTTCATGTGAGCTGCTATAACAAAAGACCATAGACTGGGTAGCTTATAAACAACAAGTTTATTTTTCACAGTTCTAAAGGCTGGGAAGTCTAAGATCAAGACACCAGCAGATTCAGTGTCTGACGAGGCCCTGCTTCCTTCTTACAGATAGCCGTCTTCTCATTATGTCTTCACATGGCAAAAGGGCCCAAGGGAGCTTTCTGGAGTCTTTCTCTCATTTTTTCTAAATGACTTTATTTTTGGCTGTTCTGGGTCTTTGCTGCGCTGGCTTTTCTCTAGTTATGTGGAGCCAAGGCTGCTCTCTAGTTGTAGTACACTGACTTCTCATTGCAGTGGTTTCTCTTGTTGAGTACGGGCTCTAGAGCTCAGGCTCAGTAGTTGTGGCACACAGGCTTAGTTGCTCCAGGGTATGTGGGATCTTCCTGGATCAGGGCTTGAACCTGTGTCTTCTGCATTGGCAGGCAGATTCTTTATCACTGAGCCCCGGCTGAGCCTGCACTAATACCATTCATGCAGGCTGCGCCCTCATGACCTAGTCACCTCCCAATCACCTCCTAATGCCCTCACATTGGAAATTAGGTTTCAACATAATTTTTGGGGAGACACAGATTCAAGCTATTGCATAGGATTGGGGCTGTGGAGAGAACTATAAAAAAGGAGTTAGGATCACCTCGGTTTTTTAATTATCCTGCATTCCTCCCCACCAGATTCTGAAGATCTGGACCTACCAGCTACCCAGTGCTTTGCAGACAGAGAGAATCAGAGCCTGGAAGGTGAGGCCATCTGTGTTGTGTGGATACTGGTACAAGCAGGAGCTGGGAGATTAGACTGGTGGTCCTTGAAGGATGTCAAGGCTGGCATGGGCAGCGTAGAAGACTGGGAATGGGCCCTCAGAGTTCTGTGGAGAGGCAGTGCTCAGGCCATGCTTTTTTGTGCAGCAGCCCCCAGCATGGAGGATGAGCCCACCCAGGCCTTCCTGTTTACTCTGCCCCAAGAGCCTGGCCCTTCCTGTTGCAGCTCCCAGGCCACAGGTATGAGAAACTCACGCCTCTTCCATGCCCTCAACTTGGCATCCGTATTTCCCCTCTCTGTACCTGTCTTTATAGCCTTTGACATTTTTTTGCTGATGTTCCTCCATCTCGTCAGAAAAGAACGCTACATTAAGTCAGACCCAGAGAGCAACTACTCTAGCAACTAGTTTAAGTTTATCTTAATTTATGTATTTGGTTGCACTGGGTCTTAGCGGCGGCACACAGGATCTTTAGTTGCAGCACGAGGACTCTTTACTTGTGGCATGTGGGATCTAGTTCCCCGACCAGGGATCAAGCCTGGTCCTTCTACATTGGGAGCTCAGAGTCTTAGCCACTGGACCACCAGTGAAATGCTATGGCTCTCTTCCTTATTCCCAGCTTTCCTTTAATAACTCACTTAAATTTATTATGCATGAATTTGTCTTAATCTTTTCTCAAGCTGTTACCTCTTCAACCTGCATCCCTCTCTCTCTGACTCTGCTTCCAGGTTCCCTGAATGAGGCATGGGAGGTCTTGGCGACACAGCCATTCTGTCCGAGAGAGTATGAGGCCTCCGAGACCCAAACCGCTGTCACCCTCCTTGACACCCGTGCATCTTGCCCCCCTCCATCTAGGACAGCACAGCAAGAGCAACATCCAGAGAGCCCAGTCCATGCAGAAGCACTGGGGATGGAAGGCAGAGGGATGCAGACTGTGGAGAAAGACATGGGTACCCAAAGAGAAACAGCAGAGAGGGTGATCCCTGAGGGAGGGCCACCGCAGAATGAAACCAAGAAACTGCCCTCGGAAGGAGAGAGGGAAGATGTGACGGGAGAGGAAGAATTAATCGGGGGGATACAGGGTAGAGAACAAAATCAGGTGTTAGCTAGAGATACTCAGAGCCAAGAATCTGACAAAACAGTGAAAAGTGCAAGTACTGGAAGGGGAATGGAGATTGTAAAGTTAGAAACTGAGACACCCAAGGAAACACAGGAGAAAGAGAGAGAAAAGCAGACTCTCGCAGGGGAAATATTTGAGAGTGAAGCAGGGAAACTGGTAGCAGAGAGAGAGAGTGAGGTAGGTGGGTTAGAAGTCAAGGGACCCCAAGAGCTACTGGACAGAGGCCCACAGATGAGGGAGACAGAGGCGGGGGGCCAGGACCAGAAAGGCCAAGCCTCTGGTCCGCCATCAGAGCCTGGAGCAGGGGCAGGAGACCTTCAGGGATTTACTTCAGATCCAGTAGCTTCTGGGAGCCAGGCAGGTGGAGGAAGGGGAGCCCCAGGGAGCCCCAGGAGGCAGCAGAGAGGTAAGTGAAGGTAGAGGGGAGCCCAAAGTGGTCCACATCCCTATGATAATTGACTCCTAGGTGACTCACTGCTTAGACCTCAGCTGTTTGTCTTTCCCTCTGTCCAGGTGACTTGAATTTCGAGATGCCACCTGCTGAGAAGGCTTCCAGGGTGAGAACTGCTGTCTCTACCCCCACCCCACTCCACAGGTCATCTCTACATCGCCTGCATGGCCCCTTCCCCTGACCTTGCTTTCATCTACTCCTTTCCTTTTCTTCTTACTTTTCTTCCATTTTCACTGCTCCTTAGTTAGCTTCTGTCTGTCTAACTTGACACCTGTTATTTTCCATATCTATTTCCCAAGTTCTGTCTCCCTCTACCCGTCTCAGAACGTTCCTTTTTTCATGTCCCTTCCCTCCCTTTTTTCTCCCAACCATCCTCTTTATTACTATTGTCCATATATGGCCTTTTGGGGCGAGGTCTTTGGGAAAGAGGAAATTCCAGTTCTAATGGAACTAATAAAATTCGAATTCTAATTCCAGTCTAATGGAACAGACAGAAAGAGAAGTGCCATGAGCACACTGTCTGAACAAGTATTGAGAACACTATCCAAGTCCTCTCTCCCTTCTCTCTGCCTCTTCCTCACGGGCTTCTCTTTCTCCCCAGGGTGATCAGGAATCCCCAGATGCTTGTCTGCCTCCTGCAGCGCCTGAAGCCTCAGCCGCACTCCCAAACTCCCTCATCTCTCAGATGCAAAAACATCCCGCACCTCAGTCCCTCCTTTTTCCCTCTCCAGCTCCTTTAGAACTGCCTATTCCCAGGACCAGACGAAATGAGAGTCAGGAAGCTCCAGAGACTCCCTTCTCCTCAGAGCTGAACTCTGTCCACCCAGAACCCAAAGTCAGGCCCCAGGGGTCCTCTCCAGTTTCTTCTCTACCCCTTGAGCCCCACCCTGCCACCCCCACAGGCCAGCCTATTGCCCTTGAACCCACATCTGGGGTCTCTGGGAGCGGGACACATAGTTCCTTTGATGTAACTGCCTCATCAGTTGTCCCCACAGCCCTTGCACTGCAGCCATCCACCTCCACAGACCAGCCTGTCACCCCTAAGCCCACACTTGGGGCCCCTCGGGGCAGGGCACAGAGGTCTTCTGTCAAAACCCCTGAACCCAGTGTCCGCATAGACCAGCCTATTGCCCCTGAGCTCACAGCTAAGGCCACTCGGGGCAGGGCACAGAGGTCTTCTGTCAAGACTCCCAAACCAGATAACTCCACAACACCCAAGCCCCAGCCTTCCACTTCCACAGACCAGCCTGTCACCCCCAAGCCCACATCTCAGGCCCCTCGGGGCAGGACACCTAAGTCTTCTGCCAAGACTCCTGAACCAGCTGTCCCCACAGCCTCTGAGCTCCAGCCTGCTGCCCCTAAAGACCAGCCTGTTGCTCCTGAGCTCACATCTAGAGCCACTCGGGGCAGGACACAGAGGTCTTCTATCAAGACTTCCAAACCAGATACGTCCACAGCCCC
>NW_011494832.1:10689586-10699384 GCF_000754665.1 Bison bison bison
TGTCACCCCCAAACCCACGTCTCGGGCCTCTCGAGGCAGGACACCTAGGTCTTCCACCAAGACTCCTGAACCAGTTGTCTCCACAGCCTCTGAGCTCCAGCCTTCTGCCCTCACAGAGCAGCCTATCACTCCTGAGCTCACATCTAGGGCTACTCGGGGCAGGGCACAGAGATCCTCTGTCAAAACCCCTGATCCAGTTACCACCACAACACCTGAGCTCCAGCCTTCCACCTCCACAGACCAGCTTGTCACCCCCAAACGCCCATCTCGGGCCCCTCGAGGCAGGACACGTAGGTCGTCTGCCAAGACTCCTGAACCAGTTGTTCCCACAGCTTCTGAGCTCCAGCCTTCTGCCCCTGCAGACCAGCCTGTTGGTCCTTGGGCCACTCAGTGTAGAAGACATAGGTCTTCTGTCAAGACCCCGGAACCAGTTGTCCCCACAGTCCCTGAACCTCAGCCTTCTACTTCTAAAGACCAGTCTGTCGCTCCTGAACCCACATCTCAGGCCACTCAGAGCCAAACACATAGGTCTTCTGTCAAGACATCCCAGCCAACTGAACCCACAGCCCCTGACCTCAAACCTTCCTCCCCCACAGACCAGCCTGTCACTCCCAAGGTCATAGCTCAGGGTGGTCCAAGCAGGACACGAAGGGCTTCTACAGCAAGTGCTGTGCTGGTTCCTACTACCCCTGAATTCCAGTCTCCAGTCCGCTCAGAACAGCCTCTTTCCCCTGACCGCATCCCCGAAGTCAACTGCAGCCTGAGGCCGAGGGCCACTAGGAAACATGGGTCTCCCACAGCTCATGTTCATGAGCCCTGCACCACACCCCCTGAACCTAACTCTCGCTCCTCAAGGAACCAAACACATGGGGCAATGAAGGCAGCCAAGCCCCTTAGCACCATTTCTGAGCCTGCCTTTGCCCAGCTCCCTGAGGCACCGCCTCACACTCCCCAGATGCCAAAGGAGGAGGCAGCTGATGGGTCAGGCTTCACCCCAGAGCCCCAGCCTAGGGCCTCTCAAAACCGCAAGAGGCCTTCAGCTACTGCACATTCACCTCCACTTCAAAAACGGCTCCAGAGAGGGAGAGTCCCTCAGAAGGCAGCATCCCTTAAGGAAGAAGAAAATCCAGCAGTAAGGCCGAGGAAGGAAGAGGTAAGGAGAGGGCTTGGGGCCACGAAGTTAGGAAAGGGCCTGGGGGCTCGGAAACTTCCACCAAGTTCTCTCTCAATCCCCCAGGGTGTAGTGATTCCAGGTCCAGGCAAGAGAAGGAGAGAGCAGACAGAGGAAGAGTCCCAGGGAAGACCGAGCCGTAGCCTGCGACGGACCAAACCTGTCCAGGAGTCCACGGCCCCCAAAGTAGAGGAGACGGGCCATGGGGCCTCATGGGAGGTGGAGATGTGGGAGGACGGAAGGAGACCCAGGGGATTTGAGGGAGGGGCTGGTTGCTGTACCAGCTCAGGCTAACCCCCTTCACAGGTGCTCTTCACGGGCGTGGTGGATGCTCGCGGAGAGAGGACGGTGCTGGCCCTGGGGGGCAGTCTGGCCAGCTCAGTGGCTGAGGCTTCTCACCTGGTGACTGATCGGATCCGCCGTACGGTCAAGTTTCTGTGTGCCCTGGGCCGGGGCATCCCCATCCTCTCCCTGGCCTGGCTGCATGAGGTGAGAAACCAGGAGATGGTGACAGACTCGCAGAGACAGTGACAGGAGAAGGCTGCTCAGGTGAGGCTTTAAGAAGTGGTGGGAGGAGCGTGGCTACAGGAAGATGAGGTTAGTGAAGCAGAAGGCTTCATTCCCTGAGCTCCCTATTGTAAACTCTATACAGAAGAGCTGGGTGAAGGGCTGGGCTGAGCTTTGGTGCTGACCTTTACCGTCCTTAGTCCCGCAAGGCAGGCTGCTTCTTGCCCCCGGACGAATATTTGGTGACTGATCCTGAGCAGGAGAAGAACTTCGGCTTCAGCCTTCGGGAGGCCCTGAGCCGAGCTCGGGAGCGAAGGCTGCTGGAGGTGAGGCTGTCTTCTGACCCCCGGTTCAGCCATTTCCCAGCCGTCCACAGCCTCTCAGAGAATCTACTGTCTCCACTGTTTCCTCCCTCCTAGGGCTATGAGATTCACGTGACCCCCGGAGTCCAGCCACCGCCACCTCAGATGGGAGAAATCATCAACTGCTGTGGAGGCGCCATCCTGCCCAGCATGCCTCGGTCCTACAAGGTAGGGGTGGTGTGCTGAGGGTCTAGAGAGGTGGCTAGAATGGGTACAGGTGAGAGGAGAAATGGAGGTGCAGCTGGCAGCACGGAGCAGTGAGAGGCTGGGGAAGTCCTGTGGTACAAGAAACGGGTGGAGAAGAGGGAAGAGGTCTGCTGGTTTTTTTTATAGTTACAGTCTTTTCAAATGTACACAAAGGGAACAATGCAGCGAACCTCCGTATACCAATCACTCAGATTCAACAGACTAATTTAGATGTTGCTGCATTTGCTCTGTCATTCCCTTTTTTTCTTTTTTTTTCATTTTGTTCGCTGAGGTTGTTAAGGGAATCTGTAAACATCATTATTATTTTTTCCTACATACTTAAAATATACATTTGTAAGAAATAGGCACATTTCTGTATAATCAATCACATGTCGCTTTTAGTCAATAACAAAATTAAGTTGTTTTCTGTCACTTTCATAGTCCATTCATCAAATTTCTCCAGTCATCTGAAAGTGTCTTTTTACAGTTCAAGTAAGGATTCAAGCAAAGTCCATGTATTGCCACAATTGCTGTATCTCTTAATTCACTTTTAGTCTAGAGCATCCACCCCAACCCACCCAGCCTTTTTTCTGCAACTGACTTCTGGCAGAAACTAGGTCAGTTTTCCTTTAGGATGTCTCATGGTCTGGATTTTTCTGTTTGCTCTCTTGTTATATCATTTACCTTGTTTTTCTATCTTCTGTATTTCCTATAAATCATAGTTCATTTAAAAAGCTTGAACAAATTCAGGTTCAACTTTCTGGCAAGAGTTCTGCGTAGACAGTGTGTGCCATGTGACTTCCCATCAGGAGGTATTATCTTAGTGATGCTCAGAGTGATCAATGAGTCCTGAACCTATTTCTTGGATTCTTTTTCACCCCTGACTTTCTCTTTTCGCTCTTTGTCTTTCTCCAGCCTCAGAGGGTCGTGATCACATGTTCCCAGGACTTCCCTCGATGTGCCGTTCCATATCGGGTTGGGCTGCCTGTCCTCTCACCCGAGTTCCTGCTGACGGGAGTACTGAAGCAGGAAGTCAAGCCAGAGGCCTTTGCCTTCTCCACTGTGGAAATGTCATCCACCTGAAAACCCCACCCTGGTACCCTTTTCCCTCCCGGACCAATACAGAAAATGTTAGAAATATTCAGAAGAAAGAACTTAGGGCTTTAGAAAAGATTGGGGTGTCTGATCTGATTTGTCTTGGAACATCCGTGGGGCCAAAACAGGCCTTTTGGTAAACAAAGATAGGGAGATTGGGAGCCATGGGTTT
Organism: Bison bison bison; assembly: GCF_000754665.1. NCBI lineage: Eukaryota > Metazoa > Chordata > Mammalia > Artiodactyla > Bovidae > Bison > Bison bison. The sequence continues at coordinate 10,693,080 of NW_011494832.1, forward strand.
TCTTAAATGGCCATTTAAAATTGGCCAGTCCCAGGCTCAGATATCTTAAGTCACTGCTCATATTTAGCTGGCCGGATGTACCGATTGCTTTGTGGCACACACAGTGTCCTGCCTCCTGTTTGGAAGCCATTTACTTCTCCTCATCTTTTCTTTCTGGGATTCTTACTCATCCTGTACAAGATAGTGAAAACAATTTTAGTGTCAGGAACTTGAAAAGATGCTTGGAGTGAGTAAGTTTGAGGGTGGAGTTATGGAACGTCCCTAAAATATTTTCCTTTCTCCTTACCCCATCTTGTTAGAAGCATCCTTTAGCTTTGACATTGAGCTAATCTCTGCAATTTATCTCTTTTTTTTTTGGCTTGCTTTTCTAGTATTTATAAATTTAAAGCCTAGGCTTAATGTCTGTGATAAATAAATATTCACTCTGTGCCTTATGGTGTAGTGCAGTTTTATTTTGTAAATCTTAAAAGTTGGTTGATTATAAGGATTTGAGGAAATTAGAACCCATATGCATTGCTCATGGGAATGTAAAGTGATTCATCCACTGTGGTAAGCAGTTTGACAGTTTCTCAAAAGTTAAATATAGAATTACCATATGATCCAGCAATTCTCATAGATACACAGCCAAAAGAATTAAAACAGATGTTCAAACAAATACATCTGCACAAATGTTCATATCAACACTTTCGCAAGAGCCGAAAGATGAAAGCACAAATGTTCATCAGCAGATGAATGGATAAACAAATTGTGGCATATCCATACAATGGAGTATTATATTCAGTCATAAAAGGAGATGAGGTACTAATTGTGCTACAGTATTTTGAGGATGAACCTCAAAAGCATGCTAAGTTAAAGAAGTCAGACACAAAAAGTCACATTGTATGATTCCACCTGTTGGAAATACACAGAATAGGTAAGTCCATAGAGACAGTAGGCAGTGCTTGTCAAGGGCTTTCGGGGAGAGAAGATGGGGAGTAATTGCTTAACAGGTTCATGGTTTTATTTTGGGGTGAAGAGAAAATGCTTTGGAACTAGATAGAGGTGGTGGATGCATACATTATGAATGTACTAAATGCCACTGGACTGTTCTCTTTAAAATGATTAATTTTATGTTATGTGAATTTCACTTCGATTAAAAAAAATAGATTGGTTTTGTGCACTTTTCTGCAAGTTAAGTTATACTTAAGTTTGGAAAACTTTGGTGTAGTAGAAACAGCATTAGCTTTGCCAAACACTGTGCTAGCTTTTAAACATATCCAATCTTGCGACTTCTGTGGTGGCCCAGTGGTTAAGACCCTGTGTTCTCAATGCAGGGGGCATGGGTTCGATCCCTGGTCAGGGGACTAAGATCCCACATGCTGCTGGCCAAATAAAACATAAATTAAAAAAATTAAACATACCCAACCTCACTATATATTAAGCACAGCCATTGTGGGTGTGGCCCACAGTAGGACCTAGATAAATAGTAGTCCCCTTGCCCTACCCAAAGGCCTGTATTGTCTGCTGCTGTCTGAGTCCTTGAGGTTCTGGATTTCTTACAGCACCTGCTGCCTCTATAGCCCCGCTTACCACTTATGTGCACATCCACTTATGACTGGTAACATTTAAGTGCCCCAATTCAAATTTCTAGAGAAGACATCTTTTCTTACACTGCCAATGAATCCTACAGCTCATACGTAGTACATCGTGTAATGTCAATCCATCAGGATCCTAACAACAAACGGCACAGTCAAGATAATTTGGAGAGCGTTTAATGAAGTGAAAATTAGGAGGCAGAGTGTAGAGCAATCACAAAGAATATTGCAGTATCCCAGTACCCACAGGTCTGTTGTGACCACCTGTGAACCCAAAAGGTTTGCCAAGACAGAACAGTTATATAGAGAGGCTTCCCTCTAAAGCTGTGATGTTCTTTGATGAGGTACATTCAGGACAGCTTCCGGAGGCAGAAAGCAGGATGGAGAGTGAATCAGGAGGGAAACGTGCTGTCTGGTAGCACAGTTCACAACAGCTTTGATTCAGAGGAGAATGGGAGTACTGAGTCTGGGAGTGGAAAGGAATGTAGAGCCTGTGGCATGCTGTTGGGCAATTTTGTCATCCCTGAGCCCACAGGACTAGCAGTTCCTTATCTTAGGAAATTTTCTTTATCTCTTTAGGCCTATGTTTCGTCTATCATCTGAAAGAATTAGCTTAACGATCTCTAAGGTCCTTACTAGCTTATGCCTAGGTCCTTAGCTACATGATATTTAGTGGAGAAAAACCTTGCTTTTATTTTGATTTTTAGATGTGAATGTTCGTCCGTAGGTATTACAAATAGATCTGTAGGAAAACATTTTGGACAAAAGATCTTAGTGCTTTCTGACTAGTAAGTGGAGTCAAACTAATGAGGTTTCAGACTAAAGTCATAGGTAGTTAATTATCACAAGTTTAACCTACTACAAAATTTACAACTATAACAAAGTTTTCTATCACAAATATTTTAACATATTGTTACACTCATGGTTACAAAACAGCCACCTTTGGCATTATTAGACCCAGTCTTTCAGTGTTACAGACAAGTTCTCTGCCCTTGGCAAGTGGAGAGGCAACTTTATAACACATTACAGAATAAGCATTAATTTGTGGTAAAATAGTCACTCTTTTTCACCTAACAAGCTGCAATCGGTGATTCAGAGCTTTGGGTTCTCAGCCTAGGTCAACAGTCTTCCGTTCTCTCACCGCTCATTACTAAAGTGTTAACTGAGGCTTTGTAACCTCTGACTCTGGCTGTTTTCAAGTCAAAGCTGTTAAAGGAAAGGGGGTTGGTTCATAATGCTATTTCTGCAAGAACCCCGCAAGAGGGAAATAGTCTTCATTTTGAATGAGAAAAGTAACCCAGCTGCGATTCAACCCACGTGAGTGACTGCACAACCTCTGCCCTTTTCATCCCTTACTCAGGATTCTAACACTCCCTTCTGTGACGCGGAGATCGTCGGGTGGGGAAAGGAACCCAGAGGTGCTGCTCCGCAGCTGGGTGTGAGCGAGCTGCGCGCACCGGCCGGAAACCCGGCGCAGGCGCGCGGGAGCCCCGCCCCACGCCAGGAAGGGTTCCAGGCTGGGGGCGGGGCCGGGGCGGAGCCTGCGGCCGCGGGAATCCCAAACCCGCCCCTTTCCCCACCCCTCCACTTCTCGCCATGGCCCCTGCACTGCTCCTGATCCCTGCTGCCCTCGCCTCTTTCATCCTGGCCTTTGGCACTGGAGTGGAGTTCGTACGCTTTACCTCCCTTCGGCCACTTCTTGGAAGAATCTCGGAGTCTGGCAGTCCAGGTGAGCGGGAGGGACGGAGGATGAGCTCTAGGGTAGGGAGGTGGAGCCGGAGCAGAGGGAGCGTGGGGCGGGGCTTGGAGACAAATGACAGGGGAAGTCCTGGAGAGGGAACTAGAGCCTTGAAAGCCGCCGAGACAAGGCCGAGGAGACTGGAGGGCTAAATTAGGAACTCTGGGATTAGCGGTTTGGAGAGGCGGGAGAGTGAGAACCGAGAGGGAGGGAAAGGGCAATGAACAGAATATTCTCAGAAAAGTGCTTCTTAGAGAGGACTATAGAGGGTGTTACAAAGAGGGAGCATTTGGAGAACTGAAACAAGAAGGGCACTCCAGCCATGCCTTTCGTGACTGCCCAACAGGAATGTTCTTCCCCAGCTCTGAAAGAAGCATGGGGAAAAGGGGAGAAACAGGGAATAGCAAAATGAGGTGGGCAAAGCCTAGAGAGGAAGCGATAGGGCTCTTGAAAGCATTAAGGGACATGGCCTGGGGTCCCCAGGAGGAGATGAAGGTAGACAGTGTTTCCCACAGTCTTCTTGATCTTTTGTACCTTTTTCCAACTCCCGCTAGATGCCCGCCAGGGATGGCTGGCTGCCCTGCAGGACCAAAGCATCCTTGTCCCGCTGGTTTGGGATCTGGGGCTCCTGTTACTGTTTGTGGGGCAGCACAGCCTCATGGCAACTGAGACCGTGAAGGAATGGATGTCCCGGTACTTTGGGGTCCTTCAGAGGTCACTGTACGTGGCATGCACTGCCCTGGCCTTGCAGGTATGAAGCCCTAGCAGCTGAGTCCTCAAGGGAAACAGCATGTGTGAAGGATGTCATTGATTGGAGCTGCAAGAACCTCAGGCTTTGGATAAAGTGTGGGTTTAGGAGGAGAACTGAGGGTGTTCAGGACTAATCTCAGCTCCCATTCTTTCACAGCACACATTCTGTTTTTTATCAAGAAGTATGTACTGCTTGTTATCCACTGGGCACGATGTGTGCATTCTCACCTTTGCAACTTTGTTCATGTTGTCCCGCTTGAGAGTGCCTTGTTAACACCTCTTCAGTCTTATCCTTTCTTCAAAAGCACTTCCCTAGATCTCAAGAGAAAGCTTCCCAGTTAGTACTCACCTGTCTTCTCAGTGGGTGCTTGGCATAGGCTAGTGTGCGTGCCTATCTGGTCACTCTCATCCATTCTCTAAGTCCTCAGAGTAGAGACATGTCATTCTTACATCCTTAGGACCCCACCCAGCACCCTCCACATGGTGAACATGCTCATGATAGAGGTGGGGAGAACAGCCGGCCAGCCTGGACTGGGGGCAGCCCCTGGGTCTGGGTCTGTCAAGGGTGGGCTGCTGGAAAACCCAGTCCCTCTTCCTTTCTCAGCTGGTGATGCGGTACTGGGAGCCCGTGCCCAGGGGTCCTGTGTTGTGGGAGACTCGGACTGAGCCGTGGGCCACTTGGGTGCCCCTCCTCTGCTTTGTCCTCCATGTCATTTCCTGGCTCCTCATCTTCAGCATCCTTCTTGTCTTCGACTATGCAGAGCTCATGGGCCTGAAACAGGTGAGGCTCCCAGATCCATACCCAAGACATTTGATCCTTTCTAGAATACCTCTTTCCCCTCCAAGGATGTCCCTCTGCCTCCCATTGTCTTCCACCTCCCTTTCTTATAAGATAGTCTCCCCCCGGCCCTCCCCCAAAGGCTAGGAATCATGGGCTTCTTGGGCCTGGGAAGGTTCATGGGCCAGAGATGAGGGTCAGGGACCCCCAGTCTCAGAAGGGTGGTTCCTGAGCCTGTCATAGAAGGAGGGTGCCCAGAAGGGGAGGAAAGAGGCAGTTAAGTTGTGACAAGGGCTTGACTCCATTTCTAAGCCATTCTCCCTCTGCTAGGTGTACTACCATGTGCTGGGGCTGGGCGAGCCTCTGGCCCTGAAGTCGCCCCGGGCTCTGAGACTCTTCTCCCACCTGCGCCATCCAGTGTGCGTGGAGCTGCTGACTGTGCTATGGGTGGTACCCACCCTGGGCACTGACCGCCTGCTCCTTGCTCTCCTCCTTACCCTCTACCTGGGCCTGGCTCACGGACTGGACCAGCATGATCTCCGCTACCTCCGGGCCCAGCTACAAAGAAAACTCCACCTGCTCTCCCGGCCCCAGGATGGGGAGGCTGAGTAAGGGGTTAACCCTGGTTGCAAGCCCTGTACTTCCTCTCTCCCTCCTATCCCAAATTCCCTTAACATCCAGGCCTTGACTGCTTCAGACCAGAGGCCCAAATCAATGGACTGAAGGAGTGGTCCCTTTCCTTGCTTGAGCCTCCACTCCTTGGTTCCAGCTCCATACTGAATTTCAGCCATTGGACTCCAAGGGCCACTTCTCACCAGCCAGGAAGGAGTGGCTGGGAACTTATCCCTCTACTTACAGTTCAGGGCTTGACCCTCCATTAACAATTTCCTCACCAAGAGAAGAGTCTGGCTTGACCACTCCCTTAGCCCTGTTACTACCCTCTGCGCCTCAGGGATCCTTTCTCCACGTCTAGCTCCCTCCCAGGAGCTGGACCAAGGCCCACTGTCTGGCCGTTCCAGGTCCCTAGGCCCCGCCCCTAGGCTCCATCCTCCTGAACCTAGTTGAGCGGTTTCTCCCGCTCTTAGCTAAGGTGACTAAAGGCTCCCTGCTCTCCCGAGGAACTCGCGCTACAGGAAAATAAAATTCAGTCTGGTTTTTCTACGTGTAGAATGCAGTCTGTCAGTGTCTCTCAAAGCTGCAGGGCTGGCTCTGGGAAAGGCGAGTTACATTGGAGTCTGGGCATCGGCCGCGCCTTCTGGTGACCGCTGGGCGGCGGCCACTCCCCGCGGACCCAGCCCTCCACCCCCTTCCCGGAGCACCCGGTCCCCTTTCCTCCAAATCTCCCAATTTTCTCGCTGCAGACCCGGGTGGGGACGGGCTGAAACGGAAGAGTGGGGCGAAAGGTTCGGGTAGGGAGCGAGCTTCCGAAACCGTTGTTTCCCAGCCCTGCTCCTGCGGCCGCCCC
>NW_011494832.1:10699817-10702343 GCF_000754665.1 Bison bison bison
CCCCCCCTTCGGCCCCGGATCTCCCTCTATCCCTCTCTCCTCCTCTTCCTCTCTCCTCCTCTCTCCGGACGTCAGGCTCCTTCGCTCCCCCTCCCCCGGGAGCCCCGCGGCGTGTGAGTTGACCCAGGGGCTTCAGACTTGGGGAGGGGGTGTCCCCTCCCTTCCGTCCCGGGCGCGGACCTCAGGCTGTCTCTCCTCTCTTTGTGCCGAGATTGCCCATCAGTGCGGTCATAGCCGGGTGGGGACGGCTGGCGAGGTCGGGGTTCCATGAGCGCCAAGACCCCGGCGCAAGACTGGCCGGCTCCGGAGCGAAGCGGTGTGGAGCCGGTGCTCCGTACGCCTGGGGCGCTCGCTCGCCCGGGACCTCGGGGCATCGCCGGTGGGGGAGGGCGGCGGCGGGGCCGGGACCGGGTTAGGGTTGGTGGGGGGTGGACGCCAGGGTTCTGGGAACGAGCTGGCAGCTCCGATCGCCGGGTTCCGAAAGTCCCCGGGGGAGGGTATTTCCCCTGGCCCGCCCCGGGGCGGAGTGCAGGGCGGAGGGGTGGGGGCTGGGGGGTCGGAGAGGCGTGGCTCAAGCGGAGCTGGAAGGGGAGCCCGGACCTCCGGGGCCCGCGCTGAGACTCGCCGGGCTGCAGCCGCCGAGCTCCCTTGCCCCTCTGCCCCCGATTCCCCCTTCTTCCCTGGACCTGTCCACTCTCCGCCCTCCCACCTTCCCGACACCCTTTCAGGTGCCACTGCCCCCTCTCCGCCGGGGATCCCGCTGACCTCGCTTCCCACTCCCGCCGCTCCTGGGGTAGCGGTCAGGCAACCTCGCTCGGATCCTGCCCCGCTCACCCCTAGCCTCTCTTCTCTCTTCTCCCTCGCGCCAACTTCTTTCGTTTTTCCCTCTTCTCACAACCTGGGGACTGTCTCTGATGCCCAGTAACCTGTACCCACAAATCTGACTCTTGTCTCTTTGCTGAATCTCCACTCTTCTTCTCGACCCACCTCCCCCAACCCCATCACCTGGCTCTTAGTTTCCTCTTCTCTTTCTCAGTTTTTCCCCTTTCTCTGCCCACCCCCTCGCCGCCCCCTTTCCTACTGTCCTCACCCTCAGCTCCTCTGTGTCCCACCTCTCCCCCTGCTTCCTCTCCCCCCACCCCCATTCTCACCTCCTGGGCCCCTCTGGAGCCTCTCCTTCCTGTTCTCTGCCCCCCAGCGTTCCCCCACCCTCCCCAAGGCGACCATGGCCACCATCCCAGACTGGAAGCTACAGCTGCTAGCCCGGCGCCGGCAGGAAGAGGCAGCCGTTCGCGGCCGTGAGACTGCAGAGCGGGAGCGGCTGTCGCAGATGCCAGCCTGGAAGCGGGGCCTTCTGGAGCGCCGCCGGGCCAAGCTTGGTCTGTCTCCTGGGGAGCCTAGCCCTGCGCCTGGGACTACGGAGGCTGGACCTCCAAACCCAGACGAGTCTGCTGTCCTCCTGGAGGCCATTGGGCCCGTGCACCAGAACCGATTTATCCGGCAAGAGCGCCAGCAGCAGCAGCAGCGGAGTGAAGAGCTACTCACCGACAGACGGCCTGGACCTTTGGAGACCCGGGGGCGGAGACCCAGCGCCGGGGAGACAGGGGATCCCAGCCCCAAGGGAAGAGAGTCCAGGGAAGAGTGGCTCAGAGAGAAGAGGCTGGGGATAGGGGGAGCTCGAGAGTTGAGCCCCAGGCCTTTGGAGTCTCGGGACTGGAGGCAGAGCCCAGGAGAGGCTGGAGACAGGAGCTCCAGACTGTCAGAGGTGCGGAAATGGAGGCTGAGCCCTGGAGAAACTCCTGAGCGGAGTTTGAGACTGGCAGAGCCCCGAGAACAAAGCCCCAGGAGAACAGAGGTGGTGGACAGTAGACTGAGCCCCGAAGAGTCTGACAACCAGAAGCTGGGCCTGACAGAGTCCCGTAAATGGAGGCCTGACCCCAGAGAGTCTCAGGGACAGAGTTTGGCACAACTGGAGGCATCAGAGTGGAGGCCGAGTTCAGGAGAAGAAAGAAAAGACTGCTCAGAGGAATGGGGGAGAAAAGACGAGAGGCCGATTCCAAGAATGGTCCCAGAAGGGACCACAGTGTTGTCAGAGACCCCGACAAGGGAGGCTCCAGACAGTCGCTCTGCAGGACCGGAGGGAGCAGAGGAAAGGCCCAGTCCTGTGGAGGATGGCGAGAGGGGCCTGCGGCCACTGGAAGGCTGGAAATGGACCCTGAACTCTGGGAAGGTCCGAGACTGGACACCCAGGGACACAGAGCCTCAGCCCCAGAAACCAGACACTCCAGAGTCTGCCGAGAAGCACGTGGGGCCTTTGGGTGCAGAGGCTGGAGAAGGGGAGGCTGAGAAGGAGGAGGCGGGCACTCAGAGCAGGCCTCTGGGCGCCCTGCAGGACCGCTGCTCTGCGCCCTCCCCCCTCTCCCCAGAGGACGCCGGGACTGGAGCCTCTAGACGGCAGGAAGAGGAAGCAGGGGAACTCCGGCCCCCACCTGCAGCCCCTCTGTCTCCCCCACCCCCAGCCCCACC
>NW_011494832.1:10702443-10707350 GCF_000754665.1 Bison bison bison
GATCCCCTCATGAGCCGGCTCTTCTACGGGGTGAAGGCAGGGCCAGGGGTGGGGGCCCCCCGCCGCAGCGGACACACCTTCACAGTCAACCCCCGGCGGTCCGCGCCCCCTGCAGCCCCCGCCACTCCAGCCGCCCCAGCCACAGCTGACGCGGCGGTCCCTGGGGCTGGGAAGAAGCGGTACCCGACTGCCGAGGAGATCTTGGTTCTGGGGGGCTACCTCCGCCTCAGCCGAAGCTGCCTTGTCAAGGGGTCCCCTGAAAGGCGCCACAAACAGGTAGGGAGCAGCCAACCCAGACTTCTCGCCCAGCCCACCATCACTGCTCTGTGGACTCCTGTCTCTCTCCCTTTTTTTACACCTCTGTATCCTTGTCTTCGTCTATTCTTGTTCATTCCTGCTGCCACCCTTCCTCCTCTGAACACACGCCCTTCCTTTTTGTGGCCCTTCTTTTCCATTCATTTCCCAGCCCAAGGAGCCTGCTCCGCAATCAGGCTCGCTGTCCTGGGTGTGTCTCTCTCAGGGTGTGCCCAGGCTCCTCACTCTTCTCTCCCTCAGGCTCTGAGTTCCCCCCCATGCTTTCCATTCCCGAGTCTGTGACCCAGCCCAGCCCATCTGGGTGGGAGACCCGAGTTGAGGCCACAGCCCGGAGTCTACGCGGGCAGGGTCTGCAGGGCAAAAGTGGGCAAAAGAATGCCGGGGTAGGAAGCCTGGGAAGGCAGAAGGGTTTGGGGTTTTAGGGAGAAATGGCAGGGAGAAGCTAGTGGAGGAACAGCTCACAGACCCAAGGAAGGGGGTGTTGCAGAGCGGAGTGGGGATATCCTAGGATAGTGGGGGAGGGGAGTGGAACAGGGGCTGGCCAAGGAGCAGAGAGAAGAAGGCTTTTGAACCCCGAGTCTGCCCCATGGGAGAGACTAACACAGAGGCCATTTGAAGTGGGTGACCTTGGGGTTGCACACCCCCAGCTGGGCCACAGCTTCAGACAGTGCTCCCTTCTCTCTTGGGACAAGAAAAGCCTTCTCCTCTTCCAAAATACTCCCCCCACCACTCCCTCCCAGTCCTTCCTCCCTGGGCATCCCCTCCCTCCCCAGAACTGGCTCAGCAGTTGGTTTTCCCCTTTCTTCCTGGCCTCTCCCTCCTCTTGGGGTAGAAAGAAAAAGAAGTGAATTTGGAGGCACTGTGCTGAGAGCAGAGAGCACAATGGGAGTCGAGGGCAGGGTTGGGGACTGGGGCCAGCAGAAGGTCAGAGGTTAAACTGGAAAAAAGGCGGTGCGGGGAAGTTGGAAACAGCCAAGCTGACTTCTTCCCTGGCGCTGGCCCAACTCCTGCCCCATACACCAGTTTCCAGCTTGAAAATCTCCAAGGAAAGAGAAGTTCTGTATCTAACACAGCTCCAGCCCTCATCCCATATGTGTCATCCTCAGATTGGTTTTCGTGTCCCCGGTGTCAGTGGGAAAGCACAAAGGTCGGGAGTCACTTGAGACCCCAGCTCATCTTCACATGAAGCTCAAGCTCCCATCCCAGAGCCGTGGTCCCTGGGTCTGTCCTGAGCTGACTGCTAGGTGACCCTTTTGCCTCCGGGCTGGGCAAGAAACTAGGTCAGGAACAGCCAGGGTGAGATGTTCAGAGAAGTCACTACTGTAGAGGCTGTCTTGTGCCTCTGGGCAGGAACAAAGAGGGGAAGACATGAAGTCTGGGGCCCAAAGGCCGGGGACTGAGTGCAGGGCAGGACCTGTGAGAGTGAGGGAGGTCCTAGGTCCTAGGTCAGGGAGCGAGGGAGCCGGAAGCAGATCGCCCAAACAGGAAGCCTGGGGTGGGGGCCGGAAGGCTGGTGGGGCTGAGTGGCGAACATGGGGCCATGGGCCTGGCCAGAACTGTGCTCAGGATGTGGTGAGAGAATAAGGAAGCGGCTGCTTCAGGTGGGGGTGGGGAAGAAGCAGTGCAGAGTTCTCTGGGCCCAGACACTTTCCCCTCAGCTCTCCCTGAGGCCTCCTCCTCTCTCCCAGCACCCTGCTCGTCAGGGACGGGCATGTCCAGCCCTGCCTATCAGATCAGGGATAGGAGGACCCTGCCATCTAACACTGTCCCCCTTTCCCTAAATAACTCCTGTTTGCAGGCTAATTCCATCAAACATCTCCCTGCACTGGGAAAGAAGCCCCAGCCCTGCCACTGGAGCCCAGGGGTTGGGCCATGGCCCGTGCCCTTCCCCAGAGGCCCCTCTGGCTGGGAGGTCGGCCCCTCCTCTCCCCAGCCCCCTTGTGACCTTATATAGCTGATGAGAGAGGAGTGAGTGAGTCATCCCATCCGTACCCACCCCCCTCAACACACACACCCCATGAAGGCTGTGCATTCCTGAGAAGCCCAGTCAGAAGTTGGGGTGGTGAGGAGAGAAGCAGGGTTGGGGGAGAGAGACAAACATGGACAGAGAGCAAATAAAATGGCTCCTTTTACCAGAGCAGATAATAAACTACAGAGCTCGGTATCTCAAAAGGTGACATGAAAAGAAAACAGAAGTGGGTTCCCAGAAGTTTGGGTAAACCTGTCAGCAGTAGACGTGGTTCCTTTGGAGAAGTTAGGATATAAGGGGTCTGGTTCCTGTCACTCAATTCTACCAGCTGGCTGTTCCACAGACGCGGACTGGGGGTCGACTGTGTGCAGGCTGGCCTGCACCCCCCCACCCCGCAAGAGTGTTCCCCTAGGGTTGGTATGTTGAGACGCCATCTGATGTCTGGATGAATGGAACCTTCCTTACCCATTGAAGCAACTTCCATGCTTCTATTGACAGCAGACAAAAATAAGTAACCAAATTAGTAAATCCTCTGGTAGGTTAGGGCTTCCCTAGTGGTTCAAACGGTAAAGAACCTGCCTGTGATGTAGGAGACCTGGATTCAATCCCTGGATTGGGAAGATCCCCTGGAGAAGGAAATGGCAACCGACTCCAGTATTCTTACCTAGAAAATTTCATGAACAGAGGAGCTTGGTGGGTTATAGTCCTTGGGGTTGCAAAGAGTTGGACACGACTGAGCGACTAACTTTCTTTTTGGTACGTTAGGTTAGAAGGTGGTTAAGTGATTATGGGAAAAAATTAGGACAGGGACAAATGGAACTTTGAGGGCCAGATGGTAGGAGGAGCAAATAATAGCATGATCCAAAGGGAGGGAGCCACGGCGATATTGGGGGAAGAGTATTCTAAGCTGAGTGAACAGCCAGTGCAAAGGCCCTGAGGTAAGAGTGCCTGGGGTGGGCCTGGAAGAAATCACAGCCCATGTGGCTGGAGTGGAGGAGGATGCAGTGTTGAGTGGGGAGGGGCACATTGGAGCCCCTCCTAGGCCTTGGCCAGGTTCTGGCTTTTGTTCCCAGAGAGGTGGGCCTATGCCAGGTTTGGACGCTTAGAGTGACACACGCATGTGCACGCGTGCACGCACACACACACACACGTCTCTTGAGTTCTCGCTTCCCATGGGGACCCAGCTGTTAGCAACCATCTGTCCAGCCACCATCCTGGTTACTCTCTTCTCATACGCCAGTCCATGCAGAGACTCGGGGATGCAGGGCCCCCAACCCCCAGGTTCCCCAACGGATGCTAGAGAAGGCCCAAGGAGATCCTCTGGACCTTTCCGAGCAGTTCGCATGGAATCCTCCTGTTTGTCTCCTTAATCGCTTTGGCTCCCAGAGTTAATCCCACCCTGCCCCTTCCCCGTGAGCTTCTTAGGAGGGCAGAGGGGAAGGGTAAAAAGGTGGTGAGAACAGCTGGGGCTCGCCGGCTCTTGCGCCAGTATGTTCCCGAGGATTTTCTGCCCCCTCCAGATTCCTCTGGTCGCCTGTCTCTGTCACTGCACGTCCCTTCTGGTGCGTTCTCCACCCCTGTCCCGTGTTTGTCTGGACTTTCCTCTCTGCCCTGTCACCTCCCCCACAGCTACTGCTTTCAGGGACTTGGGCTTATCATCTCAATGGGTTTCGGGGGACAGTCTCCCTTCCTCTGGCTTTTCTGTTGGTCTCTGCTCCCCTGTCAGAGCCAAGACCCTTTCCTGGGAGCTCACTTCAGCTGCAGGAGAGGAGTGAGTGAGGTGGGAGAGGCTGGTGTTCAGGGTCCTGGGTTCTCCCTCGAACAGCAAGGGATCAAGGCTCTGGAAACCAATGTGCCTGTCTTGGCTTTTGCCTGTGACTCCCTCCCAGCCAGCTCCTTCCTGCCCAGGAGACAGCTCTCACCTCCCCTGGGGAGCCCCCCTGATTGCCCCCAGGGTGCCCAAAGACTCAGTTCTGATCACAGGACTTATATCCAGGTTTTTAATTTCTCTTTATCTTTCCACCTCCCACACTCTAAAAGTAGAAACCTTGATCCTGGGTTCCTTACTCCTGCTACCCAGGCCCCTGCCTAAGCTCAGGCCAAAGTCAATGTTTTTCAAACGATATGACTGAAGAGGGGAAATCTGGGATTGGCCAGCGAGTAGCGAGTACCGAAAGGAAAACTGGCTTCCAGAGTGGCTGGGGCGGGCAAAGTCAGCGAGTCGTGCCCAAACCCAGTCCCCACTCCCTGTGGTCCTGCACCTGTTACCCTGCGGTCTGACCTCGCCTCCTCCCCGCTTTCTCTCCCACCCGCAGCTCAAGATCTCCTTCAGCGAGACAGCCCTGGAGACCACGTATCAGTATCCCTCGGAGAGTTCGGTGCTAGAAGAGCTGGGCCCGGAGCCTGAGGCCCCCAGCGCCCCCAGTCCCCCAGCGGCCCAAGCCGACGACGAAGAGGAGGAGGAGGAACTGCTGTTGCTGCAGCCAGAGCTTCAGGGCGGGCTGCGCACCAAGGCCCTGATAGTGGGTGAGCGCAGACTTCGCCGTCCCGTTGGCGCCGCCTGCTGGTCGGAGCGGGCACTGCGGTTCAGGAGGAAGGGGGATTTAATTTTGGGGGTTGGAAA
>NW_011494832.1:10707450-10710203 GCF_000754665.1 Bison bison bison
GCTTGGAAGGAGCTTGGTGGGGACTCTAGCCCAACAGCTCCTTTAGTTCATTCGGTTCAGTCTCTCAGTCGTGTCCGACTCTTTGCGATCCCATGGACTGGCCTCCCTATCCATCACCAACTCCCTGAGTTTACTTAAACTCATGTCCATTGAGTCCGTGATGCCATCCAGCCATCTCATCTTCTGTCGTCCCCTTCTCCTCCCACCTTCAATCTTTCCCAGCATCAGGGTCTTTTCAAATGAGTCAGTTCTTCACATCAGGTGGCCAAAGTATTGGAGTTTCAGCTTCAACATCAGTCCTTCCAATGAATATTCAGGACTGATTCCTTTAGGATGGACTTGTTGGATCTTCTTGCAGTCAAAGGGACTCTCAAGATTTTCTCCAACACCACAGTTCAAAAGTATCAATTCTTCGGTGCTCAGCTTTCTTTATAGTCCAACTTTCACATCTATACACGACTATTGGAAAAACCATAGCCTTGACTAGACGGACTGTTGTTGGCAAAGTAATGTCTCTGCTTTTTAATATGCTGTCTAGGTTGGTCATAGCTTTTCTTCCAAGGAGCAAGCATCTTTTAATTTCATGGCTACAGTCACCATCTGCAGGGATTTTGGAACTCCAAAAACTAAAGTCTGTCACTGTTTCCACTGTTTCCCCATCTATTTGCCATGAACTGATGGGACCAGATGCCATGATCTTAGTTTTCTGAATGTTGAGCTTTAAGCCGACTTTTTCACTCTCCTCTTTCACAGTTCCTTTTAACAGATGGGAAAACTGAGGTCCTGAGAAGCGAAGGGCACATAAGATCGCCACATTTCTAAACCAGGACTCTTTCTGAGTGCTACAGTGTAGTTAACACAGGATTTGGATCAGACAGGCCTGAGTTTGAATTCCATCATGTCTCTTAATTGTGGTGTTACCTCAGGGTAACTGCCTGACCTCTGGCCTCAGTTTATTATTTTTGAAATGAGGTTAATAATAACCACCTCTTGAGATTGTTGAGAGGGTTAAGAACTTTTTGGGAAGCACTTAGGAACTATGGCTGGACATGGAATAACTTAACATCTCCTGGGGTTATTGCAAGATTAAACAAGTTATGAGAATGGCTGGCAGAGAATCCAAGCTAAATGAAATGAGTGATGGCTGCTATGACTAGTAGTAGCAACAGGCACTCAGGACGTGGGAGATGTTGTAAGATTTTCCGCATGCCAACTGGCCTTCAGTGTGGGCAGTGGGTAGGGAGGCGGGCGGCGGAGAACCTCTCTCATCCTCTATCCTTGCTGCCCCCTCTCGCACAGATGAGTCTTGCCGGAGGTGACCCTCTTCCCACACGGAGATACACCTCCCTTCTTCCCGGAACTGAAGATTCTGGAACCCAGAAGGTTCAGAGCAGACAGACAGACCCTCAGCATGAGCCTGGCAGGGAAGGGCAACCAGCATCTTCCACCTCGCTTTCTTCTTCCTGTTTCTGGGGGCAGAGGCAACCGCTCAGTTTCCACCCTCCTCAGACACGCTGGTGCCTCCTAGGTGATCCGAGACCCCCATGCAGTCCTGGGGAGGAGCACAGAGCTCACAGGGCGGGGGTAGAGATGGAGCACCCTTGCCATCTCCACTGGCAGGGTACACTCTCCTCGACTCCCTACCACCCCTTGGAGGCTCCCCCATCTCCCCAGGAGACCCAGCCCCCACTGCATTTCCAGCACCTCTCCCTCCTGTTCCTTAGGTCCCTGCCCCTTTGTTTACAGCTCCTGCTGCTTCTCTTGACTACAGCCTGGTTTACAGCCCCCTACCCCCGCCATCCCCAGCCCCACCTGCCAAAGTCCTGGGTTTACAAGCCACGCCTACTTGCGTGTCCATGTAGAATCCTCTTCCCTGTCCCCTGGAGTCCCCGCACTGGGGGGACTTGGGGTATGGCTTCCTCCACTTTTGCTCAGTATTCCCGTGTCTCACTTTCCCCCAAGAGGGAAGGCTGGGAATCTTAACTCTGTATCCCCCTCTAGTTATTTAATTCTGTTCCTCCTGGTGGTTCACAATTGAATTGAATTTTGAGGGTGTGGGGTGAGTCATGAGGGACCTCAACTCTCTTCCCCCCGTGTCTCCTTTCTTCTCAATTGCCTGGGTTTTTGTTTTTGTTTTTATTTTCTATAATAAAATGGAGCTCTCTCCAACTCTCCTGCTGCTTCTCTTTCTTTTGAAAAAGGGAATGGGGTCGGGGTGGGATGGAGTGGGTTCTGGGTTCCTCATTCCAGGCCTCTCTCACCTTCTTACTAGCCATAAGGAGGAAGCAGCCATGGCTGTGGGAGGGGAAAATATGACAGGGAACCAGAAGCTCAGCACTGGCCATGGAGAGAGGGTTCTGGGAGAACCTGGCACCGATTTCTCCAAGGACCAGCAGGAGAGGGACTGGGGATTTTTTGTTGTTGCTTTGGTTTGGTTTTGTTCTTGCTGTGCCTCTCAGCTTGCGGCATCTCAGTTCCCCAGCCAGGGACTTATCCTGGGCCTCCATGATGAAATCATCAAATCCTAACCACTAGACCACCAGGGAACTCCCTGTTTTGTTTTCTCTCTTTTTTTTTTAATTAAAAAATTTTTGGACTTCCCTGATGGTCCAGTGGTTAAGAATCTGCCTGCCAATGCAGGGGACACAGGTTTGACCCCTGCTCCAGAAGATGCCACCTGCTGCAGGGCAACTAGGCTGGTGTACCACAAGTACTGAGCCCGGGTACCTAGAGTCCGTGCTCTGAAACGAGAA